>NC_142692.1:3100000-3410000 GCF_029641045.1 Salvia hispanica | reverse complement strand
TTGCTGTTGCATCGCTTCCATCTTCTATCACTACGAACAAGGTTTGTCTTGATATTTCTGTTATGGTCCCTTAAGTGCTACTGTGAATATGTCCATATTTAACATTGCCGTTCACTGTTTATGGCACGTTATTGTCCTTTTCACTTTGATAGATATTTAGAGGAGTCCAATCAATGTGAGGTCATATAGGTACTCCTATTTCATATTTCTTAATGCAAAATTAACAGACCCACGTTGCAGCATCTTAGACGGTCAGTTAGGGGCTGTGGCATAAGTTGTTTGAATAAATTAGGATAAAATCTCCTTGAGGTCTTGAACTATGCTGCTGGTTAAATTCTTATGTTTTTGGTTCTCATATTGTATGCATTTAAGTTTTTGTTCAGTAATTATCAGAAAGGGAAAACAAACTCCTATTCTTCTTTGGAATGCAGGGTTTTAGTCTCGTTCTTGTGCAGCATAAGGAACGAGATTTCCTTGTTGCATTTGGTGGTACAAAGAAAGATCCATCAAACCAGGTGCAACTTTGCTCATTTATATTGCCCCGGTTACCTTTTGTAGGTTTTAATTCCTCCCACTTTGGTGATAGGTTGAGGTACTTATCATGGAAAAGGTTGAATCATCAATGATCCGAAGATCGACTTTGAGTAAAGTTGCTGGAACCTTGTTGTCGGAGAACAACAACAATAATAACTCAACATTGTCAGCTCAACCAGGCAATGCTTCTATTAGTACCAATTTTGATACTGTCTTGAAACTTAATTTGGCATCAGCTATCGAACAACATGGATCTGGTCGGAAATCCCTATCAGAATCCTTACTTGTCGACCCAAACTCTGCCACTGGAAACGTCTCTCTTCGCAAACAATTTTATAACGAGGAGACTGCGGAGGTGACCACAACAAAGAGCTTAGAAGACAAAAATTCATTTCGGGTAAGCTACATATGGTCTCCATCACTGCAATATCACAATTTTGTGACCAAAAATAGTTACAAGTAGGTTCATGCTTGTTAATCCTCAGTATATGTCGAAAACTAGTCGTGTTTTATCTTATATCCAAAGTACTAATAGTATAAGTTATTACACACTAAAACAAGGATATGTAAGAAATGTCACGAGATGACATTTAGTCGAGCAGAAAATTAACCAAAAGCACGGTACAACTGCAGATGATGGAACAAGCCACAAAACCATATGACTCGGGTGCTGGAAATGCAGAAGAAGCATCTCCCATTGCTGAATCTGGTAAACTGAGTTTTGATAAACAAGGAAGGGGAAGTTTAGGATTAGAAGGCGAAGAACTCTTATGCCATGAAACAACAGATTCATCAGGTGTTTGCCAGACGCACGAGGCTAAACTAGCCAGCCTTTTAAGAAAGAACAGCATTCTTGAAGGACAATTGGCAGCTGCAATAGCAGCTCGCGAAGCAGCTGAGAAGAACTCATCGTCTGCCAACAAAAGTCGACAGGAGATGGAGAAAAGATTGGGAGACGCAATGAAGGAAATGGAGTTGCTTAAAGAGAAGCTAACCAGTATTGAGTTGGCACAGGAGGAGGCTAACAGCCTCTCTAACATCGTCCACTCTGACAACGTGAGGCTAGAGCATGATGTGGCTTTCCTCAAGGCTGTCTTGGATGATACACAAAAGGTCTGCAGTCTGTGCTTACACTTACAAAGATCAAATCTACCTATTCATATTCCGAATTCAGATCATAAACATGTCTTTTGTCCAACGCTACGTGTTGCAGGAACTACATTCAACTAGAGGGGTCCTTGCTGGGGAGCGTGCAAGAGCATTCCAGCTACAGGTATATTCCCAGATCATAAATCATGAAATACAATCACTCTTACTTTTTCTTGCAATCAATCATATTTTTTCATAAAGTTGCCTTTTTTAATTGACTTTGAATTATATCAACAATTTTCAGGTCGAAGTATTCCATCTGAAACAGAGGTTACAGTCACTCGAGACTCGAGCACCAACACCTAGGAAACCTTATCAGATGTAGTATGTATGTAGGTTTTAAGGTTTAGGATATAAGTATCTATTTCTCCTACATTTATGCTTGTAATATCTGTTTATTTTGGTACATGGGTCAGATTTGTCACACATTGTAGTGTGTGTTTTCAACGATGTATATATTATTCTGCCCAGCCTAAGAATTTTCTAGATTTTTGACAGTTTGAATGTGGAATTCTACAACTGAATAATAAAACTTATATCAAGATATTGCTATTACTAATGATAATATTACATTTCGTGACATCGATGTTACATGATATTTCTAGTCATGATGAAACTTTTATATGCCACAACAAATTTGATCAATAGGATGAAGTTAGTAACATAATTTGAATCATAATGGCTCGCCCTCTTCTTGATCTTCATCGACATCATCAACCTCATTATCTTCGTCTTCTTCAGGTGCATCAGGATCAACTCCCTAAAAACCAAGATTCGATTAGAATGAATCGTTAAAGCATATATGCTCGAGCTCTATAGGGGAACAGGCATAAAATGCAGACCTTCATTTGCTTCTCCAAGCGGTCTAGTCCTTTTTTGGCAGCTTCATTGTGGGGATTTATTCTGAAATAAATCCAAATTCAGCAGATTGTAATGCACAATGCCGGAAGTACACAGAGAAGAGAGATTTACCTCAACGCTGCTTGATAATGTGAAAGGGCATCTAAAAGCATATTTGTTGCTGCAAAGACTTGAGCGAGCTTGACGTGCAAACAATCATCGGCCCAATCTTTCAAATAACGCTGCAAGAGGGAGACTGCATCTCCATTTCGACCTTCCATGACGTGGAGTTCAGCCAAAGCCAACGCAGCTCCAAGAAAACCCGGTTCAAGTCTTAGGGCTGATTCGTAGAACTTCTTTGCCTGGAAAAATATGCAAAAAAATGTGCCTAATTAATCCTAGTTACAATAAGGGTACCAACTTGGGTATGCTAAGATTCAGAATTAGAGACAAGATCGTTGATGAATCCATCATGTTTAAACTCATTTATGATGTGTATGCACTAAATAAAATACATAAATACATGGAATGTGTGCCGTGTGAGAGGGGGGGGGGGGGGACATAGGCATATACCTTTTCTCTCCCGGCGACGTGACTAGCATGTACATCCCCAACTAGTTTCAGAGCCTTTCCGGATTGAGGTATCGCCTTCATTGCCTCTCTTGCTGTAAATAGAGCTTCTTTCACTTTTGAAACAGCGAGATATGAACGAACTAAACCTGCAATATAACTCTAAGACTTCCATTATATGCCCTCTTGTTACATGAATTTGATCAACTGAAAAGATATTCAGACTTATCAACTCGGCAAAATCAGAATGTGATACATCAGTCAATTGTTTTAACGTACCTTGATATGAGCGCAGATCAGGCCTTAGTTCTTGAGCTCCCCTAAAAGCGATGACAGCTGCTTCTGGGCGATTCAGTGACAACAAAAGGTTTCCCTGGAGAATCTCAAATTGGTTGGCATACAAATGCTAAAAACTTATAAAAAATCTAAGAAATATGGAGATGAAACTGTGCATTTTCAATTCTTACTCAAAATAGATCGTCATACCTTCATTATGTAACCAGCTACGTGCCTTTCATCAACGCGGATGCTCTGTTTATGGTAAATAGATAATGATCATAAAGTACTTGTAGCAATCTAAACAGCTCAAAGAAAAGAAACTTAACCTTCTCAGCATACGTTAAAGCTCCTCTCTCATCTTTCTTTTCCCACAGAACAGCTAAGGCCACTAAAACTTCAGATTTTGCTGGATCGATGTTCAAGAGATCATGAACTAACTTAGTTAACTTAGAATTATCGGACTTGAGCTTCAGAAGCATAGCATACTCATCCATATATGTCATAACATATGGATCAATTGACATGACCTGCATAAGCCATTTGCTAATTTTACTGTGTTTATCATAGATTTTATTGCATGAATATAAGTAAACTACTCACGGTTTCAAAATCCAGGATGGCTTCATCATTTTTTCCTATGACAGCTTTAACCTTCGGAAAAGCAATTAACAGAAGTGTCAAAAAATAATAATTGCAGAGTCACAGAAACGTGCTCTAAAGCTACTACAAAGACCAGCATGCAGCTGAGAACATTTTTAAACTGTTAGGCCTCATCCCACAGACCTTGGCCATTTCGAGTAATATGTGGACATTGTTAGGAAATCGTTGTAGCAGTTCCGAGAATAGATCAAGCCCACCTGACAACCAAGGAAAAGCAAATAAGAAAAAAAGGGTAAGTTGTTTGTCCAATCAAGAATTCATGTTGATAAATTAGATAACTAGATTGTATAATGAACTCGCTGCAGAATGTCCCAATGAGGTGCCAATCCGGCCTTCCCAGGAAAGGGCTGCCTCATATTACAAATTAGAATATCATTGTGGCATGCATGGGCATACTATTATGAACATAAGAAAATATACAGCCATAAGCAGACCTTTGTAATCATTTGAAGCAATACAACATTGGGCTTCAACGTAGCGCTGCACCAAAAGTAGGGGAAATGCTATTACAGTGCACAAAAGAACTCAGCGATTTGAAGTTCAATAGAAGGCAAACAAGAGAATGGTAGAAGGAATTTTTTGCTAAAATACATGGTTTAGAACAAACCGTTCCCAAAAGAAAGCAAAAGGCGTCTAGAAAGGTCGATGTTTGTCATAGGAAAGGGGATGATAAATTCATACGATGAGAACTTTCATAATACTATCATGGAAGCAAAAACTTTATATCTATATAGAATAAGATCAAGAGATTATAATATACTACAGTACATCCCAAAGTTGTAAATAACTCTACTGTATAAATAACTTACTGGCAGCCAGCGACTTGAATCAAAATGATCAGAAGGAGGTCTTCCACTTCTATTCGGTGTCTGGGATGTCAGAAATAAGATGGTAGGTAAACATTTAGGATTTTTGCTTTAACAAGAAATACTTAACGCAGCATGAAAAGATTAGTGGGTCTAAAGCTTCTACGAATATAAGGAAAATATGTTGCATAGTTATGTAAATTTACTACTTACCTCAACACACATTATTGTACAAAATGAAGAGGATGAGAGAATAGTTATGAGACATATATTTCTGAAAATTCTGATACATGTAGCTTGAAAGAGGCAAGTACATGGATTTCAGAAATTAATGAGTCAAATTCATGCTTGACAAGAACGGAGTCATGACAGATGGACCTTATAAGGGCAAACCACAAGTGGTTAACTATGAAGGATACTATACCCATATTTCTTTGAAGATAACAAAAAGTAGTGAGAAGGTCAGGTGTCATAAAAGGAAAACTAACATTACTATCAGAAGAAAAAGACTACTGCTTGACCTAAATCTAAGCTGGGTAGCCTCAGATCACATATTTAACTTGCATGACTAGAAAGTTGTGTACCAGATGTCTAGTAAGCATCAACATATCCATTAAACTGGGAAGTACAGAATCACAGAAATAGGAAACAATAATAAAAAAGAAATGAGATATATAGACTACGAAACAAACCTGAGGAAACAATGAAATAATATCCTTTGCGGAAACACCTAATTCGACCAAAGCTATGATGGCCTCAAATACGTAAGGACAATTCCTGTCAACATCCATGACATAATATATTGGCAGTGTTAATCAAATTCTCTCCAGTAATGTCATTTAAAAAATGTAACGACAGGCAAACTAGATTTTCTTCATATCACAAAGGGAGAGAGACGTGATTATTAGCATCACATTGTCCAGAAATGACAAAATGCAAGTTGAGCCTTTATCATAAAATGTCAAGTGTGACATAAAAAACAATTATGCACTTGGAGTCTTGGACCATAAAAACTTAAACTAGAAGCATCAATTCTCAAAGGCTTTCAGAAAAGAAATATGTTGGGTGAGTAATTGTCTTCCAAGAAGGTTAAACATCTCCACTCCAAACATTTTGCCAGCAACTTAGCACTATATGAAGTAAGCCAAGAAGCTTGCAGGTTGTATAAAACTGTTATACCAAGGTAACAAACCTCAAACACTCTTTAAAACATCCAACTGCAGCTCGATTATGCCTAGAATTCCGATAAAGCTTTGCCATCATAAGATTCATCTCCAGATTTCTTGACTTGCTTGGGATTCCTTCCATCTGTTCATTCATTTAAATTTTGTCAATTTATCTTTAATGCTATAGTTTTAAGGCACCATCTATACAAGAAAGTACCTAGAACTGGTCCAAGTATAAGCAATTTAAAACATATCTAACTTGTAGCAACTACAAACCTCAGCAATAGCAGCTCTGTTTTCACCGAGTGAGCTATGGCATGTGGCAACCTTGAATTTCACCTGCATTTAAAATAACAAAATTGATGCAGATGGTCAATTTGATTTTGGCAATCTAAAAATATCCAGAAGAATTTACGAACTGAATCACCTCATTTTCGTTTATTGGTGAAGTGTTACATGAATTTGGAGAAGAAGATCTATTAGATGCTGATAATGTGCTCCGAGGCGTTGGAGTTGAATTTGCACTCTGCTTTGGTAGTATTTTGTGGTACTGCAAGGCTTGCTTATATACTTGCTGTTGAAAGATGCAAAAAACTTAGATGGAAATGCACCAACAGAGAATAAATAATAA
The DNA here is from genome assembly GCF_029641045.1 of Salvia hispanica. Classification (NCBI taxonomy): domain Eukaryota; kingdom Viridiplantae; phylum Streptophyta; class Magnoliopsida; order Lamiales; family Lamiaceae; genus Salvia; species Salvia hispanica. The sequence goes on along the minus strand of NC_142692.1, from coordinate 3,403,365 downwards.
ACCTAATCATGGGTCACATTGTCTAGCATATGTTAAGTAAAAAGAAGCAGCCCTCTACAGAAAACAGAAGCAGAATACTCCTACAAGTTTTTGGCATTGCATTAAGTGGACATGCAAGATACTTGGTTTCCAAAAGACGATATACTTAGAGCATATTTTCGGAGGGTAAAGAGTCCACACTGACATCAACTTAGAAGAATCTAAAGACTACAATTGGACTTGAAAGCTATGAAGCAAAGTGAGGAATCTATCATCACCCTATTGTTATCCAAAATGCTTAGTCGGGCTTGTAAGATAAACAGCCAATGTGAGCATGTATTCATACTGTATCAACAACAACGGGTTGTCATTTATACGTCGCTATAAAAGAGTCATCTAAAATGAAATTAAATGATTTTCCATTTACAGATTTTGGAAATTTCACAAATATACAGAACACAAATCAATCAAGATAACAGCAAGCTCAACATAAGCATGATCTTACAATTGCCCTTCGATACTCCTTATCTCGAAAGAGCGAATCACCAAACAGAACCTGCCACCACACAGCCATTACCAAAACAAATTCACTGCAGTTCAAAAACAATAAACCCAAAACCAATAAATAACAAATGCAAAGTACCAAGCTTTCAGCTTTCAGATGAGGGCCCGTCTCAGGATTTATCGACGTCGAAGATACAGCAAAACAGCCCTAGTTCAAGCAAACAGCAAATATCAAATTCCCGTAAAAAAGGCTGATTAGTAAATAAAAGGTATATTCAGTAAGAACGCGAGCTCCAATTTTTATGGGATTGATTCGAGATAACGCGAATTGTACCAGAATTTGAGCGGAAGAGAAGAGGCCATGATCGAGAAGAGTGTTCAATTGGTCTTTTGGAACATCCATCGAGCAGTTGGAGTGCTTCGTGTGTTGTGTGTGACGAAATTGCTCGTTACATTTGAAATCGGTGTTAATAATGTATTTGCGATTAGGTCCATAAACGTTTCTCAATCTTTACCATGACCCCACATCTTTTGTAATTTGACTTTAGTGGGTTGAGTTGTAATAAATGTAATTTGGGAGGTCCAATTATACAATTTAGAATTACTACTGATAATAATTCAAATATTTTTAGTGAAAAATGAAATTCACTTTATTATAGAGATATAGAATGACAATTTTTCAATGGTCCAAAAAGAAAATAATAATAATTCAAATATTTTTAGTGAAAAATGAAATTCACTTTATTATAGAGATATAGAATGACAATTTTTCAATGGTCCAAAAAGAAAATAATATTATTGGCAGTGAAAATATGTACTACATCTAATATTTGAGGGATAATTGGTATAATTATTGGCTATGATTACTTGTATAAAAGGACTACGACTTAGTATTTTATACTCTCTCTTGTTCTATTGTATTTTTTTTATCAAAAGCTTGGCATGTGATAATATATTTTGACCCGCTTTCATAATGTTAAAAATTACTCCTAGATTGTATTTCATGAATAATCATCTCACCTACACTTATATGATTAAATATTTAAATTTAATCTTAGATGAATACTATTGCAGTAATCTACTCCCTCTGTCTCATGTTACTTGCACTTTAACTTTTCGGCACGTCACAAACTCCTTACACTATTTATAGTTTAAGTTAGAATTAATGCATTTATTTAATATGTTAGTTTAAGTTAAGATGTCCTTTATTAAGTAACTAGTGTTAACCCACATGCGATGCACGACGGAATATATTTTCATCATACGATTTTAAAATACTTATTAATTAATTAAAATAAAAAATAATATAACTATATAAGATTAAAAATAGAAAATTATACTATAAATAACAAATCAATAAATATACTCTAGTATTTAAAATGGAACCAAGACCAACACAATTATTTGGACACGAAGAAGAGAATATCAAGTGTTGATACTTTTGAAAAATATGTTTAAAACAATCGTTCATATTTCTCTACTGAAAAATGTAAATCACAATATATACACGCGGTACTCTAACTATTGTAAGAAATATTGGGATACAATTCTCGAGTCAAGAATGTTATGATTCTTCCTCTCTAAGAACTGTAAGAAATATTGGGATAAAATTCTCGAACCATATATACACGCGGTACTCTAACTATTACAATCAAAAGAAAAAAAGACAACAATACATGAAATGGAAATTACAATAAAAATTATAAAATAAACTGAACTATAAGCCTAGTTGAGAAAACCCTTCTTTCAGCAAGACAAAGTACATTACGCTTAGTGCTCTCGAATTGACGTATTATCTCCAAAGATGAAATCCTCCTAACGTACATAACATCTCAAACCTGCTAGGCACCGATGATTTGATGGAGCTCCAAAAATTGAGTAAAACAATGTTCCTAAAATGTACAATAAAATATTGGTGGAGAATACTTTAGTTGGTTTGATTCCTCCACAACTCTATGCCTTTTATAGGCACAAAATTAGTCCATGAGAGATCATGAAATTAAAACAATATAATTATATATTTAAGACAATAGAAGTTACAAAATTTGACTTTTCTTATTCATTTTTGTTGTTAATAGCCATGTATTAAAAGTATAATACGTTTCTTATTATGAATACCCGATATTTCTTAGTGTTTAATTGCATAACATTAGTTCATAGACATGATTCAAACTAATTAATTGGATGGTGGTGGTAAATTGCACTAATTCTTTAATCCTAATTAATATTGAATTGGTAATGGTAATAAATATGATATTGATAATGGTAATGGCAATTAATATTGAAATAGTAATAAATATACATGATAATGTATTAAAATGTATGTGGCGGTTACAATTTTATTGGTAGAATATAAAAAAAACTTCCACTACATTATTTAGTCTAAATTTATTTTAAAAAACGTGAGCTCCAATTCCAATATTATCAAATTGATCCCATAACTTATAAATATATTAGAATGAGGACAAAACTTATAAATATTTCAAAAGAACGTCAAAACTCGGCTTTTATATATGTATAGATGTCTCATTACACTTAAAATTCTAATTTAATTACACTAAAAAATCAATCTCAAATTTACGGCCTAAAATGAAAAGTGCGAGTAACATGGGACGGATGGAGTATTTATCTAACAAACTGAACACCACCTTAATATAAGAAATTCAAGGAAAATGAAATAAGAATATCGAAGTATATCATTTGGTGGACCTATATATTCCATACAGTCTAGGTGTAAATAAAGTGAAGGTTTGCTTGTAAGTTGTAACGGCATTATGGTCCAAAATAATCCAACTTTTCTGATTTAAACAGATAATTATTAATTATATGGAAAAAAAAGTTTATACTATAAATTAGTGAGATAATTATTTATTATTAGTAGTAATTATTTTATGATAGTTGTGACATTCAATATTCAATGGAAAAAGGTGTTTAAGTTTTGATTGCCTATCTCCTTCAAAATTGGCCCAACGAATAAAAATATCAGCCCAGCCCATACAAAATAATCAGCCATGAAGCTTAATAACAAATGTGAAAATGACTAAATCCAACCATGGTTGGATTTATAACCAAGAATAATCACCTGTATCGTCTTATAATATAATATTGTTATAATAATATCCTCATAAATTATTGACACATTATTCAAATCTAGTAACAAAAATTAGTCTCATTCTTAGCTTCTTTATTGTATGTTTTATTTTCTATTAACAAAATTTCAATCACTCATTTTTTCTATCTATCTTATGAGTATATTTTTATCAATTTTATATTCGAACATGTGTCGGCTATTATTAAAAGTATTGATAGTAGAGATGGAATGAGTGTCAGCTATTATCAAAAGTCTTGATAGTAGAGATGGAATGAGTATTGTTTAGATGATGAAGTATAGTCTAGTTGCTAAAATATATTACTCCGTATTTCCCACTAATATATAAAGAGTAGTGATAAAATGCAAACTTATATATTGTACAAAACTCAAAACTCCTCAACACAGCTTCAACACAGTTTCAATACAATATAAATACAGTGTAAAATTCAAGATTTTAATGTCAACATAGTATCAACAAAATATCAACACAGAATCAATCATTGACTACCGTTGAAATTCTGTTGAAATTTTCCTGTTGATGTTTTTTTGTGATCTGTTGACATTTTTCAATGGTCCAGATCATAGTTTTGAGTTTGTACAATATTTAGAGTTTTCATTTGATCACATCCCGAGTCAAATATTCCTCCCATTTTAAGTGGAATAGAAACAAGATATTTTAATTTGGAAAACATAGCAGTTAGAATAAGACATCCAAAAAAATTCGTGTCAACTATAAGTAATACTCTACAAAGTACTACTATTCGTCGTTCTATAGTAGTGGAATCATTTTGCTATTTTGGTACATTTCATAATAATGGAGTCATTTTTTTTAATAAAAGTCAACACATTTTTTCTAACTTACTTTACTCTCTCTTATTTTATTTTCTCTTTATCTCTCTATCTTTTTCATTTCTTACTTCATTCTTCCATTACTTAACTCACTTTAACACAATTTTTCTAAATCTCCGTCTCGATAAGAAATGTCTTTGCTACAATAGCATGGAGGGAGTATGCAATTTAAACATAAGTGGTCAAACTTTATCCAACCGTTCAAATCATTAACTAAATCGAAAATATTAATAGAATCAATCAAATTAACCAAACGTAACATCACTTGATATATTACTGTCTACTTATAATCTATTGGATTCATAAATGATGATTGCTATAGAGTTTAGGTAGGGAGAAAATCTATGAGTTACATATCCTAAGATTCACTTTTACTGTTTCTAGTAATCTTTCCACCCTTCTCCGTACACCAAAATCGATGTTACTATTTATATCAGTGAAAAACTCGGTCGACGTGGCAGGCGGAGAGGCTCTGGCTGGTTGACACGTAGCTACACAGGATTGCAATGGAACAGTGCTTACGTGTCAACTCAACTGGCTGTCTGAATATAACGGGATGACGTGTCGTTGCGGCGTTGGTCACATAATCCCGCTTCCTAGGAATAGGCAGCGTGTGATTTGTGTGAAATCTTCTGCTTTTCATTTGTTTCATTTTCATTTTCCATTTTCTATATTTATATTTTTAAATTTGGATTTGTTATATTTCATTTCAAGTTGGTAAAAAAGTTTTATGTCAACATAAGTAAATTAATTACTCGAATAGTGCAAGGCTAAAAATTAAATTAAATTGAGAATGTAATCAAGTTGATGATTATAATCATTATCATGAAAACACTTTAATCTCACTTCATTGCTGCTCAAACAGGCCAATAATTTCATAAATGTTCAACATATTGCCTACTATATTCACAGTTAGGGGCCGTTTGGCAGTTATGTTACACCTAGATAGTAGGACTTATTCGGGTTTAAACTGTGTGTTTGATAACTATGTTACAATCTGCATGACCCGTGTTTTGTATCCGGCCCGGACGAAGCCCACTTAAAAGCCTATGTTTCAAGCAACAATGTAACTACCAATTTCTAAATTACATCACTCTTTGCACATAATTACAATTTCTTATGGGATTGTATAATTAATTACAACATTCTTATTCGCACTACGAAGGGTAAGTAGCCCCTTCCAAAATAAAATAATTTTTTGTATTCAAAATAAAACAAAAATAAATTGCCGGTTTCAAAGATCGAATTGGACCTAAAAATAGTGCTTCTTTCATCTTAAATATCATCAACGTCCTTTTGGTTTTGGAGAAAATCAACGAGCTTTTATATTAATATCAGTGACGATGATTTCATAATTCAACTGATATAAAAGAAGATTTAGAGAGAGCAAAAAAACGTTAAACAAAGATGTTCCATTTTAATAGTTTATTCATTTTGAATTCAAATGTATTAGGAGCTAAGTAACATATTTGTAACTTTAATGGAATATCTATAAAATTATAAATACTATAGTATGTACTAATATATTCCATGTGTGTGTGTGACAAGCTTCTGCGCACACGAGATAATCTCACATAGTTTTTTTTTAAAAAATTATGAAAGTTCTTTAAAAATTCATATGCATAGCGAAAATATAATCCTCTTAAAAATTTTATTTTGATTGTTTAATAGCGATGGTTGCACTCATCATCCTACAAACACAATTTGTAAAACCAATTACTTATAATTAGAATTACTATATTCGCTTTTCAGTCGAAAATTTTAAAAACAATTTTCAACAACAAAGACATGAAAGAAAGAAGAAAAAGAAAAAAAAATGAAATTGTTGATTCAAAAATTTGGTCAAAGTCCAGGTCATAATCTTTATCCCTAAATTCTGGATGGCCTTAAATATATATTAATATTAGTTGTCCATGTTTTTGGAGATTGTGCAAAAAAACCAAGGAAAAAACAGGCAGCCCCCCACTCCATTTATATATCAAGATAAATATTTATTTAAGATAAATACTTATTTAATTCACATTTATATGTTAGTCACAGTTGTCCTAATGGGATTACTACTACTAATAAGTTTGTGCTAGTGTTATGAGAGACTAGTTTCTGTACATGTTTTTGACATTTAATATCTATATTCTATCCAATTCGATCATTTTCACTGTTGAATCTTTGTAGTATAAAAACATCTTATTTAAATAAAATTAAAAGTTAATGATTATAGTCTATAAAGTGCAAAATGAAATTGAGTAGTGGATGAGTCAAGGGGGTCATATATCTTCTCCGTGGCAAACTGAAAAGTGAAAAGGATAGAGGAAAAGATTAGGGAAAGTAACTATTTTAATAAAAATATATTGCTACTAAATTAATATGTTCGTGTGAGATGAGTCCAGATATGATGAAAACCAATGTTCAAACGATACACATTTAATTACAAATGATGTCGGAAGTATTAATTTAGGTCCAAACCTTGACCTGCATCACAATGCAACGATCTCACATTGTCTCATACCTCAATATTGATTAACTTTCTCGTTGGCAATTGAAATTAAAAATATAACATATAACGGTCCCACATCAGTGTCAAGAGAAAACTGAAACTAGTATATAAGTCTCATGGACCCTTCCTCCTATCACCAATTGGTTTTAGGATGGAACCCATGGATTTCTATCATGCTATCATAGCGGGTCCCTGACTGTGGGTCAAATTTAACTGACCCAGCAGTATATCTGGACTTAAAAATTTGGGCCAAGTGGTCCAACCGATCGGAAACAATTGGGCCGATTGTCCAATCGATTAGATAAAGTCCAACCCCTCCAAGATTCACCTTGAAAGGTTTGAGGGAGGGTGTTGGCAATTGAAATTAAAAATATAACATATAATTGTCACACATCAGTAAACTAGTATATAAGTCTCATGGGCCCCTCCTCCTATCACCAATTGACTTTAGGATGGAACCCATGAATTTCTATCATTTCTCAAACATACCCCCTTTAATAATGGTTAAATATTCGTGTAATTGCATATATTCGATCCATATTATTTACAATTTTCTATTTTATGACATCAATACATGTATATAGATACTCATTTTGTCCTCTGTTTGTAGTCCATTTTGACTCGATGTTGGTTATAAAAATTGTTTGACTTTGTAAAAAAAATGAGTCGAAATAGTTAGTGAAATGTGGATCACACTTCATATCATAGATATACCGAAATAGCAAAATGAGACATTATTTTACAGACAAATGGAGTATATTTTATGTGATACGGAGTACTACATAATAGTCAAGTAAATAAGATAATGAGTAACAACATAACAAACACTTTGTAAAATAGAAACAATAACAAAAGCAACGCTTATCCAAAATCAACAACAAACTAACGCAACAAAACAAACCTAAAAGAGCACCCGACGTTATGTGTGAGTATTGATTTAGTGATAATGTGATTCATTCTGAAACCAAGATCTCGAGTTTGAGTACACTGTAACACAACTTTTAAGTTTACGTTCATTACAAATAATAATAATAAAATAAAAAAAAAAGCACCCCACGTAAACTTTAATCAAATCAGCTGAAAATAGGCCTTTGAAAGAGAAGTGGGTGGCATACTAGCTAGCATGGAATTTTGAAATGACAAATTAAGACAAAAAGGGGTTGACCCAGTTGATGATAACTTATGGTTTAATGTTGTTTCCAATGTCAATTTTTGGCATGTGATATGCTTAATCAACAAATCATTAAAAAAATCAGCTAAAAGCTTCACCTATTAATCTTATAACTAATAATTAAAACATTTGTTTTTAACTAAGTGGCCCACTAACTATCATAATTATAATTGTTGTTATTTATTTAGTCCATTCTTCTTAATTCATGATTATTTTTTCCTAAGCCTTTTGACTGCATAAGCCTTTTTCAAGTCTCCTTTAACTAGACAAGGCACCGCTCCATGACTCACCAATTTGCTTTTTATAATTATTTATTTACTTCTTGGCCGATTTTATGATAATGCTAATTTACGAATGCTCAACGTATTCATGATTTATTTACTATTTTTTTGACATTTTGTAATGACACATAATTTGGGTTTTGAACTTCTATTCTCCTTCACTTGTCTTGATATTTGCTAGACCAGAGTTTTAATTTGATTTAACTAATCCATTAATTTTATGATATAATTTTTTCTATTAAAATTTAATATAAATTGCAAGGATATTTTTCGGGGTTTCTTGCTATGTTATAGAAATCCATTACCCTGTTTAAGATATCATACTATTCAAGGAATAATGTCAGGGTAAAAGATAACCACCAAATGCATTTTTCATTAGGAATCATGAGCAGAGGGAGGAGGGTTCAAAATTTACTTAGTGTAAGATATTGTATCGTAATAGGAATCATTTTATGCTCATGTCACGTCGAGGTATATTGCAGAAGAAAAACCATATTCTGATTTTTATATGTAGGAGAGCGAACAACCCTGCTCGAAAGATTGTATTTCAGAATAACCTAGTTGAGAAATTTGAGATCAATTGAAATACATAATTTATAAGATAGGAATATATGATTATCTACATCGGTCTACCTTAAAGCATATCAATACTAATCAAAATCGATTCATCAAAAGATCTGAATGAAATTGTTTCAGTCAAAAATTTAGGATGTCGAATCATATGATACTCATATAGACAATAATCATACAATAAAATATGCAGTCCCTTGATTATAAAGTTTGCTTGATCTCCCATTCACGTATCGGTACACTTCAATGAATGACATTGTAACATTATATATAGTGAAAAAACATGGAGTATGTAAATATGAAAAGGTAATTTCCAAGAAACATACATAACCCACATTTGACGTATGCCCTTAATCACATAACACGTACCACAAACATTTGCCTAGGAAATCTAACATATTCCAATATCTCACTTAAACTAATCCACACTATGCCACTAAATTAATTATTGGGATTAATCATTTTTAGTGAATGAAGATCCCTAACTGCCCCCCTTTGAAAAATGAAGAACAAGACAGAAATGTTATTACACGATTATACATTAATTGCATCGAACGCGGATTAACACATGTGACATCTCACCAAAAGCACACAAATTTTGTGCCTTAATTTTCAAATTCTCGAGTCTCTCAAGAATATATGCAGACAAAAAAATTAACACATCTTTGTGGTTATCTTTTTGTTTCCATTAAAGTTAATCTTATAAAATCACAAGTCTTTAATTAGTGTTTGCGTTTCTCAACTTGTCCAAACATTCTTCCATGGCATTATGTGGAATCAGAACTACTAAATTGCATTATCATGGAAACAAGTTTAGGTAAAAAAATTTGTCTTTATCAAAGAAGAAGAAAGTTGGCCATGTGGCTTTGGATATTTTATGGCAAGATTATTTATTGTAGCCCAATTTGTATTTTGAATTTTTGGCGGGGATAATTTTCCGATAATCCGAATTTCTTTATTTTTAAAATAAAAAAACAAAAATCAATGAAATATCTCTTTGATTCCAAATACATTTTATTTTAAATAGTTTAAAATGTTCATGGTATATTGTCATTGTCTACTATTCAACGAAACCACAGTCAAAAGAAGGGGGTTTAGTGAAATCAATATGAAATAAGATCATCTTAAGATGAACTCTAACCTTACTTTGTAAAATGAGTTATGAAATGTAGGATAAAGGGAGTCGAAAGGCCAAAGTGAAATATCATTACTTTTAAATGTTATTTTACTTATTTAGTAGTACTAGAAATTCTAAAGTCCTCTTCTTTCCATTTGCATTCAAGTTTTTGAGCTTAAGGTGTTGCTAACATTGAGAAACATTTTAGTGAAAGTCCCTTTGTCAAAGAGAATAGAAACTTGAAATCCTAGTCAATATCAAAATCTGATACTCCGGAAAGACAAAGGTCACTTTATTTCTTTTTCTCTATTTTTGCAGTGATCTAAATAAATAGTTCCAATAAATCCAACAAGTTATCAAAAATATATTAAAAGAAGTTGTCTTACACACAACAAACACTCCAAATCACTGCCTATATAAGAGTGGCCTCTTCACACACACACACATCACCAAAATACACAAAACACAAACACAAGAACAATGTCATCACATAAACCCTCCCATGAAAAGCCCTTCACCCTCTTTGAGCCCATCCTCACTGACACAGGCTTCACACTCCTCCAGCGCAACACGGCTGCAGCGGCGCAGCCGGGCGACCGCCGCGGCCGCAAGAAGCAGGCGGAGCCGGGGCGCTTCCTCGGCGTGAGGCGGCGCCCGTGGGGCCGATACGCAGCCGAGATCCGGGACCCCACCACCAAGGAGAGGCACTGGCTGGGCACCTTTGACACTGCCCAAGAGGCAGCATTGGCCTATGACAGGGCAGCCCTCTCCATCAAAGGCACACAAGCAAGAACCAACTTCATCTACTCTGATCAAACCACTTTCCACTCCCCCTTCCAGCTCCAATCCTTCTTGCACCCATCACCAACACAGCCCACCAAACACCATGCCACCAACACTCCGAGCCTCGAGATTCCCCGGGGCCCGGTCCAGCCGTGTCATGAATCTTCTTGTTCACCAAATGATGATCAAGACAGTTTATTCAACCTGTCCAAATCTGACACAAGCTCTGGCTACTTGGACTGCATTGTCCCAAACAACTACTTGAACCCTTCTCCAACCTCCTCAAGCAAGAACAAAGAAACCTCCTTCTCATCCTCCGATTCGGCTGCGGCGGGATGGAGCCTTGATCACACATATGCAGATGTTTCTACACACCAAGAATTTGACTATGGATTGTGGGACAGTCAGCAGCAGTGGGAGCTGAGTTCTTGTGAGCTCTCAGCAATGATTAACAATCCAATTAATATGGAAGAGAATAGGGGAGATTTTGATGAAATTATGAGTAATGCAGCAACTAGTAGTAATGCTGCTGCATCTTTTTTTCCTTGTTTTGGGGATTTAGCTGACATGGGACAGTCTCTATTTTGAGCAGTACAGTAGTAATTATTATGTAAGTCTATGTTAAAGAAAGAATCACTTCTTTTGCATGGCCATATATCTATCTTGTGTTATTGCAAGTAAAACTTGCAATATAGGTTACAAATCATGTAATTTGATTTGAGCAGTACTTACTAGAATCATGAAAGGATTCAAATCCTCAACCTGCCACTTGAAAGGAGACCAGGTACCTTGAACTAACTAAAAAAATATGAGATTCCTTTGATTAACATAGAAAAAGTGGGATAATGACCTTTAGTTTTGATGTAGAATCTGACCTTATGCATTAATTATGGCACTTTTCCAAATGTACGGCAACCTAAGCAGATGTATTTTCATACATCTACTAGCTGTCTACTTTCCTCTAATGTTGTGAGAAGATAACCAGCCATCAATTTCACACAGAGAAATCTGTATTTCATGTAGGAAATCTGTAGAGTACAAGAAACAACTTGATCTACTCTGAATTATTTGATGGATAATTTATGAGCAGCATTCAAATATAATATACAGTACATAACTACATATCTTACATACAAGGGAAGCATAAAATGCTTCTGTACTTCCGACTGAGTTTATCGATCGAGAATAAGATCCCCAAGCAAAAAAAGGGAAGCAGAAGAAGCATGCTCACTTGGAGATCAAGTTGGGATGAAAGAGGTGTAATTATATCCAGATTTGAAGAATGCGATGACTCATCTTTCCCGTTCCGGAAAAGACAGCATAAATAGGCAACAAGCTCCGAAATTCGAGCAGCGGGCGAGAATTAAGCTGTGGGGGGAGGGAGGCTTTGGGCTTTTATGTCATTGAAAGACTAAGTTGAAAAGCTAATGATTTTTCTAGATCTTTTGAGAGGTATATGTATGGCTTATTTCAAAAGGGGACGGCCATGTGATATTTATGAACAGTGATGGACGTAGCTAAGGTTGTGCTAAGACCTGAGAGGATGAAGGTTGCTGGCACCCAAAAACTTGAGCTTTGCTTTGTGGAAGTTGCTTGATTAGGCCCCTTCCACTTCAGCTTGATGTGTGTGCCTCACCACCATGACTTGCGCTACTGCCACCACTTGAAGAGACCGATCCCTGCCCAGACTGCTGAACAGATGACTGAGGAAGAGCCTCGGTGTTTGAGAATACTGAGCCAACTGATCCACTTGAGCTGCTCAAAGAAGACATTTGTGACGACAGTGTGTTTTTGCTGAGCCCAGAAAGCAGCTCGGGCCTTAGATCTGATGATGAGGATGATGGGGCCAGAGTTGCAATTGTGGATCCCACCGGGTAAGGAGCAACTGGCATGTCGGTCAGAGAGGATGCAGAAGGGCTGTAGCTCAGAGATCTCATCGGATGATCAAATTTGCAAGAGGGCCCGAATTTGCACACTCCATTCTGTGCATAGTGAGAACAAAGAGGTGCACCCTGAGAAAGGGCATACAATGTTTAGAAACACGAAGCATGATTTGTGACTATATTTTACTTGGTGGAGGATATCAAATGTGTCGCCTACCATCATACAAATGAAACAAAGAATCACATTCTGCAAATTAAGACTACCATCATTATTCCAAAAAGAAAAATAGTAGTAACATTTTATCGAGGCAAAACATGTTAATGCCACAGCATTGAAAAACTTCATCAAAACATGTTAACTAAATATTTCTATGAGACAGCAGCCTCCAAATCCCCAAAACTCATACAACTCAAACTTCCAGAGTTGATCCTGGAGCGAGGGGTTGGGCACTATTGGGAGCGTCCATATGCAGGTTTCGGTTTATCAGAAGTAACAGCCTTTGTTGAAGTATTAGCAGAATAGAAAACAAAAGAAATGGCAGTGTTAATACCACACAAACCTCCCAAAAAGTCTAATTGTTAAATGGATATAAATTGTGGATGCTTCATAGAAAAGCAGAAGTTAATAATTACGGAGAGTGTCAGGGGCACACCGAGACAGATCATCCTGTTCTGCCATATATAGGCAGTTAAAAAGCTCAGCAAACTTCAAGAGATAAAATGAATGCTTACTGGGCGTAGTGGCAGACCCATTGGGCTAAGCATGTAATTGGTCCTTGATGCACTCCACTCAGGTGGATGATGATATTTACATGTAGCTCCGAATTTACAGTCCCCATTCCTTAAATAGTACTGACATTCTGGTTGGCCAGGTCTTTCCGGAAATGCTTGTTCTTTTTGAATGCCGCCTGAGGGGCCAGCAGAAGATGTAATGGAAAGGTATGGTCCTGTATAGGCAGTAGCGGAAGGAGACAATTGTGTTATCCCATAAACCGGGCCTGCCCCAATTGTTTGCTGAGTACTTGGTGAGGCTGCCGGACTAACAGGTGCCTGTACATGTACTTCAAGAATTTAGCATAAAAGAAGAGACATCAAATATTACATTGTCGGCAACACCTACCGAATAGGGAGTCCAGCCAGGAACAGGAACAACTCCAGGGGGAAGGATCATGGGACTGTAACTTCCAGGAACATAAGAGCCTTGAAGCATGGAAGGCCTGGCAACTGGCCAGTTGCCTTGAATAACCCCATATTGTTGAGAAGATTGATGGCCAGGAGACGGTCCAGTTGGATACATAGCTGGTGTGGGCATAGCTGCTGAAGCAGTGAAAGACCCAGGACCAGGGGCTGGCATTGGTATCCCGGCCATCTGTGGATGATGAAATTTACAGGTGGCACCAAACTTGCACTGCCCTGTCTTTACATAATATGAACATTCCTTTTCTCCCTGCCAAAAGAAGACTATGAAACAGCTGGCAAGGTATAAAGAAACCATAGATAATTCCATAGAATATACAAGAATGAAATGATCCAAAGAGACAGACCGGTCGCAGAGGATATCCATAAAAATTCAGTGCCACAGGGGCTGAAGATCCAACTCCTTGCTTTGGATGATGATACTTGCAGGAACCACCATATTTACACATTCCTGCCCGCATGTAGTACTACAAATCCATTGGGAAGGGTGAATTGAACAAGACCATAATTTTCACAAAGAAGATATAATGCTCAACTGAGAATGTTAAAAAAGGATGCTTCCATGGAGAAATGATTGAAAATGAGAGAGCTTAAAAGGGTTTAAAGTGTATACAAATTAAAACAATTAAATAAGTGATTCTAATGAAAACCTGACATGTACTAACAAAGATACAACTGCTCAATGAAAACCCCTCTGTTTTCAAAACTTGGATAAAATATGTGTTATAATTTTTGAGATTGTCAAAATGATAACCATTTAATAATCCATTCAATAGTTAATACAGAAGACATGAATTCCTACTAGATCAAAATAATTACTAGTACTCATCATCAACATGGAGAAAATCTCTCTTTCAAATTACCAGTTGCTGATATGTCCAGCTGCTTAAGGCAATGGTACTTTCATAATCTTATGAGTTAAAGACCTTCGAGAAATTTGTAGCAAGAATAACAAAGCATCATTTGAATTTTTGAACCATGAAAAGGATGAACAGGAGTCTGCATTGTGCAATCAATAAGTTTATTGTCTTTATTATAGCATGACAACATAAAGATGAAGTTTGGAAAGCAAACAAATTTTTTCTACATGTCCCATTTTAAAATCTAAACTACCACAGAGAAATTTACACAAACCAGACAATATCAGATAATAACTCAAATGCAGTGCCATGTGTCAGTAAAAGGAGGCTCACTCTCCCAAAACACACAGGAAAAAGACGAACTGCATCAGGTGCATACTTGTAGATTACTTTGGCTAATGTCAGGGATTCAAACTCATGATCAGTGCTAGAAATCCTTAAAATAAGTAAACAATTTCTTAAGAGCGTTATGTGTGGCACATGCAATTCATCCAACATCAAGACTTTATTCTTGCAATTCAGCTCAGAAACATTAAACAGACATTTTCTTATAGTATTTATAGACAAATTTAGAATCTACAAATTATACCTGACAGATTGGTTGGCCAACACGTTCCGGGTACTCACCTCCACCAGCTCTAAGAGCTCCCATTGCCTAATACAGTGATAGGAAAAAAACTGAATAGCGTATATACACCAAATTTAGATGATCAATAATAAAAATCTTTACCTACTTTACAATATTTCTATTTCATAATCACAACAACGATGATCTTCATCAAACATAACACCGGCTCCAATTCTACCAGACTTACCATAAAATCAAGTCACTACAGACACAACTACTTTCACTAAATGCATGTGAACCCGATTAACATTGCCTTACCCAACAGCATGAAAAACTAAGAAGACTCATTTTTCACCCAAGTCATTCATACAATCATTCAAAATGCAAATTTTTCCCCAATCTAGTTAACTGATATATTTGACAGAAACCAGAATAGATCCCCCAAAATAACAAAACATAGTAGGCGTACAATAAAAGTATACTTTCCCCAAATTAGAATCAAATCCCCACAAACCCCCACTAAATCGCACTCTTTACCCAATGATCGCAGCAATCATAGCTTGAAAAAAAAAATCAACTTAAATTACCTTGCCACGATCCCGGGGATGATTGAACCGACAGCGATTGCCGTATCCACAGAAACCAGTCCTCAAGTAATAGATGCAATCGGGCTCATCGGGCCTCTCCGGGTACGCTTCGGGCCCTCCACCGAGCCCCAATTGCCACATAGGCTCTGCATTAAAACAAACAAACCCCAAACGAATTCAACATTACAAAAATTCGCCCTCGATTCGGAAAATTCCAAGTGAAATTGAGATGAAATTCGACCTTCAAGCCCTGTTTCCCCGCCCGGCGCCGCCCATTCCGCCACCGGATCCGCCGGCGCCACCTCCATTGCCTGGATCCCGCTGAATCTCTGCATATTCGTATATACACACGCGCCCACTCTCCCAACACACACACACTCTCTCTACAGATAAATATACAGTATCTACACTATAAAGTGTGTGGAGATAGATATTTACAGAGGTATCGCGTACGTTGTAGGTGCGGAAACACACAGCAGCATGTGATTTTGATCGAGAGGGGAGTTGGTTTTGAGAGAGAGAGAGAGAGAGTGTGTTGCTTCCTTTGTTAGTGCTCTTTAACACACTCCTTTATATAGTCACACTCACTGTGTGTGTTGATTTTTATACGCTTTTTCCGAGTTTATTTGTCTTTTATTTTTATTTCTTTAATTGCTCTTTTTTTTACTGCATTGTTTATTCTGGAAGTTGGATCTTCTGATATTTTTTAATTTATTTTAAATATTTTATATAATTTTATTATTAGTAATATTTTATTTTTTTATACCTGCATTCTGCAACCTATTAATTATATAAGAATATGACACACGTAGTGTGTAAAATAACATGCAGGTTTTAATTTTTGTGATTTTGGACTTAATAAGAAATGTTCATTTAATGTTTGTAGTTATAGCTTCTCCAATGGACAGACTTCCCCGACACCCTTCCCGTCGCCCTCCCCAAAAACACCTTCTGTCATATCATAAGGACTTACGACCCTCCTGTCACGTCCTAAGGACTTTTCACCGCACAATTCGCCCTTCCCGTGCGGACTTCCCCTAATAAAAAAAATTCACAAATATGCAATTTACGTTAAAGAATTAAATATTTGAGCCGTATATATAGAGGTTTTATTAAAAAAAAATAAAAAATGAAAAATTGGGAAGTCCGCGCCGGACGTCCGCGACCCGCCACAATGGCGCCCTTCGCGGCGGACGTCGGCACGCCCTTCCCCCGAAGGTCGCGCCCTTCCCGTGTCCTCAAGGAACGTCCGCGTCAGTCTCGGGTCGCCTCAATGGCGTCCTTCCCCGACGGACTTCCCGGAAGCCTCTCCGAAGAGCGACGGAAAGTCCGCCATCGGAGATGCTCTTAGTGGCTATCACGTTTAATGTTTCATGCTGTATGTTGAGTTGATATCACATGTGCTTTTTTATAATCAGGAAATTCAGAAGTAATGTACTAACTTGTCTATTTATTTGGTACTAGTACTAATTTGTAAGCAATACAAAGACAATGAGACCATTGGCCCAATAATTTAAAATTGGCCCAAATATAGTATATAGTACATGTATTCTTATAAGTAACGACAACATCAAATGATGGTAATCCCATAATATGACGTGAATCTCGCCGTTAGACTAAGACGACTCGGATGCACAATACTAAAAATAAAAAATAAAAAAACAAAATAAAAAAAACAAACAAAAGACACTAATATGATGAATGTCCACCCAACTTGAATGAATTTAAAAACGTGGACTAATAGATTGATGATACAACTTAATGTGAATATTCATGCTTGCGAAGATGAGACAAATAAAGTTAGCACCCACATTATTGACAATTGATCTCTCATTTTCGTTCATAATGAAATGGCTGGCATATGCAAAGTAAAATTCAATTCAAGGAATAAAGATAATTATAAAGAAAAATGCAATGTTATAACGAAACATAACCAAATAAGGTCAAATCTTTGCCATTGGCTTTCTTATTTTATTAGGAAACATATAATTACCATAAAAAAATTAACATGAACCCTAATTTTTATTACTGCTATTCATCAACTAAAATTTTAGCAAGAATGGTCTTCAAATTAGTCTGCATTGTCTTCAATCTTTGGCTCACTCTCATATCGTAAAATATACTACTCCTACTATATACAATTCGTTAGCTTGAACTCAATAATTCGGTCCACTGGCAACTCCAATTTAATCTTGAAATATTGGTTCTCGGGCTGCATCACCTCACATCTTGTAACAAAAGGACTTGTTAGAAAATGCATACGCCATGTATACATAATATGCAAAAGCTAAACGTAGTTGGCACTTACCATGAGTCCATGACTCGATATATTGGTCAAAATTGAAATTGCGCAATTGGAGATAAATCTAGCTTTGATGTGTTATTTTCCAAATCAAGAGACGTCGTACAATAATATTATCGCCATAAGATATGTAAATTAGTGCGTTATTCTCGTGTCTTAACGTCTCACACACCACATTTGTTTATATAAACGGCAAGTGTTCATATTCGGATCATCAACACCTATTATTATTCGTGCTAGTACCTGTATATATACACGCACGGCAAGAGGTGTTGAATTCTTCATGTCTGACAACCGTTATATGCAGATTTTATTATTCATATGAAATTTCCACGTGCAGTATTTATTCAAATAAAATCATTGAAATGTACCTGTATATATATATACACGCACGACAAGAGGTGTCGAATTCTTCATGTCTGACAACCGCTATATGCAGATTTTATTATTCATATGAAATTTCTACGTGCAGTATTTATTCAAATAAAATCATTGAAAGAATTATTATATTACGAAATATTAATGTACAAGGAAATTTACTATCACTCTTTACTGAAAAATCCACCCTAATAAAAAAAGATGGAAAATATCATTGACTTTCAAATTTAAAAAAGTTGTGGTCAAAATAAGAAAATAAACTTGTAGAGGGGCTCAATTGAAATTAAGCCATCCTCGAAGAAATACAAATACAAGGAAGTAGATTTCGCGGTTATTATTTTCACATAAAAAAATTAAAAATTAAATACGCACATAAAATTCGATCTTCTTCCCAACTCTCTCTCGCAAACACTCTGCTTTCTCTCTCTAAAGTCTCACTCCATCGCAGAAAAATCGTAATCCCTCGCGCCACCAATTCTCAATTGATCTCAAATCTGGAGCTTTTCCTCAACTTCTATGAATTCAATTATTCGGAAAGGTAAGGAGGGATGAGCGGGGAGTTCTTTTTATTTTCTCTCTTTTGCTGATTTTTTTTTTGTGTTTCAATTGTTTTAAAATTCGTTTCGTCTGATTTGCGCGTTTTTGTGTGTGTTTCAATTTGTTTTCATGAATTTCTTTATGTCTAATTTGAGCGCCGCATGGAGTTTAAGTGAATGGTTTGATTTGTTTTCTGGCGGGTCTAGCTGATTATCAGTGATAAATGCCATTTTTTTTGGCATATATGCTGCTTGTTTACTCCGTCTGATTGAATTTTGTGAGCTACTCGGAAATTTTTCATATTTCCCCGTTTTTTTACAGGATAGTTGAAGATCGTTAATTTGAGTCTTTCTAGTGCGATTAATTTTGAATTTTTATGGAGTGTTTCTGCTTGATTTTGAATGAAGTGTGTGCGCGTCTGCCGATCTAGAGATGTCACGTATGAGTTGGTGTTGTGAATATTTGTGGAGATTAACTTTAAGATAATCTACGTTAATCACGTTTGAGTTAAACAAAATATTAAGTGTGAGTGTGTGGTGAACTAATTAGTAATTCTTCTATGTGTATTTGTTCAAATAGTAATTTTTTTTTATTCTTCTATTGCCTTTTTCTGTGTTCGATATGAATGTAGACATACAGTGGTTTGTGTCTGCTAATCAGACTATGCTGCAGTTATAACTCAATAGTATGATTTAAATTGTTGAAATGTGTATTTTAACTGTACTTTATATTGTTTGAGTTGTTCTCTTTCTGTACTTGTGTGGCTATGATAAATAGGAGTATTTACTTTCGATTGTGAGTTTATTTCGGCCTCATGAGTATTACTTAATGGGCATGGGCTCTGAATATATCCTGGGGAAAAGTTAGAAGATTCTTCTCCAGATTTAAATGTACTTGTGGTTCAATAAATAGCTCTTAAAGAGCTTCTGTAGTGTTAAGATGGCTAACATTTTGACTTCATGATATTTTTTTCTAGTTTAGATTCCTAGATTAGCACATAATGGGACCCACAAGAAAGTCGAGAAGTGCGAATAACCGCTATTCTTATATCGACGATGTATCTCCCAGCAAAGATGGATATAATGCTAAAAAAAGTAACAGTCGGGTGAGTTTCTGGTGAACTAGTTTATTTTCTTATACTACCACTTTCCTGATAACTTACTTCTTACTTCTGAACTGTGTCTTATCTCGACCTCATAATATAATTTTTTTTCATCCTGATTTATAAAGCGTGAGACGGAACCTTTTATTTCATAGTCTCTTGTTATGCATGATTTATGTCTCTTGTCATGCATGATTTTATGCCAAGGGAACCAGCTGTTCCATTTCATAGTAAAAACTTTTCTAAGAACAAGATAGCTTGAATTCCAGCACACATCTCGCTGATGATCCTTTAAATTAGGGTCATGCATTTGCACATAAACACAATGACCACACCATTTTCTTTTCTTCAAATGCAGAAAAGAAAGTTGTCTGACATGCTTGGGCCTCGGTGGACCATGGAAGAGCTAACTCGTTTTTATGACTCTTACCGCAAGTACAGTAAAGAGTGGAAGAAGGTCAGATCAAACTCATATTAGACTCATTGACCAAGATTTGCACAAATGAATGTTGAATTTATTACCTTATTTAACAATAATATATCTGCTACATGCCAATAAATATGGTCACCATGATCTAGATAACGGTAGCATCATAAGCGAAGACCAGTTTTAGCTTGATCCATCATGGACTAGTCAGTTGATGTCAACTGTTATCAGGACCTAATTTATTACATGCTAAAACAGTGCCTCTTTTTCTTCTTGTGCATGTGTACAGGTAGCTGGTGCTGTCAGAAATCGTTCACCAGAAATGGTGGAGGCCCTTTACACAATGAATCGGGTAATTCTAATTTTTGACTATATGGATTCCATGTTCTACTACTATGGATCTTACTTCACTTATTTCAAGCTGCTTTTCGTCCTTTTGGAGTTCATTGCTGGCTTGACTAATCATAGAGAATAGCTTTACTGGGCTCTAGAATAAAGTTTATTTGCTTTCAGAGATCCTTCGTCCCTAAAATCTACAGTGGCCTATGAGTGTTGCAATATCATAATCAGATGAACTTATTTGCCTTATCTTCTTAAACAATTGCAATAATTGGAAAAAAGATCCGCCTTAGTGTTACAGAGGAATGAATAAGATTTCAGGTTGTTGGTATCATTATGTATTGCATTTGGATCATTACAGTTAGAGGATAGAAAGTGAGACAGTTGTATATATAAGTCATTTTTGTCCTCTGGCCATATGGACTACTGACTACGAACTACCAAATATATGCTGGAACCTTTACTGCTGTGATGAATCGAAGGAAAATGGGTGTCCCAAATCCTTAAAGAAAATTCTTTCAAATTTTGGTAACTATCTATATGAACCCATTACCCATGTTGTCATTCAGTATTCCTAAAGTATCACCAAGGGTTCTCTAGACAACATTCACAATCACATGCCGTCTAAAATTTGGATGCTATGATTTTTCGACAATTTATCTTGAGATATGAATCCTTCGACCAAAACTTTTATGGTTTCACTTATCTTTAATTGTTAATTTCAGGCATACTTATCTCTTCCACATGGAACTGCTTCTGCAGCTGGGTTAATCGCCATGATGACTGATCACTATAGCAATCTGGTTAGACTACACTCTAATTCAACAGTGCAATGCCATCTGTTCATATAAACCCTGTAGTTATTTTCATGTTATGAAATGCTCACATTATTTTGATATTCTTGAGAATGCAAACTACATTAAGTCAGGTAGTACTTTTTGGCTCTCAGACCTCAGTATATGTTTTTATTGTCCATTCTAACTTCCAATACATACAAATTACTTGCTGATAATTTTCAAGACGTGTGGTGATGATAAACTCAGTTCTCAGGAATGTTCTGATATACGTTGATAATATAAATGATTAAATGTAGTCATTTACCAAATACTCTTTACTGCCTTCTTTGTACGACAATTTTTCTTGGATTTACAGGCAGGCAGTGATAGTGACCAAGAGAACAATGGTGGAGCAGGATCATCCCGGAAGACACAGAAGCGAGCTCGTGGGAAAGTGGAGCCCCCCACTCCTAAAGCATTAGATGAGCACATTGCTTCACAATCTCTAATCACTGCATCAAATTATGGCTGCCTTTCATTATTGAAAAAGAATCGCTCTGGTGGTATGTTAGAATCAACTCATCTAAATAAGTCAATATTTTTTTTATGTGCAACTATGATGAAATTCGTCCTCTATAGTCTTTGTTTGGAACTACGGATCTATGTTTATCTGCTGCGTAGTTCAAGTTAATTATATGTAGGATCCCTAGGTGTAATGAGTAGCAGAAAATATTTTGGCTTTCAAAAGTTAAGGATATAAATCTCTGTAGCACAATCTCGTGTTTATTTTGGAGTATTTTTTCCTAATTTAGGGTTGATCTACAGTTATTTTCTTTTCTAACTGTCGAGAGTTTAGAAGGACATCCCTTATTTTTTCTCTGCCTGCTATTTTCTGGTCTACGACAAGACACCCATCTCGAAATAATTTACTGTATATGGTATTTTCTTTTAGTGAGCAGAGATCGTCCTGTCGGAAAAAGAACTCCAAGGTTCCCTGTTTCATTTTCACGTGAAAATATCAACGGGGAGAAATTTTTTTCTCCAACAAGGCAGGGCCTGAAATTAAAGGCCAATGCTGATGACAATGAAGTAGCTCATGAGATAGCTATAGCTTTGGCAGAGGCATCACAGAGAGGTGGTTCCCCCAAGGTTTCTGGTTCGCTGAATAAAAGAGCTGAAAGTGTGATGTCATCACCTTTTAGGCATGCTCAAAGAAAGGTAATGGCTTAACCTGGTCTAGCGGAACAATACATCTTACCTCTCCCTTACAGAACTGCGGTTGGTTACAGCATAATATAGCAGAGATATCAAATGGCAAACTCTTGGCAACAGACACAGATGAAGAAGATTTAGAAGGAAGCACAGAAGCTGACACCGGTGAATTATCTAGGTGTAAACCCCATTTGATTGAATCTGTAAGTATTGGTACAACGAGAAGGAAGGGCAACAAATTTGAAGGGAGAAAACATGAAGTTGATAACAGTATTGAGAATCATTTGGATGACATCAAGGAAGAATGCAGTGGAACAGAGGAAGGTCAGCAACTGCTGAGTGCAATGAGAAAAAAGTTTGATGTGGAGGCCAATGAGTCCAAGGTGTCCAGATCTCCTATGCTGAACAAGAGCAAAAAGGTTCTCTTTGGAAGAGGTGTGGTATTTGGCTATTTGCATATCTACCATTTTAATTCTTGTCTCTTAAATCATAGTGTAACTGTAACATGGATTGCGGACTTCACCCCTTCTGGACTGTTGGTCAATATAAATTACTCCCCCGGTCCCTAAAAAATAGACAACATTTGAGACAACATAGGTTTTAATGCACAATTAGTAAAGTAAGAGAGAGATAGAAAGAAAAACGATTGAAGCATTGTTAGTGGAGAATGGGATCCACCTAATTAGAGAGAAAAAAAGTTCCTTAAATAGAATTGGTCTATTTTTAAGGGAAATCCCAAAACGGCAAATGCAGTCTATTTTTAAGGGACGGAGGGAGTATATAAAAAATTCATATTTCTCCCTCCCCCATTCACAAAACATATGCTGTATTACGGTTGGTAGTCTGTGAGTGGAATCTCACTCTAAATGTGTGGTAAGTTGTGTGGAGCCTAATACTCCATACTATAAATGAAAGTGACAAATTTTTCATGGACGGCCCAAGAAGGAAATTGTGGTAAATTTTTCATGGTAGCTTAACTGAACTATTTCTCTCTTAATTGTTTTTGACATTCGACGGATCTTTGCAGATGAAGAACCTGCTTTTGATGCCCTGCAAACACTGGCGGATTTGTCACTGATGATGCCAACAGATCATGAAGATGGTACGTCATATAGGTCTACTATTTCTTGTTTGCTTAAATTCAGACGACTAAGATGTGTGCTAAATATACTGCAACTCAGTTAACCTGGCAACTACATTCTCATGCAAATTAAAAACAGCTGCATGCATGCAAATTCTTAAGATTTTGTTGATTAGTCCATCAAGCAGTTAATGTCTTTTAGGGGATAGTACAATTTAAGTAACTGGTATATGTATGTCCTGCTGACCAGCATGGCAGCAACTAGTTTCGGAATATTCAATTTCCTTATTTGATAAAGATTCTATTGAGTATTCCGCTTGATGAAAATATGTACTGTCTTTGTTATTCCTTTTACTTTATGGTGTAACTGTCATGAAGATTCAGATGAGGGTTGAAAAGTGTTGATTTTCTTACATCAGATTCAAGGACACTGTTTAAAGATGAACATGATTATGTTGACGAGACTGTGCCATTAGAATCTCCACCGGCAAACCAGCCAAGAGAAAAACGTAGATCCTCAGGGGTAAGAATGAAAGGACATCTAGCATCAAGTGTTGAAGTTGCTTGTAGCAAAACATCAAAACCTGGAAATAGTTCAGTTTTTCATGGTAGTTCTGTTCTTGAAGAAAACCAGGATTCCCATCAGTCTACCACCAAATCAAGAAAAAAACAAAAGATGCCAGTGCATAAGGTGAGAAAGGCATATTGTTTATTTATTATTATTAATAATTATTCTCACATAGTATTTTACTTTTGGCACGATTTTTACTCAATATATACTTGCAGAATAAAAAAACTGAAGTTCATGCTGAAATTCATCTTAGTGGATCTCCAGGGATTGAGGTACTCTGATTTTAGCTCTATAATTTCCTTTTTTTGACATTTCTTACGCAGTATGACTATGTGAAGGTATAATGGATAAATTGTTCTTCTTCTCTAGTTGAGAGCTCATCAAATAGTAATGATGCTATTTTTTAGGCTGGAGATGTGAGCAAGAAATCAATAAGGAGTAAAAAGTATTCCCAAAGTAGTTCTCCGAAAGTGATGAAAGTTTCAGATAACTCTTCTGGTGCTGATTTGCAGAAAGAAGGGTCTGATTCAGCCCACTCAGCCACACAGGTCAATCAGGTTAATTTACCTACTAAAATGAGGAGCCGGCGTAAGCTGAGTCTTAAAAAACCATTGATCTCAAACAATGAGAGTAATCTTTCTCTTGGTTCACTCCATGAAACAGTACCTAGATTTAAGGTTTGGTTTGTTTTAATTCTTTGAATCCATATTCGGATAAGCTAAATACTCATTATCCTTGTCTATTTTATGCCAAACAGAACCTGTTGAATTGTTTATCAAATCAGCGCCTGAGGAGATGGTGCACTTATGAATGGTTCTACAGTGGCATTGATTATCCATGGTTTGCAAAGAGGGAGTTTGTTGAATATCTGTATCATGTTGGATTGGGTCATGTACCAAGATTAACTCGTGTAGAGTGGGGTGTCATAAGAAGGTTTGTAGTCTTCATTTTATAATTGCTCAAAACTTTTGTGCTTTTGGTCACCCAAGTTCTGCACCAGAACTGGACTGATAACTAGTTTCTCTGTTGCTCAAGCAGTTCACTTGGTAAACCACGGCGATTTTCAGAGCAGTTCCTGAAGGAAGAAAAAGAGAAGCTTAATCAGTATCGAGATACAGTTAGAAAACACTACTCTGATCTGCGCGAAGGTCTCAGGGATGGACTACCGACTGACCTTGCAAGGCCTTTATCAGTTGGTCAGCGTGTCATTGCTATTCATCCAAAAACAAGGGAGATTCATGATGGAAGTGTGTTAACTGTTGATCACTCGAAGTGCCGGGTTCAATTTGACCGTCAAGAGCTAGGGGTTGAATTTGTCATGGTGGGAATCATGCTATTGGATCTTTTCATATATGAGTTTTGATATCATTTATTCAGATGTCATAGCATCAACATGTCTATTTTGGGTGGTAAAATTCCATATATTCCTAGTATGTCAGTTTCCTGCTTAGTAGTAGTTTAGTTTATGTTCCTAGTTTGTCAGTTTCCTTATTTGGATTTTGCCAATATATGCACTTAAGGAGAACATGGAAGTCCTTGTGCCTTCCTAATGCTGTTTATTTTATTTTCTTAAAACTTTCTTTCTTATACTATTGTGTGATTTTTTTCTCTTGGTAGGATATTGACTGCATGCCTGTAAATCCATTTGAGAACATGCCTGCAATGCTTGGCAGACACACAATCACCGCTGAAATGTTTTTTGAGAGCCTCAATCAACTGAAAGAGAATGGACGAGCAAAGGAGTACATTAAGCTTTCTCGTAGTGACAACCTGGATGATATTTCTGCTCTATCTTTATTAGCTAATCCTGCCAGTTTGCTGAAGCAATCAAAGGCACGACTTCTCTTCCTTCCTGCTCTCTCTTATTATTTTGTGTTGTACTGTATGTTATTTCTACCTAATCTTTATTGTAGAATTTAGACTCAATGCATGCGCTTGAGGATATTTTCGGACTATAAGAACTGATAGTCATTGTTGGCTGAATTACATTGTTCTTTTGTGCTGATGCATCTAAAGCTTGATATCTTGTCTCTATGCAACCAATATGCTATCTTGCACTTGCAGAATGACATGTTACTGTAAAGCATTAGTATCTCAAGTATATGTTGTTCTCCAGGTTGCTTCAGATGTTCCAACAAGGCCGGGAACTGGTGATACCGCAAGGTACCAGCAAACATATTCTCAGTCCAGTACACCAGCTCAAATCCAGGCAAAGGAAGCTGACATTCAAGCTCTTGCACAACTAACTCGTGCCCTCGATAAAAAGGTATTTATGTCTTGGATTATATAACGATTAATTTCTGGATATATAAGTAGCTGTTACATTTTAGCAAGGGTTAATAATGTTATGTCCCCAACTTTCCCCATTTTCCATGAAATGTGCTGCTATACAATATCTGCCCGCGGAAAGCTGGTTCATCTTGCTGTAGTCTCTGAAACCACGTCATTTAGCAAAAAGAAAATAAGATGGGTTCACACTGTCAACTGTCTCCAACTTTTAGCATATTCCAAAAAATGTCCTCAACTTTTGTTTTTTCTTCAAAGTTGGGGACATTTTATGGAATACACCTGACATTTTTGAAATACATTGAAAGTTGGGTACACAAAATCTATTAATCATTATTTTTTTTGCTAAAACGACCTCGTTTCAGTTGTTTAAGTGGGAAAAAAATTCACCTCAGACTCCGGTGAGATGAATCAACTTTCCGTGACTGAATTTTGTATGGCTGGACATTTTATGAAAACGCTGAAAGTTGGAGACAATTGATGAAAAAACGAAAGTTGGGGATATTTTGTGGAATGTTGTACTAAAAGTTGGGGACATGAAACACTATTAAGCCTATTAGTAATTGGAAACTTAACATTAGGGAATAAGTGTGCTTGTTGCTTACACTATGTGCAGGAAGCTATTGTTCGTGAATTGAGGCTTATGAATGATGATGTGTTGGAAAGTCAGAAGGATGGTGATAGCCCTTTGAAAGAATCGGAACCCTTCAAAAAGCAATATGCTGCAGTGCTTATACAATTGAATGAAGCCAATGAACAGGTATGAGTCCCTTACAAGATACTGATTCTTATGAACCAAAATTATGTTGCATTTAGATATAAGGTTGATGCATAATTTTCTTCAGCAGGTCTCTTTAGCTTTACACTGCTTGAGAGAACGAAACACGTATCAAGGAAAATTTCCACTTGCATGGCCCGGGCCACTTCTTGATCTTGCTAATCCTGGTAACACATTCAATTCTTTTGACCGTTCTGCATGTCAAACTCAAGAAGTGGGATCGCATGTGAATGAAATCATGGATAGCTCCAAAACAAAAGCTCAGACTATGGTCGATGCTGCATTGCAGGTAAACAAGTTAACTCCAAGATTCAAGTGACCCTTTAATGCGTTCTCCTTAAAAGTGACATTGGTATAATTTCAAAAAAATTATGTCATTGTGGCTTTCTAGAGTAGTAAATATAGAAATTTCCTAGACTCTCATATTGTATTATGAAGTACTATTATTTTTAGTATTACATCCGCTCTCCTTGGAGCACTTTCAAGAAATCTCATCAATTATCATACTTCTACAGGCGATATCATCACTGAAGAATAGGGATGATACCGTGGAGAAGATTGAAGAAGCCATAGACTATGTAAATGAACGGCTTCCCTCGGATGATTCCTGCATGCCAGTGGTGAATCCCCCTCTCACTCCCTCCCTCCCTCCCTCTATATACAGCCTTAAATATTATGATGTTTTGTTTTGTTTTTAAAACTGTAAACTGTTGCAGAGAACTGATCCTAAATCCTCAAATGCATCTGACGTTGAGGCCAAAATTCCCTCCGAGCTGATCACAAAATGTATAGCAACTTTGCTAATGATTCAGGTGAAGTATAAACACCTTGACAGAGTTGGAACTGCATATTTTCCCTTCATTTGCTTACTCAGAAAATCTTTTTATCACTGCAGAAGTGTACCGAACGACAGTTTCCTCCATCTGATGTGGCACAAATACTAGATTCTGCTGTGACAAGCCTACAGCCACGAAGTTCGCAAAACCTTCCTGTTTATACCGAGATACAGAAGTGCGTGGGCATCATCAAGAACCAGATATTGGCGCTAATACCTACTTAGTTAACCAGGTCCCCTCCAATTGCCTTGTCAATTTCTTTTGTCTCGGCTCTACCCTTTCTGTTACATTCACAGGTTAGATTTTAATCCTACCAATTCTTCGTATTTCCATCCACCGGGATCTGCTAGTTTTCTAGTTGTGGGAGATGAGTGAAGAACGCGTTGATATAAATATTTGTACATGATTTGCCATCAACTCTATATGGCAGTCGCTTCGACTGCGTAACCTACAGTTTACGTTTTGTAGGGGATGCCATTAGCAAATTGTAAATCAGTTAGAGAGGCGATGAAAGTGCAATAAGTTGAATAAAATTCAACGTTTTTCTTGCTCAAAGCTCTTCTTTGTTAATTAATTTTTATACTATATAAAAGCTTTAGACGGATAAAAGCAATTACCACAGTTTATAATGCTGTGTTATGCTGTATATCAATTATCATAGTAGTTTACAGGAATTACAAATTTCGCAAAACAATAAGATAGCAACTGCAATTAATGAAATCTATATTTGTAGAGACTAGAGAAAGGAAACACAAAAATACAGTTCAACAAAGTCATCTTTCTGTGAGTCCCTAAACAAATCTTTCTAGATGTCTACTTTAAATGATAAGTATTCAACAAGTCTGCAAAAAATGTGCCTCCGATAGAGTGATATGAAAAGAAAATATCAGCATCCATTTTGTAGCTGATTGACATCAGAATCCGATATCATAAGCTCCATACTGGGCGGTTGTCCGGTTTCAGCCTCTCTGGCATTCGTAACAAATAGGGATATTCAAGTAGGTCACAGTTTAAACTTCTTTTTCGGTCTCTTTGAAACATCAGCAGTGGAATCATCCAATTTCTGCAGAAGTGAGGAGGATCTGTGCCTTAGTGAAAGTTAACGCATCTGATACAGACCAAGCAAATAAACATCAACGGAAACGGAATCATACCTTTTGTTTTTTCTTTTGGGTTTTGTCTTTCTTCTTTTTCTTCTTCTGCTTAAGTTTTTTTGGCAAGGGTGTTCCACTTATATCCTCTTTTTCCAAGTCCTGCGAAATCCATAACAAGGGAAACAGTAGTAGAAAAATACATACGATTATGAAGGCAATGTAACTATGCACATTTACAATGTGTCACCAAGCAAATGCACCTCAGCATCATCAAACTTGTTCACATGATGAACGATTCTTCCTGAAGTTGAAGCCCCACCTGAACAAAACAAAAAATATCAATTAGGTGCCTTTCAAGATGTTTATGTGGATTAGCATACCACGACAATTCAACTTCTATATGGTTTGTGATATGGTGACAAAAGTGCACTGGTGCAGCAGAAAGAAGTTTAACATTTGTGATCCGATTGTTTTTCGTGAAGCGCTGTCAAACAATCACATAAATAATACTCCATCTGGCTTTCAGTTCCTATATTTCCTCACCATTCTTTTAATCCTTTCAACACTCCTAGATTTGTTTTTTTATCAGGTACAACTTCTCTTATGGCATAACCAAACATAGTTTCAGATGTCATACGCACAGCACGAAAGACATATCATCTGAGGCATTACAAATGAAACATAATACTACGTATTAAGCATGACTATCAAATGTATTTCCGTGCTGGTGAGCCCTAAATAGAAGAGAAATAACCGAATCACATAGAAAAGAAAGAAGCACCTAAAATACTCTATCTAGGATTCGATTCACTTGCAAACCTTAAAATGTCAGCCAGAGCAGATAAAAAGCGACAGCAAATACAATCTGAACTCTGAAGACACAAAATTCATGAAAAACGCCTCAAAACCAACATTCTATAGTTCATGAAATGAGCTTTTGCTGAGAAAGCAAAAAAATGAGGCCAGAAAGATGAGAAATTTACTGCATTGAACCGTTTTTTTCGCGTTTCTCACAGCTAGCTCAACAAGCTTCGGATCAACAGAAGCAAGCCCATTTGGCTCCTGAAGCTTTCTTTCGAGGAACTTTGCCAAGGCAGCTGCCTTGTTCGTCTTCATCGGCCCCCCAGGGTGTGCCAGCCTGCACATACCAACACCCTGAGCATGAATACCCATAATTGCAGCAAGCACAGAAAATGAAAGCATCCAATCACCATTTCCACAAACACAAAATCTCAATTTACAAGTATCGAAACTAGTTCATCTACAATTCATCCCCTGACATAAATCTGCACGCACATATAACAAAATACACCCTAATTAGTAATTACCGATTGACTCGGAATGACATGATCCTAATTCCCCCAAAAACTTAGCAATACCAGCTAACAATCCAACTCATGTAGGCCGACATAGGCAAATTAATTCATTTCTGCACATACATTTGAAGCGTGCATTATTTCCAAAACCCTAACCGTATATGCAAATTAACCCCACCAAAATTGAGTATTCCCACATTTCTAGCTTCCGCAACCTCAAGAGGTATTTGAAATTATGAATATGCTAAGCTGAAAGCACACCGCATACATCGATATTAGACATACATATTGTAGTGTGTGTGTGTGTGCGCGTGTGTACACACTAATTTAAGGACCTGGATTGTGGTCGAGCTTGATTGGTTCCAGGTGGAAGAGGAGCAAATTTGCTTCCTCTCAGCGCCTTTTTCTCGTCTTCCGTCAGTCCTTCCATCTCTCTCTCTCTCTCTCTCTCTCTCTCTCGGGGCGTGTCTGCGTGTATCTATATTGTATGTATATGTGTCTTGTTTTATTCAAAAATTATTTTTGTGAAGTTCTGCTTTGACCTCTTCAGTTTTGGTGATTTCCAAAACGGTCCCCATTCAAATAAATTCAAGTACTACTAGTTTATGAATAATTTAATATTTAAATATTGTTCGTGTTAACTAATGTAGTACTACTGTACTACTCCTTCCATTTCACTATAGTTTAGGCAGAACTTTTGGATACAAAATCTAAGAAATGGATGTTGGGTGTGTTAAATAAATTGATAAAAAATAAGAGAAAGGAAAAGGTACAGAGAATAAAGTATAAAATGAGTAAAATAGAGAGAAATAAATTAAGAGAGGGTAAAGTAAAAAAGAGAAAAAAGTAGTAACATATATAGAAATGACTCAACTATGAAGAAATTTTTCGAAATAAAAAAATGACTCAATTATGAAGAAACGGAGAGAATATAAAAATAAGTACTCCACTTGCTTATCTTTCTAAAAATATGTCCATTTAGTTACACGTGAAATTATCTACCAACAAAAAATGAGAACCAAATTAGACCTGATTTAGTAGAATTCAATTGTCGTTGAAAAGTCACAATACTCCCTCCGTTCCTCCATAGTCAAGAGTCTCGAGACACTTCTTTTAAGCATAGAGTTTAAGAAATATTTAATGTGTTAATTGGATGGATTATAAAGTAGATAAAGTAAGAGAAAATGAAGTAAAGTAAAAATTGAGAAAAAGTTTAATGTAAGTTTAATGCAAAATTAATAAAATAAGAGATGATGAATCATAAAAAAAACTTACTTAAAATAAAATGGATTAAATGTAAGTTTAATGCGCGTGGCTAATAATCCTAATGACGACATAAGTTTAATACAAAATAGGTAAAATAAAAGATAAATAAGTCCTACGTCAAATTTTAATAGAAATATAAAGTAATTATTTTTTTTAACGATCATAAAAAAATTAAACAGGACTATTAAAAGGAGAAAAAATGAGAATACTTGTTTCCGTCGATCCACTGCAAGAAATGCAGCATCTTTTGAAAAATCAACACTAAATGAGTTACACTGCACTCAGTTGAAACTGTTATCCAAAGCAACAAAGTGAAAAATCAAACGTCAAAAATACATGAATCTGTATCCAATGACCTTTTCCTGTTATTAGATCCCACCATAACTGCAGGAGGCGGGCGCCGGTTAGTCACCCTCGAGTCTCATCTATCACCCGAGGGAGATCGAGATCAGCAGACACGGTGAATCCCAAGACCAACTCATGAGCCTCGAGTATCCTCATTGCACAAGGGATGGGGGCGTACACGAAGCACGTATCTTTCATCGCCACCACTCATATACCCAATAGAAATCGAAATACATCACTTAGTGAAACGATACCTTGCACACGCTTGCTCCCAGCTTCGACAATGATAAGCCGCCTAACTCCTGAACAATCATAGAGCACTACAAATTCAATCAAATGAAGGCATGGAAGGAAGGGGGAGGAGATGTGAAACGGAACCAGAGAAAGGGTGACCTGGCTGGGACAATCTTTCTAGGACCTTAATAAGTGGATCGGTCCGTAAGCACATATGGCATCTCTGAGAGTTGGGTCCGGGTGCTGAAAATGGGTCGTCTCGGTACTGCAACGCCTGTATATAACAAAAATAGACAAAATTTATATCATCTAACCGATGCAACGCCAATAAACACACTGCATAACTACGGAAAATGGCCAAACCACAATTGAGTGTCACCTGATGAATAGTTGTTTCTTCAAGATTAATGTGAGTATAAATTTTGTCCTTTGCCAAAGTAGTTATGTCACTGCAAAAAACTATATTGCATGAGCATTTCCAAATTCCATACTCATAGAGGCATGTTCACGTGTTGGAAGCATTGAGAGTGCAGAGGTACTAACCTTCGAGCATATACATCCAATAAAGAGTCGTTATCATCAACAATAGGGACAGAACTAACTTGAGCTGCAGAATATAATGCATATGATTAGGATGTCATAGTTTCAAGATTTGTATTACAATTTCACTATGCGATGCCAAAAGAATATATATATGTACAATATACTTCTATTGTGCACATCAGAAATTAGATTGAGAATCTCAAATCTCTGCAATTATAAGTAAGAAAATCATATAGTTAAGAGGTTGAAATGAACCAATCAATAAGTTCCAAAATAAGATGATCGATTGCCAGATAGGAACTTTGGATGTGCACAAAAGAAGAGAGCACATTACTTTAGCACATTTCAAACTTTACAATACAGCAGATACCTTGAAGTAATAAATTCAGGGCGGCACTGAGTGAAGCACTTGGCCTCAACATTGCCAATGGCCGCCCATCTGGTTCTCCGATTTTAGGAACCCAAGTACCGACAGGGATTGCACCAATTGGTAATTGAAGAATCGGTAATGAGGCAGGTGAGTGCTTAAAGAATCGGAAAATACCTAGAAAGCAATGGAACCAGTTCACAAATAAGAATATGTGGCCTTTTTTTTATCCACATGTTGCAGTGCTTCAAACATACACATTAATAGAAACATCAGATTCATTTTTCTCACACTTAAGGATCCCAGAAAGCGAAGCAAGATGCAACAGATGTGGGTTTGAGGCATCCACTGATAAAGAATGAAGAATGGGAATGGTAGCAACACCATTCTGCAAAATTTTCAGTGCAACGTCTTTCAAACTGTCATCTGGACCAGCCTGAAATCCTCACCAAGTAAACACGAAATAAGCGCCTAGATGCTGAGCTTTTGAACATAAGATAAGAAGATGCCTCTTAGAGCTCAATTGAGTAATGTATTGTCAAAGTTTAGTGTAGATTTGGAAGCAGATTCATGCATTTTTACAAATTCATTTAACACAATAGACCTCTTGATAAACTTATAATTTAACACAATCCAAAAGTAAACAAGCAGAAACTAAAAAATGCTTCTATGAATATGGATGCAAAGGATTTCAATAATCTCAAGGTGGCAGAAGTGCACGTATATTAGTATAATTTTCAATATAGATGAAGTGGTGTAAAATTGATCAAGATCCCGAAATTCAGCTCTAACCATAAATGTAGAAACTCTGTGGCCATATCCAGTTGCAGAATTTACATGATTACGTCAAATCTCCACCAGATCTGTATGAATACTTACTTGCACAAGCTGCCTTGAAACACCACTCCCGCTGCCATTCACTTGACTATTCAGATATAATTTAGCTTCTTTCCATGCTGATATGGTATGTGTTTCAAGCTCTTCCTCGGTCAAATTGGAACCATGAGTTCCAAGCTACCACATGTAAAAAATGTCAAGGTGAAGAGAAGACACTAATTTTTGGATAGTACCACATCTATTAATAACATACTCCCTCCGTTTTTTAAAAAGAGCAACTCTTTCCTTCAGTCCGTTCATTAAAAATAGCAACTTTCAAACTTTCCATTTTAGGAAATCTTTACACCCCTAATAAAGTGGACCCCATAATCCACTAACATTAATTTCATTACTTTTTTCTCTCCCTCTCCCCTACTTTACCAATTTTTCTCTCCCTCTCACTTACTTTACTAATTTTTCTCCCCCTCTCTCTTACTTTACCAAATTGTGCATTAAAATTCGTGCCGTTTCAAACCTCCCTATTTTTAGAAAACGGAGGGAGTATTACAATTAACATTTACGCAGTCCTATATGATGCATCACACTCAGAAATATGGTTGCAGAAGAGATAACCATTAAATACAAAGTGACAATCAAGGGCCGAGGATTATACAGCCAGCAAATCAAAAGCATCAAGTTATATAATGGGTGGTAGAAGAAATCCCAGAATCTATTCTATTCAAAATCCTAACAAAAATTTATACAATCAAATTACTAAGTTACTAACTGGTCGTGATCCTAAAAAAATATCAGAATCTCTTCTGTTCAAAAACCTTACAAATTGTAAGTTGTAACAATCAGTTCAGCAGAACAATCTTGTACAGGATTAGGCATCTTACTCATCAATTATATATTGCCAATCGCTTGATTATTCAATTAAACTTTCTCCACACTTGTAAAATATTCCTCCACCAGCAGAAACATTAGTCCAACTTCTAACACACACCAGTCTGAAGATATCAAATAATGACCCCAAACATTTCTAACCATATTCTATAAATCCAGGAAAAGAGAACCTAAATAAGATAAATATTCTTTATCCCATATCAATGGTAGAGAATATACCTCTCTCATAATTAAAATAAAATCCAGTGCACTGAGAACTCCTACAAACTGGCTCTTTGAGAAGTCCCACAAAGGCGCTGTAGAGACATCCTGCAAAGATTTTGTTGGTTAAAAAGAATTGTACAGCAAAAGTTCATAAGTAGAAGCATGCAAAATAGTGTATAATTAACATGCAAGTCAAATTTCCCGGGGTCAAATAGTCACCCAACATTTAGATACGGCCATAGAATTATAAGTTCTTAAATAAAAAAGTAATGCCAACACAGATAAGTATCAAGATGGCATTATTTGGCTCACATTTACCCAAAGAAGACTAGAAAAATATCGACCCACGGTATCTAATTGTTTTACCTGCTCGTGCAGAATATGGAATGCTTGCTTTACAGGCAAGTCAACATCGAAGGCAACAACCTGCAAGCATTGTAATATACCAGCCAAATGAACCATAGAGGGAAAATCAATACAAAGGGGCTAACAGTAGAATAGGCAATAGTCATCCTAACCTTTCCAGACTCGGGAAGCAATTCGTAGGCCATGTGTGTCGACATAAATACAGCAATACGATGGCGAGAAATCTCTAAGTCTGATTCCGATATCACTGGGAAGGACTCACGTGATGTGACATCTGGCAGTGGAACCTATGATCAACACAACAAGCAGTGAATCAACTAGCTTTCCTGTGACAAATCATGAAAGCAACAAAGAGTAACCTATGGAAGCGAAATCAATAAAGATTTGAAATGACTGATTGAAAATGGTGTGGTGTAAAAGCACGATATCCTCAAACTCAGTACATGGGCAGATCCTTGGTTGACTCTTTAAAGAGTTTTTTTACCAAATTTATGATTTGCTAATGCAATTTACAAACATCAGTAAGTTTGGGAGGGGGGAAAGCAAACCAGTTATCTAAGATTTTTGGAAGTAATTTGAATAGCTATAAGAGAAAATGTATATGTTGTGAGACCTATAAGCTTTGGTTAGAGATGCAAACGGAATGTAACAAAAGATTCATATGTTTCTCAAGGCAGTTGAGATCTTGGCTTCTAGAATGCTTAATTGATAGAAATGTACTTTAAACAGAAGAAAATTGGATAACACAAGAGAAAAATAATTCCATACCACACGCTGATTGGGCCCATTATCTATATCCATGCTGAAGCCAGGACCAGCTGGAGGCATCTGTGGGGTCAGCATTGCAGATTCCGTTGTCAAGAGAATAGTGTTCACGGTTCCAAGATTACTACTAACAGAAGGCTGACGATCGTCGTGTCTCCATTCACCATCAACAACAAATTTGTACTGTAAACAAAGGGTAACGTCAATAATATTTATATACTATATCCAAGAATACCTGATTAAGGGGGAAGGTGAGTAGCATATCTCAACTGAAATGGCATTTACAAATAAAATGCTTCATAGATTTACAAATTTATATGGTTAAATAATGGTGATTGCATTTATCACAAATCAAATGCTTCATCGATTCACAAAATTATATGGATAAACAATGCTGATCACCTTTATGCCTACTAGTTTTAGCACCTGCACTATGTACTCATCATCAAACATGTATCCTTTGACAAATGTCAAGAAACCTTTTTAATTCAGTATTAAGCATTTGTTAGGCATTTATACCATATGAGAAGTACATTACTTGTATGAGAAGAGTCGTCCACAAGGAAAACATGTTTTTGAATCTTACCAAAAAGCTAAACTAAGAAAGCATCAAAGATTCTAAATTCAATGACTAGGTACACCACTCATTCAAAATATTACATTCAGCCTATAAATAAATGTGATAAACGATGAGTGGTGGACGGTGAGATCCTCATAATGTCAAGTAAGCCACAAGGTGTTGCCTTCTAACACATGGAAGATAAACTTAACCTCTCTGTAACTACAGGTGTCTTATATCTTCAGCAAATCATCAATTACTTTCAAATAAGATGACACTCAATTCCCTTTTGACTAATAAAACAAATCACAACCAATTCTTCAGCTAAACATGATAACACATTCAACATGCAAATGCCAAAGTAAAACACCAACCTGGTGATAACCGGGAGGCAGGCTACAAATAGTTTGAAACACGGTTGGGCAACCTTCAACAGGTGTCATTGGCCATTGCGTCCACCTTTTCAATTCACCATCAAAGAGATCAGCACACGAGCTACAAACCTGACTAATACAATCATAACAATAAACAATCAACTCTCACCCTGTAAACGAGCCACTTATATACACAGCCCTCCCGCCATAAGGCCACACAAAACGAGTCGGAATCAGCACTATTCCACTTTCGTGCGTATAATCCATGCCAAGTCGGTACATTCACTTCTCACAATTGCAAAATCCCCAAAATAAAGCCCTAGCATTTACGTATTGGGCCAGCAAATTCAAGCAACAGCTGGAAAACCTCAGAAATCCACTGTGCCGCGCATTTCAATCTCTAATTGGAGCATCAAATTTCACTTCTCACACCACAATTGGATGCGAAAATATCATCGCCTTCCTTGAATCACAATCAAACTCATCAATAACTCATGAGAAACACAACAGAGTATCACAATATGTACCGAATCAAAAGAGGGCAGCATCAAAACGGAAGCTTTACAGAGTTTTATACTCCATAACTGGAGTGAGTATATTTAGCCCTAGCCCTAATTATTCCCGATTCGGATATTCTTTATCGTTGAAAAATGCATTTTTGGTGTTCATATATTTGTGAAGTGGACAAATTATTTGTGGGTCCCATCCCATTATTAACATTGTAATGAAAATACTACTCATTTAATTATGCATAATATAGTACAGTAACTGTAAAAATTCACAAAACTATCACAGAATTTAAGTAAAATTGATGTGTATTGTGATGACTACATTTGATCTTTTCTTTCATTTTTGTATAATATATTATTTATTTATTTTCTATTGCTTATCAGTGCCATATTATTTTTATAATTACAACTACTCCTTATAAACGTACATGAAATTTTACATTGAAAATTAATTTAAAACAAATCACATATCAATCATTCTGCAACAATTTATAAAAATATTAAAATTTTAAATAACTATTTCTTACAAAAATAATATTGAAAATTATATATTTGAAATCAAGCTCGAAATAATTGAAAATTTGTCACAAATTATTCACATAATTTCATCTTTATTGCTATAGAATAACAAATTTATTTAATTAAATTTGAAAACATTATACACATGTGCAATTATCTTTATTATTATAGTTAAATGTAAGTTATTTGTGTTCCCTTAACTCGATTGAATAAGATTATTAATGTGCCTTGGTATTTTATTTTTGTTAATCAAATAAGTATTTTATTTTTGTTAATCAAATAAGTACTCTTTGTCCTTTCATAAACGATTCATTTTACGACAAAAATGAGCATCATATATAGTGATATTGGCACGTAGTGACATTATGGAGGCTTGATCAAACTACGTAAGCAAACTTTATTAATGTCGCTTACTTTCGCGCCACAAATCGAGTGCGTAATAATTAAGGATGTCAATCGACCCAATCCATTTTAATTTATAGGTGATATTGGCGTGTAGTGACATTATGGAGGCCTGATCAAACTACGTAAGCAAACTTTATTAATGTCACTTACTTTCGCGCCACAAATCGAGTGCGTAATAATTAAGGATGTCAATCGACCCAATCCATTTTAATTTATAGGTGATATTGGCGTGTAGTGACATTATGGAGGCCTGATCAAACTATGTAAGCAAACTTTATTAATGTCGCTTATTTTCGCGCCACAAATCGAGTGCGTAATAATTAAGGATGCCAATCGACCCAATCCATTTTAATTTATAGGTGATATTGGCGTGTAGTGACATTATGGATGTCTGATCAAACTACGTAAGCAAACTTTATTAATGTCGCTTATTTTCGCGCCACAAATCGAGTGCGTAATAATTAAGGATGTCAATCGACCCAATCCATTTTAATTTATAGGTGATATTGGCGTGTAGTGACATTATGGATGTCTGATCAAACTACGTAAGCAAACTTTATTAATGTCGCTTATTTTCGCGCCACAAATCGAGTGCGTAATAATTAGGGCCAATCAGCCCAATCCATTTTAATTTATAGGTGATATTGGCGTGTAGTGACATTATGGAGGCCTGATCAAACTACGTAAGCAAACTTTATTAATGTCGCTTATTTCGGCCCACAAATCAAGTGTGTAATAATTAAGGATGCCAATTGGCCTAATCCATTTTAATTTATATGTAATATTGGCGTGTAGTGACATTATGGAGGTCTGGTCAAACTACGTAAGCAAACTTTATCAATGTCTCTTATTTTCGCGCCACAAATCGAGTGTGTAATAATTAAGGATGCCAATCGACCTAATCCATTTTACTTTATAGGTGATATTGTCGCGTAGTAACATTATGAAGATCTGATCAAACTACGTAAGCAAACTTTATTAATGTCGCTTATTTCGGCCCACAAATCAAGTGTGTAATAATTAAGGATGCCAATTGGCCTAATCCATTTTAATTTATATGTAATATTGGCGTGTAGTGACATTATGGAGGTCTGGTCAAACTACGTAAGCAAACTTTATCAATGTCTCTTATTTTCGCGCCACAAATCGAGTGTGTAATAATTAAGGATGCCAATCGACCTAATCCATTTTACTTTATAGGTGATATTGTCGCGTAGTAACATTATGAAGATCTGATCAAACTACGTAAGCAAACTTTATTAATGTCGCTTATTTCGGCCCACAAATCAAGTGTGTAATAATTAAGGATGTCAATTGGCCTAATCCATTTTAATTTATATGTAATATTGGATTGTAGTGACATTATGGAGGTCTGATCAAACTACGTAAGCAAACTTTATTAATGTCGCTTATTTTCGCGCCACAAATCGAGTGTGTAATAATTAAGGATGCCAATCGACCTAATCCATTTTACTTTATAGGTGATATTGTCGCGTAGTAACATTATGAAGATCTGATCAAACTACGTAAGCAAACTTTATTAATGTTTCTTATTTTCGCGCCACAAATCGAGTACGTACCCTAATCCATTTTTATTTGTAGTATTAATCATTGTATAACTATTTGAATATAAAATTCTCAAACCTAATTCTAATGATTCCGTGCTAATCCATTCTATATTGATTTAACACCCTATTTATAATTAATCGTAACACATAATTAACCCTACTTTGTTATTGAATTGACTCAAACTTGCTCAATTTCTTTGTCATATCAATAATGGTTTATTCTTGACTCATTCGTTTAAACTGCAATATTTTGCAAAAAGATTGTGATTTGTCCTAAACACAACGAAATGAGTTAATCTTCCTGAGTAAATTAATCATCATCACAAAAATGAGTTGAGTATGTTTAAAAATCATGACAGTTAGGTCAATAATTATGATAATTAGACCACAATTAAAAACATGGACCAACTTTTGGTATAATTAAACCATCATAACGTGTCGGGCAATGAAACCGTAAATTTGTTTTCATAAAAAGTAAATGAATAATTTAATTAAATGAAACTAAATATTCCAATTGATAGTAGTATTACATTTTGAAAAAAAAATATATAATCATATTTACAAATAAATTTCACTAATAGACGTAATGATAGAATTTCCATAAAATTGGTATCTCTTTTTTGACAATTTTTTAATGCTAAATTCTAAATATGATTAAGATGATAATATGAAATGAAGAGTAAAATTAAGAGGGATATAACATTTAATTATAAAGATAGAGGGAAAGAAAAAGGAAAATAAAAGGAAAGAAAAAGAAAAGAAACAC
Source organism: Salvia hispanica (assembly GCF_029641045.1). Lineage (NCBI taxonomy): Eukaryota > Viridiplantae > Streptophyta > Magnoliopsida > Lamiales > Lamiaceae > Salvia > Salvia hispanica. Next base: position 3,361,884 of record NC_142692.1, on the reverse strand, counting down.
CCTAACCCCAACCCACCGCCCCCCTTCTTCCCTCCTTCATTTGGGTGTCTCTTTGCATCAACAAAAAATTATACATACACATATACTTACACTTAAAATTAACAAAAAAAACAACAAAATAAGGAGCATTACATTGAGAATCGATACGATCGTTACTCAATTCCAGCGAAAAATTGATTCTTTTGGATTGCGCCTACTTGTTTCCTTTTACTAGTTTATTGCGAATACATTCGGCTGGAACACGTGGGGTTGTGTTTATGGTGGTGATCACCCAGTTTCTGGATTAGGGTTTCCATTTTCGAGGGTGTTTATTAGTGGGTTTTTTGAGTGTTTGTGGGGTTAAAGGTTGGTTCTTTAATCGGGGTGGTGATTATGCTTGATTTTAGGATAGAGGTTGGAATTGGGTTTGGGGGAATTTGAGAATTTTGGGGGAGGTTTAGGGTTAGGGTTTTGGGTTATTTGTGGGCCAGGATGGTTCAGGAGCCTGAGCTTGAAGAAGGAGAGACTTGCTATTACAGTGATGATGCAAACATTGATCCTGATGTTGCTCTCTCTTACATTGTATGAGTTTCTTCCCTTGCCTCTATGGCAATTAGTTGTGTTCAATGTTGGACAAATAGTGCAATTTACTGTGTTGCTTTTGAAGTTGTTCACTGGTAGAGAAGTGCAGCTTTACATGCTTGATAATCCGGGGTGGATGATCGAGTGTTGGTGTGTGTGGAATGAGGTTGCTTGACCTTGTTTTGGAATGCTAAACTGATTGGCTAATATGAACTGAATGAGATGATCAATTAATGATGAGAAGATGCATCTAATCTAAAGTGAATTAATGTGGTCTGTTTTGTTTGTTTTGGATTGGTAGAAGATGAAAAGAACAACATTTGTGATCATCTTGCTACTGTAAACTTTTGAGTTCAATGTGCTTGACCTTGATTTGAAAATCAAAGTTTGATTGACTAAATTGATGAACTGAATGATATGATCATCTAAGTAACCACATTGACAAGAAGGTGCATCTAATGTAGAGTGAATGCAGCGCTACTTTTGTTTGGCTTGGATTGGTAGAAGATGGAAAAGAATGGCATTTGTGATCTTCTTGCCACTTTAAAATGTCATTTCGGTGTTTGATAGAAGTTATCCGGTCTATAATCATAATCAGGATGAATCATGTTTTTTTCATTGTATTATGAACTCTTTAACACATTGAATTTTATTCATATACAAGCACATAATTATTTTAATAGCCTGTTTTCTAACTACTAAACCTTGTGTGGCAATCAGTTTTTCATGTCTAATGATTTGGATGCTCTTTTATCCTCTCATATTTAGTTTTATCAAACTACATTGACCACTTTTTGAATCTTGCTTCTGAAAGGGAGAGAAGGTTCAGAGCATATTGGGACATCTGCAGAAAGATTTCGAAGGCGGTGTATCTGCAGAAAATTTGGGTGAGTGGAGTATCAGACTGATTGCTGTCTTCTCCTCAAACCCGTCCATATTCAATGCCCCGAATAATTTTTTGGTGGCTTCTGCAGGGTCAAAATTTGGTGGCTATGGCTCGTTTTTACCCACTTATCAACGCTCTCCTTCAATTTGGTCGCAGCAAAAATCTCCACCAAGAGTTCAAAATTCTCACTTGCCTAGATCACCTAATGCCTGTGCAGAGGTATATATGATACAGTAATTAGTTAATGGTTCACACGCATGTGTGGGAAATTTTCATTTACTCAGCACTATGGGCGGTGTTACCACAGGGACCCATCCCTAAATCAGTCACACCTTCAACTCGGAGGGATGATGTATCTTCCCCCAGTGTGCGCTCAAGCAGACAAAAGACAACGTTGCCTTCTAGTGAAGTTTCTGAAACATTCCCAGGAAAAGCTGAACTTCCTTCTTGTAAGTTAGCCAATCCGCTAGATCAAAGAACGCTGAAAGTTCGCATCAAGGTGGGACCTGAACGGGCGGCTCGATATAATGCTCAAATACTCAGTCTAGGGCTCACGTCTCCATCTTCCTCGGAGGGTAATAGTCAAGATGAAAGTGATGAGTTGCTGTCCGAAACGCAAAGACCTGCTGAATCTCCAGCCTACATACTCGAGGTGTGTTTTCTTTGATTTTTTTTGCTACAGGTTATGCATTCTGATTTTCCATCTTTCGTTTCAGGCCAGTATGTAATTTTTATAGGTGAACACTGGTACCTGTATTTTTCACAGGATAATGATATCGTACTTATTTTGACCTTGTTTTAATAGTCACACATTTCCAGATTGGACCTTGTTGATTGATCACGTATTTTTTTTGTTCTATTCTTTGGTCCAGACGATGACTTCTTTTCCAATGTCTGATGGGTTACTTCTTTCACCTCTGTGTGAAGATTTGCTAAACTTAACGACAGAAAGAGAGTGTAAGTTAGAAGGTGAGTATAAAGCTGCTCCCAAGAATTCTGCAATATCGATTAAGATATTGAATAACGATGCTCCAGGGGGGAAGAAGGCAAAGGCTTTTGACAACAAATTGAAAGATAATGCAGAGGATCTTGATGGTTGTGAAAAGAAAACTTTGCCTGATGGAGTTAAAAATTCAGATAACAATATCCTAATTAATAAGAGGAGGGTAAGTAAGAATAAGGAAAAAGGACAAGCTGTTTCTGGTGATTCACTTAAGGATGTGTCCTTTGAACACACTTCTAACCAGAGGGATGGCAAGTATGAGCAACTAGAACCGCGATGCACTTCTTTAGAGAAAATCGAGGAACATAGGGCTACGATTCCTCATAAGGATGTTTCAGTTGATCATGGCAAGAGCAGAGGTAAAGGAAGTTATCAATCATTCAAAACTTATTCTGAAGGAGAAAGGGTTGAAAATGTCATGGACGACTCGACTTTGAGAACTGGTCTATATGAGTCTGATCCTCATCCAGTGGGGAGCTTATCAGTTGAAGGTGGGAAAAAGTCAAAAGTAAGTCAAAGTAGTGGAAATAAAGCTTTGAAATCGGATAGTTTCAGGGATGGCGATCGTCTCATACCCAAAAAGAAATCCAGTGGAAGGAAGGATGCCCAGCTCGGCCAAAAAGATGAGGTTCAGACAAGTGTAGATCATATGGAGAACCCAAAACATTTATCAGGCAGGGCCTCTGTTGATTATTTGAAAGCGAAACCTGCACTTGCTGATAAATCAAAGGAGAGGTTAAGTAATAAGAAACATATAGACGTTGGGCCGTCTGATAGTCGTATGGTAGAGCCTTCATCTGCAGCAGTACCTTCTAAGGAAGGAACCTTAGGTGGGTTCGAGCAGACAGTGGTAAATCCCGTGGTTATAAAAGAAGAGTGGGTTTTATGTGACCGCTGTGAGACGTGGCGTCTCCTACCATATGGCATGGATCCGGAGCAACTTCCTGAGAAGTGGTTATGCAGCATGCAAACCTGGCTGTAAGTTTCTTGATTGGCACGTCATCTTTCGTGATTTAGTCGTTATATTTATTTAGTTCTACAGTTTGATTCCGTTAATGAAAGTATAGAACTTCTAATTTTGATATTGCTGTATTTTTGCAATTACAACGGCGCCCAAATTTTCAGCAAAGTTTGTTTGATGTATACTACTAAGATGCTATTGGATTTACTAATGAAACCACATAGCTTTATTGCTGGAAAAATTTGGGATGTTGTAATTGCAAAAACCTGAAAATGTGGTGTTGTAATTGCAATGGTTTACAAGTCAGTGAAAATTGCAAAGTCAATTAAGCAGGAATCTGATCTCATCTCTCCTAACCTGCAGTCCAGAACATAATCGTTGTGGCATTACTGAAGATGAAACTACAGCAGCTCTTCGCGCACTGTATAAAATTCCTGTCCCTCAAAATCAACATAATTCCCAAGCTCACGCAGATGGATCTGTAGTCGGTGCAGCTACAACTATTGCGCACGGTTTCAATCAGGACCGTCAGAACTTTGCGTCTGATCCAGTGAGGATGAAGAAACTGCACAAAAGACAGACTGCAGTCGGCACGAGTTATCCACTCCATTCTAAAAATCAAATGCAAATGCCACTGTCGGATTTGGAACACGATGGCATGAAGGATGTGAAGCCGCCTCTTGCCAGAGGAAATTTCACAGACCAAACGGATATGCAGCACCCGAGTAAATCAGCATCTGGTTTAGCCAGACTAAATAAACGAAAAGGAGAGCATCTGCCAGAAGGTATGTCGTCTATTTATAGCTGCCGGCCTGTTGCTTTCTATGTACTTTCTTGACTGTGAGGGTTTTTCTTTGCTGATGGATGACTACAACATTCTGCAGCTGATTCAAATCTGAGGAAGAAAATCAAGCAGGAGTCGGGTGAGTATTTAGAGGGGAAGGAGCAAATAAAAAGGATTAAGTCTAAAGATGTGCCTACGTTCGACAATGATCTTCTTGATAATGGGCACAATGCGAAACTAGGTTTGCTGACTAATGCAACTGTGAAGAGCGGGAAGAAAAAGAGTATTAAAAAAGAAGTGATCTCTGCTGGACCGGGCAATATCCAAATTAACGTGAAGCATGAAAAAGCTATGCGTGATTTACAACATAATGGGCCGCTGGGTGTGGAGACGTGTAACACTGGACAGGTAACAGCTAAAAAGATAAAATTGAAGGATAATGTGCACAGCCAAGAAAGAAAAGTTTTGGTCAACGAGAACAGTAAGGATGGTGATGTTCATAGAGACAAGAAACTGCGTGTATGTCATAATGAAGATGATGGGTTCAGAGGAAGTCAGAGTGGTGATCTTTTGAAAATAAGAAGTGTGGAATTGGGGGATAAAGAATATCTAACAGATACGAGCATCAAGAAGAATGGACAGCAGGTGAAGAAACCTATAGCAAAGATGCGTCTCACTATTGAAGATATAGATGAACTGAGAAAGGATTTAGGGTGTGAACAGCTGTCGATGGCTGCCACTTCAAGCTCTTCCAAGATTTCCGATTCCCACAAAAAAAGGCTTAGCTATGCTGAGGTGAAAGGCTCGCCAGAGGAGTCGGTTTCTTCGTCTCCCATGAGGATGCTCTATCCAAACCAGGCGTCACCAATGATGACTGAAACTTCAGGGAAAGTCGATTTTAGGTTCAGGAGTGCTGGTGCAGTAAGCAGTGTGAAGAAACAGGAGATGGACAGGAGTTCTGAATTTGACACAGTTAGGAGGAGAAAATCTGGTCTAACCAATGACAATGGCTCGAAAATTTCAGATTCGAAGACCAAACTGAACAAAGAGACACCCATTGACGACAACCATCCTGCACCCAAACATGAAGCATTGAGTAACATGAGACATCCTCTCTCCAATGATCTCAGCCTCAAGTCTGTTAAAAAAAGTACTGTTGTTGGTAAGAACAATGTCAGAAAATTGAAGGCCAGCAGAAGTGAGAAGCAATCTATACAGAGAGAAGGTGACAAGAATGATTTAGTATTGGATAATCCCTGCAGCAGCGGTGTTGTGCAGCAGAGCCATAAACATGATCCTCCAAGAAGAATAGAGCAAAGTTCCTGCGAGAAAGAACCGTGGAGCGGAAAGGTTCGCATTGATTTGCGTCAGGGAGACAAACAAGGCACAGTTCGTCCTAGCAAACTTGCATCAGGACCCGTGGGTCCCTTGAAAGGAAGTCCTTTGGACTCAAGACCCCATGATAATTCTGTAACTAGTGATACATCAAAGTCTCGAAAAGGCACTACTAACGAAAACACCGTTAATAAAGAAGCAGAGCAACAATCTTTGCATCTTGATGCAAGCCTTCGGAACAAGAATGTCTCTGGTGCTGTTGCATCTACTGCTTTGAAAGAAGCTGGAGACATCCTAAAAGAAGCAGAAGGACTTAGAAGTCATGCTGATCTAATTAAGGTCATTTTTCTGCTTCCAAGTTCCAAATCTGTTTGCACAGTTATCCTTCTCTTCCAAAGTGTCGATTATTTGAATTTATGTGTGGATGTTTACTCTTCTGTACATCTGCTCTACCGTATCTAACTTATGATTACTCTTCCGTACATCTTCTCTGCAGTATCTAACTTCTGTACGTTATTGCTTGCAGACCTCTGGCTTTACTTCTGAAAGTAATTATGAATACTTTAAAGCTGCCCTAAAGTTTCTTCATGGAGCTTCGCTTCTAGAAGCCTGCGATGCAGAGCCTATTAAACAGATGGAGATGAGTCCGATGCAAACGTATGGTGTTGCTGCCCAACTTTGCAAGTAAGTTGGATACTCTGAACCTGTGTCCTTTGCAACTTCTCATTCAGTGGGAAACTTTGTGTTGATATATTATCGGGGTAAGACCTGTTTAAGGGAAGGGGTAGAAATCTGAAGTTTATTGTGAAAATGCAAAATTCATAACCAAGCTTTTACATGGATAGCAAAATATTCGGGATTCAAGTCGTCAATCTTGGGGGATTGTAGTATTGTTCTTCCGAGAATAATATCTGATATGATGACTACTTATTTTGGTATTTCTCATTAGCTTTACATACTCTGCAGAACATGTGCAAGTGAATATGAAAAAGGCCATGAATTGGCCTTCGCTGCTTTGGCGTATAAATGCATGGAGGTGGCTTACCTGAAGGTAGTTTATTGCAAAAGCTCATCAGCTAGCAGATTTTGCCAAGATTTGCAATCGAGTCTGCAAATGATTCCTCAAGGTATGATATCTCGTTTTCTTGAATCTTTATCAGTCACCATACCTAAAATTTGGACTGTATGGTTGAGTAACCTATTCTACTTGAAAGACTGACATATGCTTTTACATGAACTACTTCTATGAACCCCCTTCGAAATCACAGATGAATTCCATCTATTAGGACTTGCTCAGTCACTTTCAGGTCTCAATAACGAACCTAATGTTGCGGAATTATCTTTATCTCTTTTTAGTTGTTTATAGATATGCTCGTCAACTTTATTAGACTATGGCAGATGATATTGCTATTGATGCTACATTTGCTCTTCTGATTAGGTGAATCTCCGTCATCTTCTGCTTCTGATGTTGATAACTTAAATAATTTAGCAATGGCGGACAAGGCTGCATTGTCTAAAGGCAGTGGTCCTCATGCTGCAAATCATGTCATAGTGCCTCAAAACCGCCCCAACTTTGTCCGGCTGCTTGATTTTGTAAGTCGATTTACCAAATTAATGCAGTCCTTTTCTGCTTTGCTGTGGTTTCTTTCATCCTTGGCATGAATATGAATTTAAGCTATCCTTCCGTAGACGAAAGATGTCAACTCTGCAATGGAAGCTGCCAAGAAATCGCAGGACGTGTTTGCAGCTGCCCACATCATACTAAAAAAATCCCAGAACAGAGATGCGATTGCTTCGATCAAGAGAGTTGTCGACTTCAGTTTTCAAGATGTACAGGAGCTCGTGCGTTTGGTAAGGCTCGCGTTTAACTCCAACCACCAAGGTCTTCGTGGCGATTGAGACTAGTCAAGATACAAACTATGTTACGCTCGTTTATTCCCGGCCGTCAAAGGCGGCTACTGAATCAGGTGAACAAAAACAAAACACATAACAGCTAATTGTATTTCTGTACATGTGTACAAAATGGGATCAGTTTCTCCATTCTTGTAAAAGCATTTTTGGGTTGCTTCTTCTTGTTCATGAGATTAGGCCAAAACATACTCGAAACCCTTGTCCGGGAACGGGTTTCGATCGATGAGATTCAGAGCTCGAATGAGAGTGCAGTTTTGATATTGTAGGTTATATTATAGATCATTGATAGGTTATATGAAAGATAACATTAGTCAAATTTGAGAAATCAATATCAGTCCTTTCCATTGAGGGACCATCAATATTTTCACCATCATACACATTTTTATGTATATTATTATGGTACAACTTTTTCAAGGGCATTTCATCAAAATTTTAATTATATGGAACAATTTAGAAATGTACAAAAACTATAATTTAGTTCGCTACTTTTAAAAGTTACTAGATGTTCAGAAATTAATAAAAAATTATGTATGATTTTAATTATCATTTTTCCCATTATTTAAAGGTCTCAAATTGATACTCCTACTATCAATTTTCCCATTATTTTTCACGTTGGGTGACTACGAAGACATTCAAAATTTCTTCAACAAGAATCAATATCAAAATTGATTCAACAACAGAAATTTAACAAATTTTAACAATCTGTTTTTATTGTAGTAGTTTTTTTAATTTAATCTTGAAACAAATTGGAATAATAGAAATAGATAAATAAGTATGGTAGAGAAATAAAGTTCTGGGAACAAATTCCTAATGCAGTAAAGTCATGCTCAAGACAGGACTATATAGTTTAAGAGAAAAATATTTTTCAACTTAATCTATAAACAAATACTAGGAATTAAACGAAAAAGAAAAAGAAAAAAAGAGTTAGGTTTTCCGGCCGGCCGCGTGCGGCGAAATTGTCGGCGCTATAACAAGTGGGCATTTGGGGGACACCAGGCGGGGGCGATAGCTCGATCAGCGCTTGCGGTTCGCGGGCGGCGGTTTCCACGGCTCTATTGCACGCAGTTTTTGTCGGCGGATTTAAATATTTTCTTCTTTATTTTATACTCTCTTCGTCCTATAAAAATATTTGCACTTTCCGTTCATGAAAAGTTGTCCCCAACTCATTACTCATATATATCAATTTAATTACAACTTATATCACTATGACGCACCATTACAACTCATTAAACACTATAATAATATGAATCTCACTATCCACTAAAACTACTTTGATTACTCTTCTCCTCTCATCTCTTACTTTACCGATGGTGCATTAGTTCCCGTGCCGTTTCAAACATGGGTGGATTGACATGTACTAAAAGAGGGGCAATTGCCCCACCTCACATTTTCATATTCATGTATATATTGTATATTTTTCAATTTATTTCTATTAATTTCTCACTAAATGCCCCTCCTCAAATACTTAAAATTCCCTTATATGTAAATTTGCCCCTCTCGCTACAAATTCCTAGCTCCACTTCTGATTTCAAATGAACATACTTTTATGAGACAGAGAAAGTACATTGTTTTTACTTTATATATACCCCACTTTACACCTCATTCCATCATGGTACGCCAGGAGTGCGTGGCTCAAACATCAACCCGGTCGCCAATTTCTCAGTCAATGCCAACGAATACGAGATTTCGGACATGGAGGAGACGCAATCCCCTCCCGAGGAGCCTACCAACTCGCGCACAAAGGAGGACATGGATGCCCTAATAGTTAAAAAAAAAAGTAAAAAGCTAACGACTAATAAGATAATATCAAACATTTTTCATAATACGACAAAATTAATTTAGGGGCATTATTTAAATTTGTGATAACGACAAACGTGTCCTTATCCACACAGATCCCAAGTTTCATATGCTTGTAATCTTATGATAGTTGAATTGAACCTGTTTTAAATATCCCTAATGTTATAGTGTATGAGTAAAAATTATGAAATATTGTACTATGTCTTATTTTAAATATTAATTCTATAATAATAAAATACTCCACAAAAGAAGATGAGTCTGTGAATATTGATTTTATTTTCGTATTTGGTTGAGAAACACCCTTCAAAAATCTCCTCCGGTGGTAAAACGATGAGATGACAAAACAGTCCCTGGCTCGGTTGAGATACAAACGCTACCAACAAAGGGCAGAAACGGAAAAACAAACACTCATCCTTCAAAACGCAAACGGAGCTCTCCCTCCCTTGCCGCTGCGGGATGACGTGGCGGCAGCTGAACAGGTGTACTCCAACGTACAAGCACTCTCCTCTTCGTCCATGAAAATCTGCCTGCACCTGCACTCCACACTGCAAAATGCCCTATCCCCTCTGCAATTACACAAAATCAATTACTCCAAATTGCAAAATTTACAACACGATTGATTATTGAAGAAACGGAAACCTACTTGTACATGAATGTGTCATTTCTCGGCAATAATTTGCGGCGGCAGAGGAAGCAATTATCGAGAAATCCAGAGGAATTAGGTTTGATGATCATATTCATGGCGGCTTTGCTGAGAATTTGGGGGCTTCGGTCTCTGTAGGTTTCGAGGATCACGCTTAAGCCTACCATCTCATGTTCCCGGGCGGCGGAGGAGTGGTGGCGGAAAGAGATTGGGGATTTTGAAGAGAGATGGTGCAGTGCTTTGTAACTGCCACGTACCCGTTTTTTATAGCTATCAATCTGTTTCACCATTTCCATTTTTTATTTTTTTTTCAATTGTTTTTCATTCCGATTTCGTGCGTTTTGGTTTTTGTCGTTTTGTGTCCCTTTTTTTACTGTGGTTTGTGGCATTTTACTGCAGTCGTTAGAGCGGCCGTACATATTTTTGTTGGCTTCCTTGACCATTTATTGAGAATGAAGTCTTTTGTCACTCGATTACACTCTTTGGATTGGTAAAGCCCCAATCTTTAAAGTTTGCACCACATTTTTGTAATTGTGGTTGATAACTTGAACTTTAACTTTTCAAATCTCTTTTAAAATTCTGTCCAATGGAGTCGTATTGGATGACTATGAAATAGTTGCACATTGATGCTCACATGAAAGGCATGATATAAATACATATTGCATCACAATAACCAAACTACTGTACAAAGACTAAACTTCGGACGTGTTAGGTTGACAAGAATAAATCTCATGATTAAATATGTATCATGTTTGGTTCAAAAGGTTGACCCCCACAACTTAATCCTCGATGGATAATCTCATGACTATTAGCATAGTCTTCCCCCTCCAACTAAAATAATCCCATAACTTAATCCTAGACGGATAGTCTCATGATAATTAGTCATGACAACCGAACGTCACCTTCTACTATTGAATTAGTTCAAATTTAGTGTTCCACACTGATTTCAATTGCATTTTTATTTTTGCAATATCCACATTTACTAAGTAGTAGTATTAAAGTACTGCATATTAAGAAAGAAGAAAAAAAGTAGAGAGAATGATGTTTATATATTTAGAAATGTAGTATCATTTAGAGTGGGACATCCCAAAAAGGAAAATGTATCATGGGACAGAGGAAATACTATATAATATAGTAATATTATAAAAAAAATATTGATTATTTGTTTTAATAGAGATTAGAGTGGGTCATGCAATAAAATTATTAATTAATTACGGGGTTCGTACTTTGTATAATGAGATTTGGGACTAAAATTAGAACGTGATAATTTTAGTTGCATGATTTCATTTTGATTTCTACCTTCTTTTTTCAAGGTTTTTCATTTTCTATCAAAGTCATTGTTATCATTATCATATGAACAATTCAATTCATTTGAGAAAATATTTTCGTGAGATCCACAACTTTATTATAAGCTTGAATTCCATCAACATGACTAGTAAGGCTCACAATCGAATTTGATTTTCATGTAAAATTTCGTGAACATAACTAGTGTTACTTATATTTCGTTAATATAGTGTGTACATTGTTCTACATCTTTAAATAAATTAATAAAATTACTAATATGATTTAGAATTTTATATAATTTGTAAAACTAATTATGTAAATAACAATTTTAAATTATTAAAATTAAATTGAATGTAAAAAATAAATCTGTGAATATAGTAAAAAGTTCTCATTTTATGTGTGTTGAGTTGTGTGGACTGTACTATAAATGAAAAATGATAGTGGATAGATCGAGAAAGAAATTGCGACATATCTTTCGTGATTTATTGAGTTTTATTTTGAGATTTTGACGTGAAGCTAGTCAAAGACAAAGATTAATATGGGTTAATAATATCCGAGCAAATGATAACTTAATCGTGCCAACTCCTTACTCATGAGTTACCCGAATGAGACAATAGACCATCAAACTCTTTCAATGAATTATGAGATATAGGTTGATCGTAGATGAGATCTTTTAATTATGAGTGAATTACATTTTTAGACTCTATACTTTCCGCAACGAACATTTGCGGTCCTTAAACTTGCAAAATATCATTTGCAGTCCCTATACTATACCACTTGTTCGTTTCAGGTGCTTTTTCACTTTTTGACCATATTTTCGGACAAAAATGCCCCCAAAAGCCTAAAGGACATTTTTGCACTTACTCTCCAAAAGTAGGTATGTATTTTGATATTTATGTTAGTTTGGGTACTTTAACTATAATTTTTGTTTTCTTCGAATAATTTTTGTTTGAATTAGTTATAGTGTGCACAGGGCGGAAACTAGTAAAAAGAAGGATGTGGCTTAAACCCCTACACAATTTTTTTTCTACTTTTTCTTCTTTAACTTTTACATATTATGTTTATCCCTTACAAAAAATTCTACTGCAAAAAAGTAAATGGTTACAGTTGAATGAATAAGAAAGTTTGAATCTGTGAGTGTATAAACTTACAAAGATTAAAAATAATTTTCGAAAGCTTCAAGAAGAAACAGCTTACTAGGCAATAAAATAGAATAATAACAATATAATATTATTTTTAATCGCTGTCACTATACTTTTTAAATATTAAAATATTAAAGTAATTGTGCTTAAAAGCCACGACATTTTAAAAATTTTTAAAGACTTTTAAAATGTGAAAACTCCTTTTTTTTATAAATCACCATTTTATTTGATTCATCTTAGTTTCAGGAAATAGAATATGTACATTTTAGTAAATTGATTTTTATTAAGTTAAAACCCAAGATTAAAACTATGCATAATTTTTATACTATAACGAGTCCAAACAAAAATTATTCGAATAAAATATAAATCACAGTTAAATCACCTAAATTAACATAAATATCAAAATAAGTACCTACTTTTGAAGAGTGAGTGTACAAAAATACCCTTTAGACTTTTAGGGGCGTTTTTGTCTGAAGATGTGGTCAAAAAGTGAAAAAGCACCTGAAACGAACAATTGGTATAGTATGGGGACCGCATATGATATTTTGCAAGTATAGGGACCGCAAATGTTCGTCACTGCAAGTATAAAGCCTAAATATGCAATTCACTCTTTAATTATTATGCTCGAGTGACTAGCAATTTTTATCGTGAGAAATAAAATTATTGTACTACTAAACGTACAAATCTATCGTATTCTGAATAAAATGATTCTATTTGAAGGATATAAAAGTAATATCAAAATTTTGGGTTCTAACTATGATAGACTCAACCCCACCTATTATAAAGGTTGTTGAAAGTCAATAAAGTCGTCATTTTCAGACATTAACAAGTAACGTCAAATTAGTACTCCATACCTAGAAAACAATAATTGATGAGATTTATGAAATAAAATAAAAGGAATAAACTAAATTTATCCATCTATCCCTTTTACCCATTTAGTAATTAGTATCCATTAGGGATGTCAATATAGCCCGCAATCCGTGGGTCAGCCCGAATAGCCGGCCAAATTTATAGGGTTATGACTGAAAATTTCTAGTCCAATAAAATTACAGCCCGAGTAACCCGCACCCGATTAACCCGCAACCTGTTAGGGCCAGACCGAAAACTCGATTGACCCGAAAATTCGATAAAATTTCTATCGTTCTATTTGTTTGACTCTAATTCGACACTTCATTGGTTATTTTATAATATAGATTACTAAAAACATAACTTTCAATTTTATATATTAAATATATAAATTATATATTAAATTTTTATTAACATAACAATAGATATATAAATTCGAAACTTCAAATTCACTAAAAAATATATTTAAATTTCTAAAACATGCTTTAAAATTTCTTGATGTTTATGTTTTATTTTGCATAAATCTCAAATATTAGTATTTAATCATGTTTATGTTTGAGTTTAAGCATATATCTCAAATTTATCATAATTAAATATTTTAAATTTTATAAATATAACTAATTTTCACTATTATTTATTGGATTGAACGCAGGTTAATTTTATCGGTAGCAACCCGATTAGCCCGCTGGGCTAGCTCGAAACCCTACCTTTTAGGGTTAGGGTTGAACTTTTATAACCCGAAAAAATCACAGCCCGATTAGCCCGCACCCGTTTAACCCGCAACCCGAATAGGGTTGGCTCGAAATCCGGTAGGCTGACCCGATTGACATCCCTACATAGGATATAAAGATTTATCCATCTTCCATTTTTTACTCAATTAGTGTCCAACTGTCCATGGACCATCCATATAGGTATAACATAAATAAAATAAACATTGTAAGGCGTATCTGCAATTTCTCTTTAAATAAATATTATAAGAGCATTAACAATAGCTAGGGTTTAAATTCCATCACCATCACAAAATATCTAACATCCATACTCGAAAAAGACAGATATAATTATTCTGGAGTACTACATTGCAACGAAATTCAAAATGTATAACTGAGTTTAAGAAACTAATATCACTTTTAATCATATGTTCAGCTAATGTATGAAAAACATGTTATATCAAATTGAATTAATGGAAAAGTACTTTTTTTATCTTGTTTTTGAAGTGGCTGGCATCGTAATATATTTTGGGTCCTATTAAGATTCCATCATTTTTTGCTTGTTCATTTTTGCATATGTGATGCTTGATAACACATATACCTAATTTCGTATGGTTAAAAGCACTTGTTTAGTTGTTTTTAATTAGGTCGTCTAATTAATTAAGATGATAAGTTCCAAATCGAAAATTTATAAATTTGAGCTCCACAAATATCTTCTAAATAGCTTGGAAGTTGTCCATGAATGCATCTATTGTCTAATGCTCAAGAATCAAGATATAAATGTAAGTGTAGATTGACATCTTTTATTATTATTAGATGGGAAATATATCCCAACACATTACGTTTTGTGAGTTCGCCTCCTTCTCTATTTCATTACAAATTTAAATTAGTGCTAATTACCGAAAAATTCTAGAAATTTGGCCAAATTTTCAACTTTGAAAATTAGCCGTAATTTGAAAACTTATCAAATTTGGGCTAAATTATGGAACGTCTAATGTGACATCCAAAAGTTAACATTAGTGAATTATTCTTAAATAGAGAACTAACTTAGTATGGAATATCTAATGTGACTATCCATCCAATTCGAATCAAACATGGAATAAATAGAGAACTAAGTATTTAAAATAATGGATATCGGAAAATGTTCTTGGAATTACTTGAAATTTGTATGGTGCTTGCGAAAAAGGTTGGGGGGATCATTTAAGTGACAAAATCATTGTTTTATTATTTTTCTGCAATAATTTCCCATGATATAAGACAATGTTTACAAATCAGAATGACAAGCGAATCGGCGAGACTAACGGTTCACAGTTCAATCGGTCCAGCCGGTCTAAGTAATATCAGTCGAATTGGAATTCACGTCAGAATTGATCATGGTGTTAACGTAATAGTATCAATATTCCAATAGCTCAAAAAGAATGCTCAATTCCGATATCCACGTCATACATTCTCGGCGTCCACATTATGCTCAGTTCTCCCTACAACATGGACAATTCAGATAATCGTTGAAATTATGATTTAGATAACCATTTTTAAAAATCACGAGATAGACCGGAATACAATTGTGATTTTATTGGCTATCTGCTTCATTCATCAAAAATCAAAATATTCAACCGACACCGCACCATGGTTAATCATGATTAAATCCAAGGTTGATAGAGTGTAAATTTGTAACACAATGAATCATCATAAACACATAGTTCAAGCCGAATAAATCAAATTTGTGTTATAAACAAATATTAGACATATATCATAAACATACGAAGTTATACACATTGATTAGGTAATTAATATTTCTCAAAATAAGGTCTACGCATAGCTAATGCAAAACCAGTAAGACAGCTTTGACAAAAAAAGATTGCTTCAAGTAAATCTTTACATTTACTTTAGAGAAAAACCCAACCTCAACAAAAACAAGTTATCAAAATGAAATAAACGTACATGAAAGGAATCCAGAAAAAGCTATTCTAGTCTCACTGCCTCAACGGCAGTTGAGCTTTCAGCGCATAACCAATCGGGACAACCGTTCCCTAACCCAGACTGGGGCAAAATGAACTAGAATTCCCTTAAGCAAAGGTCTGGAAACATGCAGAAGACTGTACAGTAGTCGGAGCTCGATTGGGGTGTGTCCCAATATTCGTGCAAGCTTGGTCATCAGCAAGCACGTATGGATTTACGCCAAGTACTTGAACAAGTTGGGATTTTCCTTGTCCCGTTCAAGGTAGTCACGAGTGATCAGATCCTCAATCCTCTTCTTGATTGCTTTGACATCCGGCTGCACATTGCAAAGTAACATTTGGGTGAAGGGCCATAGACCACAAAGTAAAATCAAATCAACTATCACGAAAGAGTACCTTAAACATTCGGCCCAATTGCTCAACACACTCCATAACTAGCTGCTGGTATCCCAAGACCTTCCTACTCTTCATGATACGAACAATTGAGGCATCTATTGCATAACGTCTGTCCTTATCAACATCCTCAATCACCTTCTTTTTCTCATCCACAGGAGGAAGAGGGATCTGCATTTACACGTTAATTAGCTTCATAATCGTCCCTCACTAAGACACGTATGCATACAAATAGGAGCCTGTGTACCTTGATCCTTCGCATTTTGTCCGTGAACTTGGAATTAAATTCAAAGATATCAGTTGGAGCAATGGTTTTGGTGCTAGGCTCCTTCGTCAAAATCTTGTACCTAGCGCATGAAAGTGAATGAAGCAGTCTGATGACATCGTCATCAGATAGATTCAACTGAGTCATAATTTCTTGATAGCTTAATCTATCCGATGCATTAAACAGTAGCAGCGCAGCAGCCTAAAAAATGAAAATTAGAGATCAATATTACTAAGACCAGTCACAGAAATCAGGAAATATAAGCAGATATCTGTCCAGACAAAAGTACCTGATAAGTAGTCACAATCAGCTCTATTGTTTTTTGTTCGAATTTTCCATTAATGTTACATGTGCCCAAAGAATATATCCATGTAAGTTTCCTATGCTTTGTTTTTGTTTGATAAAACTCTTTGAACACTTCAACACATTTAACCTAGAACAAAAAACCCAAGCAGAAAAAAGAATGAGAGGTTAGTAGCAGAGTGAATTCCACAGGAGAAAAAAGGACACTGCTTTCTTAAGGGTTGGAGGATTCTGTTCTGCAACCATACCATCTCAGCTGGAAGATTAAGATCAAAGGACTTGTAGCTAGGCCAGAAACCCGTTGTCAGAACAGTCACCGTCAAGTCAATCCCTGGATTTGCATTTGGTGTATTGCTGAGATACTCCTCAAAGCTGGCTTGATTTTCTCTAGCTAGGGTTAAATCCGTTACCTGGAATATTGCAAACGACATGAAAAAATGCATCTTACAACAGGATTGCCAAGTCATAGACCATCGTAAGCAAAACTGCAAAACTTACCATTCCCTCCATTTTTGAGGTAAATTGGCCACCACATTGCTGCTTCAACTTTGTTAGGATGCTTCTCTCATGCTCATCGTTAGCACTTTTATCAAATAACAGACGTCGTGCAAGCTTTTTCCTGTCAAAAGGGCAGCAGACAGAGTAAAGTAATAGTCCATCGGTATTATAAAACTAAGAAACGTTACTAAAATCACCGAGATAAACTTACCGATAAAATTCAGCAAATAAATCCTTATCGCTAATGTAAGCAAGCAGTTTTACAACCTGAAAAACACTTGAGACCTCAATCACAGTTTTAAGCATGCTATATACCGATAAATGCAGACAGTTTTATCACGAGACACACCTTCTCCAGAGTTTCTTCTATAGCTTCATCACTCAATTTTTCACTTCCACCCTTTTTGAGTATGTTATCACAAAATGTGGCAAGAAGTTCCGCGCTAGAACTTCCAGCAACTCCCTTATTGCAGAAAACTTCAAAGGCCTCCTTGAGAGCCTATGTGTTATACAAGTAAAATTAACTTCCATGTTTATAACTGTAGTATAGAGGAATATAAAGATGAGTGGCTTTTAGAATTCTAACCTTGTGGAAAAGCGTGTGATTTAGGAAACAATCATTCACATATGCCATGAATTTGTCATGGAGCTCAATTATTTTTCTCACAAATACCTGGATTACAAGAATGATTACATTCCAAAATGTGAAATCACAGATGAATAATAATAACAAACTTCAGAATAGTGGTACCTGCTCCTGCAATCCAATAACATCTCTCTTTTCTGCCTGTTAAAAATGACATTTCTCATTAAAAGGATGCTTACATATTTAGTTTCAGTGTTTCAGAAACAAAAGTAACCATCATGTACATTATACTGCCAAGTGTCAAACTTAACATGAAGGGCTAAAATGCTGTCTTACAATTCATATGTCACATCCATCTAACTATAAAGAGTCACTTCAGCAGTTCAGCATATAAGATGGGGCAACACAAAGGCAATTGGATATCTTTTTCCTATCAAAAAAACATTTTCTTTCTTAATGAGAACCGCATGGAGTTACTCAATCCCACGTTTTAGTCCATGTTGCTCTCCTGCTTAGATTAAGAAATATTTAGAAAAATAGGTCATTCAATTAAACTCACTGTGTTACCCATTGAATTTTAGGGCTTGTAATGATTTAATGTAGCATTTAATATTATTCACTTATTTTGAGTGCCAAATGGAAGCATAAGAACGAGAATTATATTACTTTCATGTAATAGGTAAGAGTCAGAGTGAAACCATACACTGGTAATAGGAGAGTAACTAGATCACTGCATCAAACTATATGTGCATGAGAGAATGACTTTGCACTATGCAGGTGATTTTCATAAACACTGAGAAACCTTCAAAACCCAAATAGGAGACACTGACCATGACCTTTTTACCCAACCCAAGTATCCCAACATAACTTACAACAGTTGTTCATAAGCAAAGTGACACATAAAGATTGGTTGGAAAAAAAACTAAAGATTGACCTTCTTAGTACTTGCAGCATCTTCGGCTTGTTTGACCAAAGCTGTGCCTTCCGCAGTAACATGCTGTATGGAAAAACATGATGTGTTAGTCCTTACCAAAAATTTAGATACGACTAACTACTAAGACAAATTGAGTGCAAATTGACTATAAATAAAATATCACAAACCTGCTTAAAAATCTGTGCAACAGGCTCTAAACCGCGAGGTATTTTTGAAAATAGCCTATACATCCTTGACAAATCATCAACCTAATGGATGAAAATGTTAAGACTAGCACCGATAATAGCAACTCATAAAACATAAATAAATAACTGACTTTGGAGCCTAAGTAATAAGTACCTTGTCATCCCTCAGTAAAGCATGACAACCTGAGTGCTCCTTCTCTAGTAGCTGGGTGGCGTACACAGATAGCAGTTCGTGTTGTACTTTCTGTTTGAATAGAAAAGATAACAGACAGTTATAGCGGACTAAACTGAATATGACGATTAAAAGGTCTTCACAAGTGGGCTACGGACCGCACACATCACAATAGTTGGATGCTAATCTATGGTAAATGTCTACAAAATTTATTAAGGAGAAATACAAACCTCAAGCAACTTTGTCTCACTACTTGAATGAAGATAATGAGCAACCCTGTCCTTTTCTCGTTTCAAACACTCCTCAGCCTGAATTTGAGAAAGATAGTTAGAAACTGAACCAAAAACAGTTGCAAGCACTATATACTCGCAATCTTTAGTAACATTAACATGTCAACCAGAATGTGCAACTCTGAGCAGCTCTACTATCAGAGGCCACAATTTCAGTTGAAAAAAGATCTTTCTTTAAGAAAAAGAACCTTTAGCATATAATCAGGACATGAATCATCTAAGATCCAATTTGAAGCCTTTCGAGAATAGTAAGCTGCTGTGTCATTTAGCAGCGCTGCTTCAAAGTCATTTTCATAATATTCCATCTGCCCCATTCCTATCTCAACAAATATGTCCAATACATTCTTCAACAAAGCTCGATCTATTTGCTCCCCTTCTCGCTCTTGATCGATCTATTAAAAATAAATATAGTAATTAATACACCGAAGAGGGGTATACAATACATATACTAAAAATGAAGCTGAATAACAATATTACATACCAGAGAAATAACAGCATCTTTGACTTTCCCAGATAACTCCACATATACCTAAAAAAGAAAGAAGGAAAATGGGTATAAGGATTTAAGCATTTTCCCAAAGCATAAAAAAAGGGGAACTGAAAGTTCAAAAGAACATTTTGACGGTGAAGATGATTACCAGGTCCCGGAAGCATGACAGACCAACTTCCCTAAGTATTGGAAGTGACCTTCTGGCAACGAAGTACCTATCAAGATAGTGGAAGAACCTTGAAAGCCATCGCACCATGATCTTATGATTTGACCACCTTTGTACAAGCTCCCTTAGCATGAACTCATCATGCTTTTCCTTTAAAGAAGGCAAAACCTTTCACAGAAAAAAAGTAAAATAAGCAAAATTATTCCATGGAAACAAAAAATTAAATCAGCAAAAGTTCTTAAATGTTGGGAATAATTAAAACAGCCTGTTTTTTTATTTCAGAATAAAAGCAATCAACTTCAGACACTAGGACATTAGAAACCAAAAAAAAAAAAAACGAAATCACTATCTGAAATAAACATGATATTGCAATAAAAAACCATGAATCATGATCAAACTGTTTGCAATGCAAAAAAAAATCATCTGAATTCCTTACTGTCGTTGAAATGTACTCTTGGAAAGCCTCCTTGTATTTGTCATATAATTGTTGAGAATAATCATGTGGGGGCTTTTGAGTGCACATGTTGTAGATTGTCCTGTAAATTTAGAATCAAGGGAACTCCATAACAGTTGACAACAGCATAAAAATCTATTCAACTGTATAAGAATATAGAGCGCCGAATAATACGTGTAGAGCATTATGTAGTCCTCTGAGCTGAACTGGGGCTCAGGCAACCCTTCAAGAATTCTTTTCAATTTCGTTATCCCGTTTTGCATAAAATCCCATCCTTGTTCTAAATCAATCGTGGTACGCTGGTTCATAGTCATCTTCGTTGCCAGACAAGATGAATATAGATCACCACTTAAACTGGTTCAACACCTGCCATGATACACATAAGCAGTAAGCTCAATTCAGAGAAAGAGAAAGCTGGCAATCCTCAAATCAAAACCAAAGAGAAACCAGAAAAAAAACTATTTAGATGTTAGGTCCAACCAAATCAAGCAGTTATATCGTTGAAGCTACTTGAATAGTAATACTAACGTGTGTGTGTGTGTGTGTGTAATACAGAAATAGTTCTCTCTTTCTACGAAAGTAACAAGAAAAATAATGAACAAAACATAAAGGGACACAGATTTCAACCCATGAACAACATACTTCAAAAAGAACTGCATTTAACCACAAGAATGCACAACCATCACGATCTATGATATCACTCAATATGTACAAAAAAAATCAAAATCAATAAATAATCACACCATTAAATTCAACAGGAAGCCACAGTATATCCCAGAATATTTACATTCTAACAAGTTTCAACAACAGTACAATCATAAAACATAGGCTCAACAACTCAATTAACCCAAACGAAACCCTAAAACACTAAAAGAAACAAACAAAAACAACTCAGCTCGGATGTAAAAAACCCTAAAATATAAGCATAACCTAGCCAAATCAAGCAAAAACCTAACCCCAGAACGTGGAATTCGATTCTGAAACAGCTTGAATCCGGAAAAACGAGACTAATCAATCCAATTACCCACAATCAATCAGAACACAAACAACTCAACACCGATCGCAGAAAAAAAAACGCGCAAACACAATTTTACATACCCAAATAAAAAAATTCCACGCCACGCTCACGCATAAACAGTAAATATTCGTGAATAATTGCAAATACGGAGAGAAATAGCCACCTGAGGAGAAGAGAGACTTCGGTAGGCTGTGAATCCCTCTCGATCTTTTTAGCTTTTCCCTTCTGTTTAATTTGTTCATCTCTTCATTGTGTGTATTATATACTTTTCAAATCGCACACTGAGGCTTTCGTATTTACTTTTTGACCCCTGTATCCTCTATACTTTGGGATTTGGTTAATATTTTACGATTTGATTAATTCTAAAATAAAATTTGCCTTTTATGATAATGATTAATCGTATATTTCGTTTTGGATTTTTAGGAGAGTTCAACAAACATTTTTCTTGATTTTTGTATTATGCTTCTCTAATTCTGGTGATATGATTTTTTAGATTATGATTTATGGAAAATACGATTCTGTGTTTAATAATTCGCGGATATGTAGAAACACAAATAAATAGATATTAGTAGATCTTTTAAAATCCTACAATTATAAAATTTAATAATTGAGAATAGATTATTTTTTACGTTTTATACTCTTACGATTATAAAATTTAATAATTGAGAATCACATTTCTGTAGTGGACCAAGTTGTTAACATCCCGTCGAGCCATTTTTAATTAACACAATGACACCGGACTTTTATTGCAGCCCATGCTACTGAATCAGCTGCTTTCTTTTTGAACACAATTCGTGTCAAACAAACATGCCACTTCTTAGAGATAAAGATTAATTGGGTATACTTTTATCCTTTAATGATAAATATGTATGTAAGGAAAGTGTAAGTTGATAATAATGTGGAATACACTTTATATGACAAATTTGGCATTGTTATACATTATGATGGTCACTTTCTAGATGGTAATTGTGTATATGGTGAAGATATAATGACAAAAGGTAGTTACAATAAATTTCCATCACAATTTTTATTGTACTATTGCGAAAGATACAAAATTTTGGTTTAATTTGCTACTTTTGAAGGTTATACAGTTAAATTGTATGAGACAATCATAAAAGATAATTCATGCTTTTAACCCGTTTGGCAAGCCTAAAATTCAAAAATTCAGGATAGAGGTTGTAAATTTTAACCCGAATAAACTCTATTCCGATTAGATCGAACTCAGTTAACACACAACCTAAACTGAACTTACCTAAGATTTAATACTAGTAGTATGAGCTCAAGCCTCGTTATGAAATAAAATATCACCATTAAGGGAACGATTTTATTTAAGGAAAATGAATACAAGAAAATAACACATGATTTTCCAACATATTTTATTCAAATAAATAGTACATCGTCACTCTTTCAATATGTTTAGTCTCAACTCTCAATTAAACTAGTTAGCATATGACTGTAGGTAGAATATTAGGTATAACAAGTTGGGATATACGGCGATAAGCTTCTTGTGTCAAATGGAGGCCATCCCAATGTATATATTGCCCCGGGTTCGAGCAAACCGGCACGGTTGGGTTCCCACAAAACTCGGAACTGATAAAATTGTATTGTTTGCTTTTACAACACGGTGTTAGTAAAGTTGTTCGGTTTAATCCTGCGAATTGGTTAAGAGAAAAAAAACATTATGGTGACGTTGGCTTGTTAGATAAAATAATAGTGAAATGCAATATAAAACAAGTTAAAATGAGATTTATCTAAGTTTAAATTAATCATAGGGTTAGATGAATAATCTTGAGATACAATATAGACTTGGTATTGTAGAGACAGGATCTATAACAGTTTTAGTGAGTACTCACCAAATAAGGGCGCAATGCGAAAAGTTGTTATGAAAGCGTTGTAATAATCTGCATAGACTATGGATACACCGGGAAATTCCCTCCTGAGAGCTTCCAATGCAATTTGCAAGTTACTGTTTTGGTAAATTGCGAGGTTGTTGACACTTCTTACGCAACCAAGTTCATCGTACATTGTGGAACCATTGTTGCTGAATGCAGCAAGGACGAAAGGGAAGCAGCCGATTGGAAAATTTCCAGGAACCACCAATCGCGTGGCACCGGCTCGAATAATCTCCTGAGTCATTTATATAGAAAGACGAGTTGTGAATTTAATCAAAGCAAATGGTGAATTATTAATAATTAAGGAATTTGAATATAAGAATAAGCTATCTATAGAATAATAAAATAAAATAATGAAAATCGCATGTAAATAATTACTCTTGTGGCATTAGCAATAGCTTGATTTATGAGAGGAATGTAGGTTCGGATTTCTTCGAGGGATCTGCCTTGTGACAATGGAAAATTGATGTCATTTCCTCCAATTTCACCCACGAAAATCAGAGATCGTCTAAGATAATCACCACATTCTGTTTTTATTTTTCAAAATAGAATAAAGATAAATATAATATTAGATGGACATAGTAGAATATTATACATACAATATATAGAGTTGGGGTGCTATATAATTTCGACTCCAATCCCCGCATTCTTTTTTATTTTTCTTCATTTTCTTAATTTTTTTCTTGATCTTGGGCCCAAAGCTAGCAATTTGACTATTGGTCCCAAGGTTTCAAAATTTTAATAATTTCATATTAAAATTTATTTAAGTATTAAATTAGGATTTTCCAAGACCATCGACAGGTTCACAAACTAGTCTTCTCCAATTGCTCTGCCCTTTCTATGTACTCCTACTTCTCTCTTTCTCCAATTCTCCTTCTTGTTTGAAATACTTATTTATTGACAAGGTATTCTTCAATGAAACATTTGCTTTCCGGCACAAGATTTATGTAGTGGTCTTGTGAGTTAATAAAGAGAGAATAAAGTAAGAGAGATGAAAAAGTAGAGATGATATTGTTTCTATTTTAGAAAATATTTTATTTTTAATGGGCGAAGAGGTATTATTTTTTGTTTTTATTTTTAAAATTATTTTGGACCTCATTGTTAAATCCTGCATCAGCCACTAATTGAATCGGTGAATTTTCTCTCCCCTACAAAGTAGTTATAACTAACCTCTAGGGGTGGAGCAAATAGAGGCGAGGTAGATACGAAATGAACGTAGTTGAACGTCCAACGATCCAACATTAGGAACAATAATCCCTCTAGAAAGAAAGAAAGAAGCATTGAGTGCCGTAGCTCCGGCCACCGCAAAATTCACTCCATTTCTGAACGAAGCGTTCTTATCGAAATATGGGTTCACCAATGGAAGCCCAAGAGCCATAGCTGCCCAATCAAAATAAGTTTACTTTAAATTACGATAGCCTTATCTGTAGTCCACTCTATTTCAAAAAATAAAATATTTCTGTGTAAAGTACTCACCTGCGTAGTCTATGATGAGTCTACCATCGGACCAACGGCCGGTGGGCCGGCCAGGGAAAGTTTCGCCGTAGGGAAGGCGGGCTGCCGGGAGCGTGGGGCCCACAGGAAGGAGGCGTATGGAATTCCCCGTGTCGGATAAGGAATCTCCGAGCTGGAACAAGGTTTGAATTGGACATAATATTTTTGTTGCTTCTGTTGCAACAAAAATATTAACAGAAATGCTTAATATTACAGAAAATAAAACAGAGAAATCCATCACTCAATTAATTAGTGATTTGAACTTGCATGGAAGCGTCTTTATATAAATTAATTCTGATGCACTATTAATAGATAGTACATATTTATACGACTATTTGCTAACTATAAAAAAGTCAGAGGTTGAATAGAAATGCCGCCTTCGCTATTGGAAGCTGAAACAAGAATTAACGTTTCAAAGAATTATAGGTTTAACAAATAAATGACCTAACTAAAATTGGCCTAATTTTAATAAATGGAGTATTCACAAGGAATATTGCTCCCTAAAACTATATACTTGAATTGAATTTTGATATTTTTCATAAACTTTGAAATTGGTCTAAAATTTTCGCTTGCTATTTTCATGGTAATTCAATCACCATAACCGACTAACTTATGTGCTAAATCGACGTGGTTTTCTACGTTACTTTTTATCCTACTTGTCACTAACTTCAAAAGTGGTCTAAAATATCAAAAATATTTCACGGTTGCCCACGCAGAATAATTTTTCCCCAAAAATATCTTATTTGGATTGAGTTGGAAAATGACAAACAATATCCAGTGTTTATGATATTTTAGACCAATTTTTTAAGTTTATAAAAAATACTAAAATTTAATTATAATATAGCAATATCCCTAAATCCAAAAATATCCAGACCATGTTCAGAAAACATGAGCTTTTCCATACATATCTATTAACATCAGTTTGTTGGTTTTAATTGAATCATTTTAATTGAAGAACCAATTTCATTTCACAAGTTGTGTGTGTGTGCGTGATTACAGTTTTTGATAAGCCGAGTTTTAACATTTGTAACAACTTAACTAATTAGCACTTTGTCACATCAATTTAACATTTCCAACTAACTTCGTCACTGTTTTTTTTTTTATTAATTTCAACAACTTTTCTGTATTTTCAAAAACTTTGTTCTAATTTTCCTTACGAGAGAGCCTTGGGCCTCATTTAAAAACATTTTTCTAATCTGACTTGGGCTTTAAAATAACACTTTATTGGGCCTAGATTCCTTTTTCTTGCTTTCCAGATTATTGAGAGAAATTTTAAAATTAGTCTTCTATTTTTAATTTTCAGTCGATTAGGATTCTAATGTGTGATTTCATTAATTTCTTTCAATTTTTCTTTAACATATAAATATATATTAATGGGGGCATGGGTGCCACCACCTTTTAAAATAACACCATACCATTATTCCTAGCCAATCATTTGTACACGTGGACGAATAATAAGCTGCCACGTGGCAAAAAAAAAATGACCCCCAAAAAAGACGGTCAACAATATGCTACTTCTTATACAATAATTTTTCTTGTCCAGCAATATCCAACACACTATACAGCAATCTATAGATTGCTGTGTAGTGTTTGTAAAATTGTTGTGTAGTGTTTATAATATTGTTGTATAAGTGGTATCACGATGTCACTTTAAGAGGGATTGTCATTTTAACACAAACCTATATTAATATTAAGTAAATTACAATGATAAATATACAGAGAATAAAAGAGTTAAAATCTAAAGTAGAATTTAAGTCTTAGTACCTATATTAATATTGAAAAAATGATCTACACGAAACAAAAAAAATTGAACATCAAAATGCAAAATTTTAAAAATTATAAAGAAATATTTAAAAAAATAGGTATCTCTCTCTGACTGTATCTCTCTGGGATGATCTAGAGAATGCGAGTGAGCACCTTTGCATACATAAAACTGCCACCTCTTTCTCTCTCATTTTCCAGAAAATTCCACAAATAAGCTTCTTCTACTCTCTATCTCTGCTCCAGCTATCTATCTTGCTCACTTTCTTCAAATTCTAATCGGTTAGTTCTTCAAATTCAATAGCAATTGTGTCTTGCTTGTGCTGATTCTGTTTTTAATTTGCTGCAATTTTTTGGTATTCAGTTGTGTACTCTTCATTTGCCTCAATTTGGTTTGATATCGCTTTCTAGAATGGCAAGTATTTGGATTAGAAATTGAATGAGGTGGATCAATTTTGAGTTAGGTTTGTTGATTCATCTGCATGATGGTTTTGTAAATTTCCTTTTTTTGGTATTACTCTTTAGTTTTCTATTCTAGTGATAGCATCATCAATGTGTTGAGTTTGAGAAGAAATTTTTGGACTAAAATGGAGGGTTTTGGAAAATTGATAGGTGTTGTAGATTTTTCTGATATAGATTGGAAGTGTGTTAATTTGGTCACTTGGTGTTTGTTGAAAATCCTGAGTGGCATTTAGTTCTTTGCAACTTGGTAAATTAGATCAGATTGCTTTAGGTTAGGAATGAGAAGTGGATTGATGGATGCTTTTACCATTTCAAGCACAGAGACTTTTCAATTAGTGATTTATTTCAGATTGGTTTCATGATTTGATTATTTTGCTGAAATGCTATGTTTTGTAGGCGTCTGTGAGTTTCAAGAATGGCGGAACCAGCGTATACTGTAGCGTCTGACAGCGAAACTACTGGAGAGGACAAATCTTCGTCACTTCTGCCAGAGATTGCAATCGGAATTGACATTGGTACTTCACAATGTAGCGTTGCAGTCTGGAGTGGCTCGGGGGTGGAACTTATCAGGAACACGCGGAACCAGAAGCTGATGCGGTCGTATGTCACCTTCAAAGACGAGATTCCCGCTGGAGGCGTGAGCAATCAGTTGGCTCATGAGTATGAGATGTTATCCGGGGCTGCAATCTTCAACATAAAACGTCTGGTTGGTAGGGTTGACACGGACCCTGTTGTTCACGCGAGCAAATGCCTCCCTTTCCTGGTCCAGACCTTGAACATCGGTGCGAGGCCCTTTATTGCAGCGCTGGTTAAGAACATGTGGAGGTCGACAACTCCCGAGGAAGTTCTTGCAATATTTCTCATTGAGCTGAAGACGATGGCTGAGCTTCGGCTCAAGCGTCCAGTGCGCAGTGTTGTCTTGACCATTCCGGTGTCATTTAGCCGGTTCCAACTGACTCGGGTCGAAAGGGCGTGTGCCATGGCCGGTCTTCAAGTCCTGAGGCTGATGCCCGAACCAACTGCAGTTGCATTGTTGTATGCACAACAGCAGCAGAACGCGCACGACAACATGAGCAGTGGAAGTGAGAAAATTGTTGTTATTTTCAACATGGGTGCTGGATTTTGCGATGTAGCGGTCTCTGCCACTGCAGGAGGAGTGTCCCAGATAAAAGCCTTAGCAGGAAATGTAATTGGAGGCGAAGACATACTTCTGAACACGATGCGCCACCTCCTACCTGATATGGACAGTCACTTCTCGACCCGTGGGATTGAAGAGATCACTAGAATGGGGTTGCTTCGTGTTGCAACACAAGATGCTATCCACAAACTCTCATCCCAATCTAGTGTTCAAATTGACATTGACTTGGGCGGGAGAAAGATATGCAAGGTTCTGGATAGGGAAGAATTCGAGCAAGTGAATAGAGAAATCTTTGAGAAATGTGAGAGCCTAATCAAACAGTGCTTGCACGATGCAAAGGTAGACATAGGGGATATAAGTGATGTTATTCTGGTTGGTGGTTGCTCCAACATTCCTATGCTGCAAAAGATTGTCACGGGTGTCTGCAAAAAGGATCCATACACCGGGATCAACCCGTTGGAAGCTGCAGTCAGAGGGGCAGCTCTAGAAGGTGCGGTAGCTTCTGGAGTCAACGATCCTTTCGGGAGTTTGGACCTTCTAACTATTCAAGCAACACCTTTGAGCATCGGAGTGAGAGCAGATGGAAACAGCTTCATCCCCATCATACATCAGAATACGACGACGCCAGTTAGACGCGACATGATCTTCACGACTGTGCATGATAACCAAACTGAGGCTTTAATCGTCGTCTACGAAGGAGACGGGAAAGCTGTGGAGAAGAATCATCTCCTGGGATATTTCAAGATCACAGGGATACCACCGGCACCCAAAGGTGTTCCAGAGATCAACATTTGCTTGGACATCGATGCAGCAAATGTTCTGAGGGCTTTTGCAGGGGTGATCATGCCGGGGGCTCAAAACCCTGCAGCTCCGGTCATGGAAGTCCGTATGCCAACGGTAGACGATGGCCATGGATGGTGTGCCGAGGCGCTCAACGCAACTTATGGTTCTACTATGGATTTAGTGACGGTGCAAAAGAAAGGTGCGCATTGAGACATATACCATATGAAAGTTATCACATGATGTTCTCTAGTTTTTAGTCTTTGTTGTGTAACAATGTGAAGTTTAGTTATATAATAATCTCGGGGTTCAACCTTCAAGAATGTTGATTGGATTCTTTGATGGTGAAACCTTGTCATAGGAATGTGTAAGTTTAAACAATGTGTCTGTTTTTTTTGGACTCTGTTTACTTTCTTGGCTGATGTTGCAACTGTGTGTGTATGTGTGACAAATTATGTGAGGCTGATGTGAGTTGAAGTAACATTTATATGTATATATAATGTTTGTCTTTGACATTCTTGGCAGTACTAGTAGTACTAATTAACTCTCTTTACCAAGCAAAGCAATCTAGAAATTTCAGACATGAAAATGACTACGCAGTTTTCAAATTTAGCAGAAAAGTGCCATATAAACAAAATAGTTAAACTTTCTACTACTCCTTTTAGATCACTGTTTTATGACAAATGAAACGATGACAATGTTCAATTCCATGCATATTGAAGACAAAAATATCAGTTCATTGTGAGGTCAAAGAATACAAAATGAGACAAAATGCATTTATGTGACAGTGGTGTTTGATTTGATGGATTAGATATAATTCACTTGGATGGTTAAAACTAATACAGTGCTTAATTACAAGATAATGATTTGCAGCATCAATCTTGGTTAATTTATGTTTTTGGACTTTGGCGTGACAAAATTAATCTTGGATAATCTTGGGGGCTCATTCAGACAATTTTAAAATAAGGTAGTCTTAGATAATAGTAGTAAGTTAATATCGAGGCATCAAGAACATGGTCAAGAGACAAGAATTCTAGAATTGGATGAATTCTTAACCAAATATTTTCAAGACATAAACTAAACCAACTTAGTACAACTGTTGTCCGATTCCATGAGCTTACATACAAGAAAATTGAGAAACCAACGCCTGACATATTAGTGTCCCTCAAACTCTCTGAACAGTGAACACCTCCATGGAAAGGGCGGTGAGTCGCACATTAAAGGGCTCCCGGTGCTCCACACCTTCTCCATGGACAAACTACTCTAGGACGCGAGCACGGCATTGCCAAGAATTGGACCAAACAACCAGTTATGGACATCCCAAAACACCTCAACCAAGCATCAACAAAAATGGTGTGATTCCCGCTAAACTTACTTTCACTGCAGATGCTTCTCTTGCATAACAGTTTGCGCATCAACACGGATCATGAGGGACGGATCATCACTGCAGCTAGCTAGAACTGGAACCGGCCGATTAAGCATGACTAGGCGTGATGATGTGGTAGAAAGAATTTTAAATAGTTCATATCAAAGTAATAAGAGCACAATTAAGAAATTCACTTCCATACAGTGTTTTAAAAATCGGACCGGACCGGTCGATTCGACCGCGAACCGGTGAGGGGTCCGGTCCGGTTCTCTCTATAAAGCCGCCGGCATGTTGGGCCGCCACGAACCGCCGAAACCGGCCGGTCGAACCGGTCTAGCCGGGAACCAGAAACCGATTTTCTTCATTGTTTAAAATTTTTGTAAAATAAGTGCTTTTGGTGGGGTTCGAACTCATAACGTCTTGGGACCTTTACCACTCCACCACAAGCATTTCTTAATAACATGAACATTAGTTATTATTATATTAAAATAAATTTTTTTATTTACTCAAACTAAACATTCAAGTTTAAATTTATATTCTAGTAGTAGGTATTAATATGATAATATATTTTTCATCTAAAATTCACTCTTTTTACTAAAATTAACTATTATTTGTATAATATAGGTACTTATAATATAAGTAGTTATACCTAGGGTTTATAATAAATTATTTATAATTCATATTTATTTATATATTTTGTCATATAATTTTTTTGAATTATTATGAATTATCTTTTTTTATATCTAAAATATTAAAAATTTTATCCACACTAACTTGTAATTTGTACATTTAATTATATTTATTGATAAAAAACTTAATAAATTTTAGTGTTATTCATTTAAATTGAATATATTTTATATATTATATATAATTTGTAACAGTAAAACTGTTCGACCAGTAATTGAACCGGTCAGATCGGTTGAACCGTGAACCAGTAGCCTCGCCGGTTCACTGGCTGGTCCGGTTTTAAAACATTGCTTCCATAAGTAAAATTTATTGGTGTACGTTTGAGAATTTTAATTCAGTTACGGAAGAGAATCTCTATTTGCTGATTTACTTTAAAATATCAAGTTATTTCATAGTACTAGTAGTTTAAACATGTGATAATAAAAAACTGAAGGCTCTCAAATCAAATTAGCATAGTAGTAGTATATATACATATTGCAAATCTAAAAAGGTTATCAACGGATCCAATCTCAACGACAATTTTGTTAATTTGTTATATAAATAATGTTTATACATATTCCTATGAACAAAGAATATGAAAAGATATTCATAAATATCCTTATTGTTTAATTTGTTGATTATTTTTGCTTTATTTAGTGTTTTGAAAACCACTGACTTGTTTAATATTTCTGTTGTGAACTAGCACATTTTTAAGTTCAATCTGGACATGAAAATTGTTAAATAATTGGACTTTGGTGAATTGAAAAAATTAACCTTGTTAAAAAAAAGCCCAAAGACAAAAAAAAGTAGACTTCGTTCAACTATATTTGGTGTAAAGAAGTAGGCTAATGAACAAAGAGAGCATATATATTTAAAACATACTACTAGTCTGTGAATTCGCAAAATATTTAAGTAGACCCATATAGCATAAATAAAAATCTAAATCTTGAAGAAGAGAAGTAAACCCTAGGAAGCATGAGCAAACAAGTTGACTATGACAAGTGACACAAACAATTCGAAAAAAAAAAAGCCAATAGATCCCAAATTCGATTAATATATTCCATAAAACACACACATATATAAATAAATAAATAACAAAATCAACAGAAAAGTGTAAATTCAACAGAAAAGTATAAAACCTCAATATGGTTTGCCGTAATGCATAGTGGATACCACATAAGTTTTACAAAAATGATAAATATAATATTGTTATTAGTCGGAAATACCATTTACTCTAGACGAATTTCTAATATTTCGTGCAAACTCTAAATTTGACAAAAAAAAAAAAAAAAAATCACCAAGTTGACAGGTAGTGTGAATTTCCCAACCTGATCTATCCATCTATTTTCCGACATAAATTTAAATGTTGTGTTTTCTTTTTTGTTTAAAACAAATGATATAAGAACCACCTACTATGTCTTAAATTCAAATTCATCAATGAGCAGCCGTTGCAACTCATTGATTGACAATGGCAGTGAAAAAAAATAAAATACAAATAAATGGGAGTGGTGGATGCAACCTGAAAAACGTGCTTCTAACGGCCTGTATTGTAAAATCCGTATTCTCAATTTATGAGAATAAATTAATTACTATCATATGGCTTGTATTACGTTATTAATACAGGCCATATGATAGTGGTGGATGCAACCTGAAAAACGTGCTTCTAACGGCCTGTATTGTAAAATCTGTATTCTCAATTTATGAGAATAAATTAATTACTATCGTATGGCTTGTATTACATTATTAATGTTGATTAAATTAATATAAAATAATAAATAAATTGAACAAGCAAGTTCTTATTCTAAAGATGTTAATTATTCAGTAGATCTATTGTTACATGAGACCTTTCAGTCGTTGACGTAGAAGTAAGATTAAGTATTTTCATAGTATGACATTATTCAATATTTCGTATTTTGACTTTAATTGGACTAGACTAAAGTTGACTAATGATAAGTTTTTAACACTGTAAAAAAATTAGCTAATTATTGAAATTTAGGCACAGTCGGGACTCCAAAAGTGGGATGGGGGAATGAATAATTTTTATTTATTTTTTATTTTTAAAAAACAAAAGGAGAATAATACTTCATCTGTATATGTTATGGAAAGTTTTTATTTAAAAAACAAAGAAATATTTATATTTTAAAAAAATCAGAAAGAGAGGAAGAGTATCATGGAAAGTTTCATAAAATAAAAGAAAGAGTTACTATATGATTTTTGGTAAGTCCATTCGATTATGGACATTACTGATTCGGAAAGGAAATTGATGGGTCTATAAATAGTAGAACTCCATAAATTAATTCCCTCGAAAATCAATTTGCTTCCATCCCACACAACGGTTTATTCTCTATTCTCTCTGAAAACCCTTAACAGAATTCAACATGCTGCGTCTTCACGACGATTTCTGGTTGGAATCACCTTCCGATTCCTACCGACGGAGTGGTAAACGGCGCCGATGTTCCGATTCCGACTCCGATGAGCCATCTAAGCGAAAGAGCAGTAAAAAGCGGAAGATTACCGATGGTGAGATTAATGAGTATCTCGTCATTAAGGCTCTTAAGAAGGTACGTTTCTCCCTAATTTTGATTTTAAGTTGTATGTAATCTATTGTATTCTGATTTCTTGGGTACGCAGGATCTGAAAGTTGCGAAGAAATTGAAGTTGCAGAGCAAACACGTCTCTGGTTATTCCAATGATTCAAATCCTTTTGGTGATTTAACAAATTTGAATGAAAAGTGAGTCCCGAGCTTTATTATTAATTTCATAGATTCGCTTAGTTGAAGCTTCTTCTAGTATGGATACCTTAAACGCTTTAGTATGGAAGTAACTGCAACAAGTTTAACTCGCTTAACTCATCAAAAATTGAGGTTCAATGTTATATTGCCATATAGTCTGGTACACTGTTATAATTTACAGCCTGAAATTTTATATGATCTTGTCGTATTAGCACTTTAGATGGCTATATTGGTTTAAAAGTTTTCCTGAATTTTAATTTTAAATTATTTTAATTTCAGATTTGTGTGGAGAAAGAAGATTGAGAAGGATGTGTCTCAGGGTGTGCAGTTCTCTTTTAAATCAGAGAAGAAGAGGCAGCAGGAAATAAAGGTAGATTGTTACGTTCACACAATATGTTTTGAAACATCGTACAATGTCTTCTGGCTGTAATTTCTAGTATAATAATAGAATCACAGAATTATCATATGTTTGACTACTCTCTTAGCTTTTGAAAAGCTTAATGAACTAGAATAAGAGGAATCAGGCCAACTGGCAACAAGTTGTATACGTCCCACAATTCCATTTTATTGCATTTTATTGCAGTCTTGAAACTTTTGTATTTTGATACTAGATACTTTATAGAGTTTTCTTTTAGTCTATGCATGTGTTCTCTTATTCTTATACTACTTTACATCCATGAAAGAGTTGCATTTTAATCTGTGCTCTTCTTTTGTAGGCTGAGATTGAAAAAGTTAAAAAGAGAAGAGAAGAAAGGGCTATTGAGAAAGCCCAACGTGAGGAAGAGATGGCTTTACTGGCGAGGGAGCGTGCACGAGCTGAATTCCAAGACTGGGAGAAGAAAGAAGAAGAGGTAAATCATTAAATTCCATTCCAGTTATTTCCTTATGTTCTTTATCAAAATTTTACCCGATTCTGATTCATAATATTTTACTTGCAGTTTTGTTTTGATCAAAGCAAAATCAGATCAGAGATTCGATCACGTGAAGGTCGTATGAAGCCAATTGACATTCTTGCTAGACATCTATATCATTCTGATGATTTGGAGATAGATATAAATGAACTACTCATGGTCTTCAAGGTAAAGAGTAGTAGTAAATATATATATATAGTTTTTGTTCCTAAGTCATTCTTCTGATGTTCTATAAAGCTAACTCTCACTTTCTATCTATACATAGTTTTTGTTCTTAAGTCATTCTTCTGATGTTCTTTAAAGTTTGCCTACACTTTTTCCTTACACTTTCAAAATTCAAAGGGAAGATAGTCTATACTTTTTCTTGGCAGTTACGATGTTCTGACAGAATTTTTTTTAGGGTTTGACCATTAAAGAAATGGAAGAGCTTCACAATGACATAAAGATGCACGTTGATTTAGACAGAGCCACGCCTGCACATATAGGATATTGGGAGGTACTATACTTTTCTATCTATTTTTTCTGCTTTCAAATATTGTGAATGTGAAGTCAGGAATTTTCACACCCTTACGTAAATGGATAACAGGCACTTTCGGTAGTTTCTGAATGGGAACTAGCTGAAGCCTGGAAAAAAGATGCATTAGATCGGGCAAGAGTGCGTGGAGAGCAATTACCTCCAGAGATAATCGGTGAAGAACGAGGTTTGCACGTGAGCATTGAAGCTGATGTTAAAAGTCTGTTGCAGGGCCAAACCTATAGTGAACTAGAAGCCATGCAATCCCAGATTGAATCGCAAATGAGATCTGGGACTGCGAAAGTGGTTGAATTCTGGGAAACTATCCTTAATCGGCTCTGTTTTTACAAAGCAAAGGTGATTTTTTAATCCTGGGATTCCATGTATTTGGGAATCATGTAAAACTTCAGTTAGCCTTGACATCTTACTGTGAACTACAGGCTTATTTGAAGGAATTCCATATCAGCATGCGCAGCAGGCATTTGGAACGTCTAGAGACCCAATCTGAAAATAAAGAACCGGCTCAAGAACTTGATGGGGAGAAGTCTGATCAAGATTGGGTGTTAATTGATTATGCGGGTTCTACAGCCTCTCCAGCACCTGTAATGGAAGAAGAAGAACTAGCCGCCGGATCATTTTCACCACAACTATTGCTTCATGATGTAGATGAAGAAGAAAATGCAATTGACCCCGAAGTAGACAAAGCTATTTTGGTAAGTTGGCTTTAGTTTGTGTTTATTTATGCTTGGATGACTTTTAAAGAAGTGTGAAAAATAGTCCTTTGTATTTGGCCATTTCTTTTTGCTGTGTCTTTTATTTTCCTTCATGATGGGGAGAGGATATTGAGAGGGGATGTCTGGGAGGGAACCTTGGAGCTTATGTTTACCAATCCTCTCCCTTGCTTGCTCTATCCCTCTCTGTCCCCCTCAATGCTTGGATCCATTCAAACTTTGAGGGCCTCTTCCTTCCTTGTTACTGATCAACAATGTCTGTTGTGTTTCTGTTAAGTTATCACCTAAGATTTTATCAAATTCTTATAGTTTAATTAAAATTGCCCCCACATATTATAATTGTGGGACATATCTTAGATTTTTTTTCTCATCAATACTGACCCATCGATTAATTTGTTGACTCAAGTTCCCTAGCTTGTGAGGGGATTCATAGCAGGATTTTATCTTGTTTGGGGCTTTAGTATTTTTTGCTGAGAGTTTGGTGGGTTCTTTGATATGGGATTTTAAAGCTCCATCTCCCCTCAGTGTTTTTATTTTCATTCTTATTTTAAATTTCTCTGACTTATTTTTGTAGCTAAAGTACTTTGTGAGTTTCACTTGTTATTATTTTAGTTGGGATTTCTGATCATGCCCGGGTGTGATAATTAGTTAAACATTCACGGGCTATGGCTTGTACTTACATATAAGCTGAACATGTTTGCTTTTTTTCACACAGGGGAGGAAACGTATTGCTGTAAAAGAAGACCGCCACATCCAAGGAATTTCTTCAAGACAGAATACGCCAGAGGACGACTTTGAGAGAAGTGCCATGAAAACCATGGGGGAAATTGAAGAAGGTCATTCCGAAATCAATATTGATTCTCAGGTAAGCTTCAGTTAACCGTACTTAAATTTTCTTTAGAAATTTTGGTATTTCAAGAATTTCGTCTGATGCTTGTGGTTATAGGTGTGCTGGTGGCATGATAAATATCGTCCGAAAAAGCCAAAGTACTTTAACCGTGTACACACCGGCTATGAATGGAATAAATATAACCAAGCACATTATGATCATGACAATCCTCCTCCTAAAAAAGTCCTAGGATATAAATTTAATATCTTCTACCCGGACTTGGTGGATAAAGAAAAGGTGCCGACGTACACTATTGAGAGTGATGGTGATAATGTAGAGACCTGCATCATCAGGTTCCATGCTGGGCCACCTTATGAAGATGTTGTAAGTTATCTGCAGTCTCTATCTTTTAAAGTTTTTATATGCAAATTTGGTTATCCATCAAGACCAATCTGAAAATAAAAAAAAAGCGACTTCCTGCAAAGATCCACTGACCCTTGTTCTTGATGTGTTTAGGCATTTCGCGTTGTCAATCAAGAATGGGAATATTCGCGTAAAAAGGGATTCAAATGCACATTTGAACGAGGTATCCTGCAAATCTTCTTCAACTTCAGAAGGTACTGTTATCGTAGGTGATCTTCTCCAAAAAAAACATTATTGGTTCCTTTGTGACTAAATCATTGTAATGGGCGTTAGTCTGTAAAGAAAATTTTGAGTTGCAAGTATTGTGATATTAAGTTGGAAAAATTTGGAGCTGCTGATGATATTGTAATAATGTGATCGAACCCTCCTATTTGTAAGAGGGAAACTAGTGAATTTTTTATATTTAATGGAGTATTCTTTAAATGGTGGACGTTTATATTTAGAAACAAATAATATTCAAAACCTTTTATTTTTTTTAATAGATCGAATATATTGGCTATGCTGATATATACAAAATGTGAATAGTTAAATAAATCAAATATTCAAATTTTATTATTGCATATCATTTGCAATCGTCGAAGCGTATGAAGGTATTCGTTAGTTGAAAACAATACAAGAAAATCTGAAAAATGATGCTAATAATCGTTATAAATCCCAACTAACATAAACTTTTAATGAGCTGTTATAATAATTCATCGGTTCCACTTAAGAAGTTTACTTTGGACCAGGTTGTATTGTGTGAGATGTATTGAAGATTTTTTTATTTATGGGAATCTCATTGGATGACTTTTAGGGCATCCACAATGGATGCCCTAGTGGAAGCTCTAGTGAGAGCCCTAGTGGTTGCCACGTCAGCATGCTCTATCTTTTTGCAATGGTGGAGCCCTAGTGCATGCCCTATCTCTTATCCACTTTTCATTTCAATTTTAAATCATTATTTTTTTTAATTTGTTTTTAATTACTATAAATTATCAAAATATATTATTTCAAACACCACAAATGCAAAAAAAAAAAAAAAACTACATTACTTAATAGAAAAGTGGAACTACATCATACTTAGATTAAAAAAAAAAACTACATTAAAACTAAAATACTAAAAAAAAGAAAAAACCAAACTAGCCATCTAAATTCAACCTCTGCGCCAAATTCTTGATCATATTCTTAGTCCTCTGTCGGGCTTTCGGATCGGTTTCTTCACGAAGGCTGTTTTGGGCGTCAAGTATAAACCTATACTCAACCACCTCGCGATAACCTCCGAACTCCTCGATCGCCCTGTCCATGAGCTGAACAGATGGAGCAGGCGCAGCCTGCGGGGGGGCCGCTGATCCAGACGCGCCCGCCTTCGCCTTCCCTTTGGCCTGGGCTTTGGCAGCCTTGGTACCAATGGGACGTCTAAAAGTAGACGTAGGCGTGCCGGAACTCCCTTCCGGCTCAGCGTTCAGATCCACAGGAGATGGGCCGCTGCTCGTGTAATCGCCAGCGGCGGTGTTCTTCATCCGCTTCGGAGCCGAGGATCCAACCGGTATCCCTCCGTTGAACTTCCCCTTGTCCTTCAAGATCAGCCAAACATTGTACAACTTGAACTGCCCGAACTGCTGTTGGTACTCGGACAACGACTTGTTGAGGACATCCTCCATGCTCTCACCGCTAGCTCT
Source organism: Salvia hispanica (assembly GCF_029641045.1). Lineage (NCBI taxonomy): Eukaryota > Viridiplantae > Streptophyta > Magnoliopsida > Lamiales > Lamiaceae > Salvia > Salvia hispanica. The sequence goes on along the minus strand of NC_142692.1, from coordinate 3,322,958 downwards.
TCTGTCCCTGTTCCTGTTGTAGATATAGCAGAAGTTGTTGACGTGGAGCTTGATCCGATCCCAACACTTGCGCAGCTGAACCTTGGTCCGCTTGAACGCCCACTTCGGTTTCACCTCGTTGTAGCGTTCCTCAATGCGATCCCACATCCTGGCCGAAGTCTGGTTGTTGGAGGCTATCGAATCCTCCGATACATCGACCCAACACTGAGCCACCTTCAGGTACTCATTCAACTCGTAGTCAGTACGCCCTGTTGCGTACTCCTCGTTCGGCTCATCGTCTGGGAGTGGGACTGGGACCGATGACGCCTTTTCTTTCCGCGCCATCTTCTTCTTCCCTTTCTTCGGCGGCGGCCGCACAGGGGCAGGAGGTTGCCCACAACTAGGCTCCATATCCTCAACCCGATACTCCTCGGTGCCAAAGAACGGATCGAACTCAGAGTCGGAGACGAAAGTGGATCCCACAGATCCAGGCGTCTCAACCCGGTAGTCTTCGTGGCCGGGCCACCGGGCGCCGCGGCCGCCGCTTCCTCCTCCAAACATCGGCATATCGTCGTCGACATTATTCGGACTCGGGTATTGACTCGGATCCATTGTTGGAAGTGTGGATATTGAGAGAATATAGAAGAGAAAGTGAAAGGTTTGGTGTGTGAAAAGTGAAGAAAATGGAGTATTTATAGTGGTTTAAATTAGGGTTAAATAATTAAAAAAAAAAAAGGCTCGGGCTCGGGCTCGGGCGCGGCTCTGCAATGGGCGCCCGAGCTCACGCCCGATCGGTCGGGCTCGGGATCGGGCGCGACCGAACTATCGGTCGCGCTCGGGCGCGACCGACTGCTGCAATGGATGACCGACCGCGCCCGAGCCCGATCTCGGCCGATCGGGCGCCCGATCGGGCATCCATTGTGGATGCTCTTAAAAATGACGGGCATGTTTGGTTGCTAGGATTCTGTCAGGAAAAGTTATCTGATTCCTTAAATTTTAATTTATTAAAAATTTTATATTATTATTCTTTTTTATAAATAAAATAATAATAAGTATATTTTTAGTTTGGTTTTTAAATCAAATATAAAATATAAAATCTTGATATTTTTTGAACACATGAAAGTAAAGTTACTAGGAATCGTATTTGCGGGATTCGTTTTCCTATGAATCATTTTACCTGCCAACTTTACTTTCCGCCAATATAAAATTTAAAGTACAGAATCAAGCATGTTGTCCAAAAAACTGAGTAATTAATTTATTGTTTGGAAATCACTCCTCTCTTTTCTCCACCACAAGAGTATTTATATACAGTTTAGCCGTCTAGCGCGAGCAATCTTTAAAGAATCGGAGCAATAAATAAATTGGTGAAATTTTTTGGTTTATAATTTAATAAAGTGTTATTAAAAATGATGTTAATGTCAATTATATTTATGGTAGTCATTACATTACCTAAATTACTTAACATTTACATAATTGATTCGTCCTTATTATTCTTCACATATACTTCAAAAATTTGTTTACCATATTATAAATGAATTTATTTATGGGATTAATGCCTCTTTTAGTTCATTAATTTATTCTCCATTTGCTTACATAATTTTTTTGTTTGTGCATTTTCTCATAGAGTGGGATGCTTTATACCGCAAACAGCTCTTAGATGCTAATTAATTAATCCTAGCTACTGGATCTAGGAGACGTATGCCAAAGATCAATTTTCGGACTTTAGCGTGATTTTATTCTCACTCTGAAATCTCGTAAAATCAGCACACGGTCGCGACATCTGTATGACAGCTTGTTGTAATGCCAGAGGTAAGAGTAGGGAGTGATCGTCAGTGTAGAGACACGAACGAGGTGAATCGAAAAACACTAGAAAGTGGGAAAGCTTAAGAGCATCCGCAACGCTGCCTCGTTGCGGCCTCGGTCTCGTCTCGACGAGACGAGACGGCATCGAGACAGCGTTGCGGCTCCCGTCTCGTCTCGACGAGACGAGATGTCTCGACGCCCGACACGTCCCGGCGAGGCAAGCCTCGAGCTGGCGAGACACGCGCCCGGCGCCACGTGGCGTGCGCGGGCTGCTGGCGTGACGCCCATTCGCCGACCCGCGAGTGGGCGTCGGATTTATGACGTCATAATTCAATTTTTTTTTTTAAATCAGATTTTTCAAAAAAAAATAAAATAAAATAAAAAACGGTAATATGACCGTTGAACGGTCATATTTTTAATTTTTTTTTTTTTTATATTCTATATATACTCTTCTCCATTCTCCATTTTACACACAAACACACATCTATTCTCTCATCTTTCTTTCTTTCCTCTCCAATCACTTCTATAAAATCATTCCTTTATTTTTTTTTCCTCCCAAATTTAATCAATTATGGATCCATTTGAGCAAATGCGTCGAATAATGGAAGAATCGCTAGAAGAAGATCGACATAGGGATGAGGAAGCCGCCGCGCCTCCTAGGCGACGCCGGACATACATCCACCGTAACCGGGAGGAAGCCGCCGCAAGGTTGGAACTTGATTACTTCAGTCCGAACCCGGTGTGGGGAGATATCTACTTCCGTCGCCGTTTCCGTATGTCACGCCCGCTATTTTTGCATATCGCGAATACATTGGCGGCACGGGAAGAGTTCTTCAGAGAAGGGTTCGACGCTGTTGGCCGTCCTAGCCACACGACGCTCCAGAAATGTACTGCGGCGATCCGTCAGCTTGCTACTGGACAAACGGCGGATGCGTTCGACGAATACCTGCACGTCGGAGAATCCACTTGGCGACTTTGTTTGTTGAACTTCTGCAAAAGGCGTCCGGGCAGCCTTCACCGCCGAATTTCTGAAGAAGCCAACCACCGCAGATTGTCAGTTTCTGCTCCGTCTTCACGAACAAGTGCACGGATTCCCCGGGATGCTCGGGAGTGTCGATTGCATGCATTGGCAATGGAAGAATTGCCCTGTGGCGTTGATGGGGTCATACACTAGCGGCCACAAAGGCACCCACCCCACCGTTATACTCGAGGCCGTTGCCGACTATCGGCTATGGATTTGGCATGCGTATTTCGGGGTCCCCGGCTCGAACAACGACATCAACGTGCTCAACAACTCCGACCTCTTCGCTGAAGTTCTGAATGGTAAAGCGCCGGCCATCAACTTCGTCGCTAACAATCGCCAGTATAAAATGGGGTACTATCTTGCCGACGGCATCTATCCGAAGTGGCCAACCTTCGTGAAGACGTTCAACAGGCCTACGGACGAAAAGCAGTCTCTTTTTGCGCAGAAGCAAGAGTCTGCTCGCAAGGATGTGGAGAGAGCGTTCGGGGTTCTCCAAGCTCGATGGAACATTATCAAAGCCCCGGCTCGACAGTGGTTTATGGAGAATATGGTCGACATCATGTATACGTGCATAATCTTGCACAACATGATTGTCGCCGACGAAGGACCTGAGGCGGGAAATTGGTTCGACCTTGAAACCCCGGGAAGCTCAACCGCAAGTAGTCCGCCTCGAACGGGAGTGCATCCGTCTTTGCAAGAGCGGTTGTCTATTCGGGCAAGGACACGTGATTCTACCGCCCACGCCCAACTCCAGGAGGATCTAATGGAGCACATTTGGGCAAAATTTGGCAACCGTTAGATGATCGTCACTAGAGAACTCCTTCTTCTGCTTCTTTGCCTCCATTTTTTTTATTTTGAGTTTAAGTGTGCAATTTGTAATTTCTAGTTTTTTAATTATGTCTTTTTTATTTTTTTAGGTATTTAAATTGTAATTTTATTTTATTTATAATGAAGTGTGTTTTTTATTAATTGAATTTGTTGGAATTAAAAATAAAAAATGAAATTGAATGAATAGTTAAGAGATGGTTAAGAGATGGAGGGATGCAGGTGTTGTCTCTTAGTTAAGAGATGAACTGAAAAGTACAGTGGGGCTCATGAATAGTGAAGAGATGAGACGGTTAAGAGACGGATAAGAGATAGCGTTGCGGATGCCCTAACATATTTGAGGCTGCAACCGTCCCATAGCTAGCGACTATAATTTTACATTTAATCCCCTACTTAAACACTCACATCTCTATGCAAACTCATCTTCACTTCCCTCACTCAAACACACATCCAAAAACATGGAAAAACCTTCTTTCCAACTCCAAATCATAGCCATTTGTTAAGGGATAATTTCCCTTAACATGATTATGGCATAGCACTTGCGATTGGTGGAGAGATAAAAATAAAAGTCATTTGCGGGAGCTTGGTCGTCGATCAAACCAGAAAATTGTATCTCTTGACTGTATCTCTCTGGGATGATCTAGAGAATGCGAGGCAGCACCTTTGTCATAGGAATGTGTAAGTTTAAAAAATGTGTGTGTTTTTGGACTCTGTTTACTTTCTTGGTTGATGTTGCAACTATGTTTGTGTGTGTGATATAAATTATGTGAGGCTAATGTGAGTTGAAGTAACTTTTATATGTATATACAGTGGCGAACGCAGGAATTTTATTCTGGGGGGTCCAATTTACTATTAACAATTGTTGAATATTTTTCGATATTTGCTAGTAGTCATGGCATGGGTTTAGTAAGTTGTGAGATACATTGATGACTAATGAGTGTTAAATAATAAAGGTATGGTGTCCCACTAAATGTAAAACATTTGTTTTGCAGTAGGTTTTATTTGGTGTTGTTTTATAAGTTATTTTAAAAAATTATAAAATAAGAGAGAAAAATATAGAGATGATATTGTTTTTGTTTTAATAGGGAGTAATAAATAAGGCTAAAACATTTGTTTTTTGATATGAGATTTTTATTTGGTGTTAATAAAGTAGGAAAAAGAAAAATATAGAGATAATGTTTTTATTTTAATGGGTAAAACAAACAAACAAATGAAGTTGTGTATGTTAATAATATTAAAAAGCTTGTGTATTTGGAAAAATGGAAAATTTTAAACAAGTGCTTTGTGGATGAAGTATAAAAATGTGCTAAATTTGTACATGAGGAGGATTGAAACTCGGGTCTCCATGAAGGGTGTCCAAAGGATCAGCCACTGAGCTGATGGATGTATTCATTTGTAATGTGAAACTAATATATATATATATATATATATATATAGAGTACAATTCCGAATGTTGGGGGTTCCATTGTACCCCATGTCCCCATGTAGGTCCGCCAATGTGTATATATAATGTTTATCTTTGACATTCTTGGCAAATACTAGTAATATTCAATTCCATGCATATTGAAGACAAAAATATCAGTTCATTGTGAGGTTAAATATATACAATACAAAATGAGACAAAATGCATTTTATGTGACAGTGGTGTTTGATTTGATGGATTAGATATAATTCACTTGGATGGTTAAAACTAATGATTTGTAGCATCAATCTTGGTTAATTTATGTTTTTTGACTTTTTCCATGTGACAAAATTAATCTTGGATAATCTGGAGGCGTCAAGAACATGGTCAAGAGACAAGAATTCTAGAATTGGATGAATTCTTAACCAAATATTTTCAAGACATAAACTAAATCAACTTAGTACAACTGTTGTCCGATTCCATGAGCTTACATACAAGAAAATTGAGAAACCAACGCCTGACATATTAGGATCCCTCAAACTCTCCGAACACCTCCATGGAAAGGGCGGTGAGTCGCACATTGAAGGGCTCCCGGTGCTCCACACCTTCTCCACGGACAAACTACTCTAGAACACGAGCACGGCATTGCCAAGAATTGGACCAAACAACCAGTTATGGACATCCCAAAACACCTCAACCGCCAAAGCATCAACAAAGTTGGTGTGATTCTCGTGAGACTTCCACTGCAGATGCTTCACTTGCATAACAGTTTTCACATCAACGCGGATCAAGAGGGACGGATCATCGCTGCAGCTAGCGCCACACTCGATTTTGAGGGAGTGTGCCTTTGAGCCATACACCCCTTTCCCATTAATGTGCTCCTTTCTTGAAATGAATATGGCACTAGAAAGTGAAGAAATTGCTTCGGTTTTCTGATTGCCTCTCCCCTCATATCCCCAAGGCAAATTAAAAAAACATAAATTTTGGTCTTGGTTTGTCCTACAATTCTATTACTTGTTATGTAAAAATTATGAATTTTAACATATTTCTCAAATTTCCCAACGAGTATTTACTAATATGAATTATATCTAATGTGGCATCTGCAAAATTTTACACTGACACAATTTTTCTCAATACACTTATCATGTATTTTAACCATGTCATCAGTTTAAAATACATACGCATGCGACAAATCAACATCTTATAAATAAAAAGTCAAAATACTTTATCATGATTTTATTATAAAAAAATTAAAATTCATAGTTTTATAGGGAGTATTATATTGCTAACTCATAACTTAATTGCTGCTAACTACAACTAAATAATAGCCATTACATATTGAAATTAAGGGCTTAGATCATCAATCCCTAAATGTCAATACGATCAACGAAAAACGTCAATAAGGCCATAGGATTAATTCCAAAAAATATCAATAGGGGTATTAATGTCAATTAACTACATGTTTAGTTATAACTAACTTTAAAAGAAATTCCATAAAATATCAATAGGGGTATTAACGTCAATTAACTATATGTTTAGTTATAACTAACTTTTAAAAGAAATTCCAAAACTTTAAATTCATATAACATATATAAAATTAAAGATAATTTCATAAGTATTCCAACGATATCCTACATGCATATGTTCCGACGTCAAAATTTGAAAAAAAATTCAAAATTTTTTAATTTTTTCGTACAACAGAAATGTCAACATACTATATAAAATATGTCAATATAATACATGTAGAATGTCAATATAAGCAATGGGTTAACATTCGTAAAGCATTGTGTTGACATTTTCAAAGCATTGTGTTGATATTTTCGAAACACTATATTGACATTTTCATCCAAAACCCTAATTTGGATTTTTTTTTTATCTTTTTTTATTTTATTAATAAACACTATGACCTTAAATTAGTTATAGTTAGCAATTAAATGATGAGTTAGCAATTGTCACTCCCATTTACAACTGATTACTAAAATTATAAGATAGACCGGAAATAGACTAAAATTCACAATTTGTCCTTTTCACATTTTAACCTAAAAACACAAATTTAACAATTGATAAAATATCTATCACTATTAAATCACTATACGTAAACTCTTCATCTTCTTCCTCGGTCTTCTGCACTTCCATTCTACTAAAACCAACTTCCAATTATCACCTTTTTTTTGACGTCGTTTAGTCTTCGTGTCAATTTCATTATATAATCTTCTTGTTGATAGCTGCTTTTTCCCCACCACCATTCGTCCATTCCTGTTCTTCAGCAACAATGGACGACGATCGCCTCAGTGATTTGCCCGACTCTCTAATCCTCTCGATCCTCTCCTTTTTACCGATCACAGATCTCCTCACCACATCCCTTCTCTCCAAACGCTGGAAACATCTCTGGACCACCGTCTCCTCCCTCCATCTCCACCACTCCCCCACAGCCGATTTCGACAAATTCCTAACCTTCGTCAATCGCGCTTTCGCACATTTAACAGCTCCCAAATTCCTCAAATTCACCATAGATATCCATTTCAACTCCTACACGTCTGATTCTATCGATTCAATCCTGCTCTTCGCTATCGATCGCAAAGTGGAAGAGCTCCATTTGAAAGCCTACACCCGAATTTTGCCCAGTTGTTTCCGTGAGGCATTCCAGATGACCGATCTCTTCTACGCTCCTCATCCCCGCCTCTATTCATGCTCTTCCCTCACAAAATTAACTCTAATCTACGTCGAATTGAGCATTGGCGAGGGCGTGAGGTGGGATCGCCTCACGAGTTTAACCATTGAAGAGGCGTATTCATTGCCTCAACACGCCATGGACATGATTATCTCCGGCGCTCCGCTGCTGGAGGTGTTGAATTTGCGTGTTAGGGAGAGCGCTGAGGATTTGAATATTCGATCTGCGAGTTTGAAGAGGCTGAAGATCGTCATGTGCGGGTTGGGATCGGAAAACGACGCAGCAGCACTGAGGGTTTTGGCTCCTAACCTTGAGAGTTTGGAAATTTCTGGGATTTCGTACACCAAGTGTTTGTTTGAAGTCCCTTCTTTGACTAATGCAGTTGTTTGTTTTGATGGGTTGGATTACTTCACGTTGCTTGAGGAGATGTTGAGACAGATTTTCCTAAGCATCTGCCATGTTGAAAAGCTCTCGTTAACGGATTCGTGTGCCAAGGTTCGGTTTCTTGTTTGACTCAAATGTTATGTTGTTTCTCAATGTATTTTTTTATGATTCAATTTAAATGGGAAGTTTTTGTTCTCATTTGGTTCACATTTAGTTGTTGCTAATTAGTATGTGACCAATTTCAGGTTCTTCTGGGGATGAAGAAAGAAAGCTTTGTATTGTTTTCAAATGTCACATTTCTGAAACTCTATCCTCCTAAAGCCGATGGAATGCTTGATGTTGTCGACGCGTTTCCTGAGCTTATGATATTAATTGTTGAACATAATGAGGTACTGTACTGTTTTGTTTCTTTGTTTAGGGTAAATGCGCGGTTAAAATGAGACCTAGCATGTTTCTATAGTTCGAAATAACTTACCTCTCGACGCTCGTTATTATCTTGGATTTTGCTGATTTTGATGTAAATGACTTGCAACTAATGGAAGCGGAGTTCTTGATGCATAAGCAGCTCTTAAAGCATGATTACGAGTATGCAACTCGAACGGTTCTTACTAATTTTTTCATAACGATTATCCCCGATACAAATACAATCATTCAACAGATGCAGCTCAATTCTCTATTCCAAGATGAAGAACCCTACGTGGTCGAGGGTGATGCATGTAGCTCACTCGCGCCTAGAACGATTTCTCCCTGCCTCTCTCTGCTCCGACTTAAGATGATCGAGATCACTTGGAACGTGCGTGATGCCTCCATTATTCGAGTTGTTGAAGTATTGTTGAGAAATGCTCACATGCTCGAGAAGATGGTACTGGGACTGAGAATGTATGGAGCAAAACAAGAAGCGTTCACTTTGGCTCAAAAAAAGGTGCTAAGTATAGCAAGATCTTCTCCTGTTGCAGATGTGATTATTCGAAAATGCTGATTAGTTTTTGCAGCCAAGGATTCCACTCAAATTGAATCTTTACTTTCTTTATTAGACTGTGTTTTGCTCCTCTATGTTTGTGAAGATTAACTTACTATGTTTGACTATGTTTGACTATATATGTCTATGGTATTAAGAGGGCCATTTTATTTATTTTAGTTAGTGTAGTTAATTAGTGCAAGTTTTTGGCATATGAAAACAGTTAAGCAGACAGTAATTACTAATAAGTAGAATTTTGAGGTGCTTAAGATTTTTCCTACTAATATATTCATATTTTTACCATAGATATATTTAGTGTATACTATACATAGTCTAGTGCATTTAATACACTAAATATGAATGTATTTTCTCTTTCTAATTTTGTTCTCTCTTTATTTTCTTACTTTGTTTTCTCTCCTACTTTATTTTGTATCCATTTTATACACTAAACATATTTTTTATAATCTCATTGGTGAAAAAAATGAATCAATTAACAAAGAACCAATTATATCACTATATTTTTTGAATAGATCTTGTTCTTGGATTTGATTGATATATGATAATAATTATATGTTGGTTGTTGAAAGGACTTCTAGGTTTTAACGTGTTGTGGAGAGAATAAATAATACTACTAGTACCTCCTAAAATTCTTAAATATCTTTGCCTAATAAACTAAATTATCTCTTATAAACAAACTAACTCATTTCCCCCTGTGAAAAAAGATAATCTTGTTTTGTTTCCAAATGTCACGTTTCTGAAACTCTATTGCGTTGAAGGCAATGAAGTGCTTGGTGTTGTCGACATGTTTCCCGAGCTGATGAAATTAATTGTTGAACGTAAAGAGGTACAACGAGAGGTAAGTTAATTCGAACAATAGAAGCATGCTAGGTCGAAATCAGCAATCCAAGTAGTGTAGCTCAAAGGAAGATTCTGAGTATAGGATGTGATTATACTAAATGTTGATTAGTTAAGTCTCTTTTGATTCAAGATATGACTGTAATTAGATGTTTTCGAACCAAATTTGTATACTCAAATTCGTTCTTTGCTTTCTTTGTTTGACTTGCACTATGTTTGAGAACATTTCTTTGTTGATTTTTAAGTCGTGAACTTGTTATCTTCGTATGTTTGTTACATGCTTGCATGGAAAAAGTACATCGGTTATTTATTAGTGATGAAATCAAATTATGAAATGGTAAGTGCAAAAGGTTGGGTTAATTTGTGCATATTATTTCATTCCATTTACTAGTTCAATTACAATCTTTTATCTAGTTTAATTTTGATACTCTCAACTATCATCTAAATAGTGTTGGAATATTATTAAATAAACTTGATTTTGTAATAGTAAATATCTAAATGTTATACAACTGGGGAGTGATCATTTGCTAACTACTTCCTCCGTCCAACAATAGGAGTCCCCTTTTTCCGTTTTGGGACGTCCGAGAATAGGAGTCTCGGTTCTACTTACCATATTTGGACAATCTAATTACCTTACTTATACTTAAATTTCAAAACTGCCATTAAAAAACCCCCAAATTGATTCCCTAATTTCCACCCCAACCCCCAATCTGTACAAGCATTCGCGAATCTCTCTCTCTCACTCTCGCGAAACGTCTCCACCACCGCCTCCACCACGCTGCTTCCACCGCGCCGCCGCCATCACCTCCTTATCGTCTGTCGCCTGCACCACGCTGCCTCTACCACGCCGCCTCCACCGTCTCCTTATCGCCCACCGCCTTCACCGCGCCGCCTCCACCACCCCATATCAAACCCTAATCGGCCGTCTCCTTCTCTCTCTGAAATGGAATACAGTCCAAAACATTGTCCCTTATCTCTCTCTCAGCGAACCCTAATCCCCTTCCTCTTCTTGAAATTAATTGTTGTGTTGAGTTTAATTAGGGTTTTTCGACTGGTTGTGTGCCTGATTTGGACTAAGGTTCAAAACATTGTTGTATTGGAGTATTAATTTCATAAAATGTTGTTCTTGAAAAATTTGTTCTTGTGGCCACTCAACAGTTTTTGATCTTTGATTTAAGTTCGGTGCTAGATTTGATTCATTAATCTTGTCTTTTGAAATCGATTCACATCGGATTTGAATTAAAGCGTGGATTTTGCGTGTATTGACTTGAAGCTGGTTCTGTTATTGGTGTTTAAATCTTGGTGTATTGATTTTTGCAGTGTATTAAATCTTGAGCTGGTTATTGTTTTTGGTGTATTGATTTTGCAGTGGATAAAAAAAAGCTAAAATCAGAAAATTATTGCATTATAAAAGATGAATTTATAAATTAAACATTTTAAGTGGACCCAAAATTCATTTATCCCACGTCATTTATTATACACTCCACCACTTTCTTAAAATCCGCGCCCTTTAGAAATAGGACTGCTATTGTTGGACGGAGGGAGTAATTAGCAATTCCAAACTAAGACTAAATCTTAGCCATTAGATTAGAAGATCTAGTGGTTAAAATAATGTCACATGAATTATATTTTTAATTAAGAAAAATAATAAATAAATTAGAGGGTATTAATGTCAATTCTCTCTCATTAAAATCATCTTAAAACTTTAAATTTACGTAACTCTCTCAATTTAAATTATTTTTTTGCAAAAAATATATCAAATTAAAGATAATTTTATAAGGATTCCAACGAGATCTCAATTGCATATGTTCCGACGACGTTCGGATGGTGAAATTTGATATTTTTTATTTTAGTTTTCGTAAATATTGATAACCAGATTTTTATCAACAAATACATCAAAAAATCTTAATAAAACCATGTAAAAATCTCAATAAATATGTGTTGATATTTTCTTGTACTAGTGTTGATATTCTTATGTCATATTGTTGATATTTGTAATAAACTATGTTGATATAAAAAAAATCACGAAAATTATCATATGATAATATAATGACGATATTACCTTTTTGTTGATATTTTGTCTACTATTTATTGAGATTCGTAAGATTTAATCTCATCCACTCATTTTAAAATTTAAGGGTGTAGATTTGGTCTTGATTTTGAATTAGGGTGCTATAAGTATTAGAATATGACCCTTATACAAGTATTTAGATATTTATATAGAATTGTCTAGAATATGCATGGAAAAATATCTAGACATTTTTGTAGAGATATTTAGATATTTAGGTAGAAATATCTAGATATTTTTGGGAGAATAGTCTACATGCTAGATATGATATAAGAAATATCTAGATTTTTATCTATAAAAATCTAGATATTTATAATATAAAATTATCAAATAGATAATTCTAAAATATGAAGAGAATCCCTATAAATAGAGGGGAGTTGTAACAAGTGGTAGAAGTTGAAGAAGTTGAGATCTTGAGAATTAGAGAAATTAAAGAGTGTCTTACTTTCCCAACTTCACAAACATCTCCTAAATCATTTCCCACATATTCCACTCATTCTCCTCTCAAATATTTCCTCCAAACTAAATTACTCTTCCAACATATATCTAAAATATTTCCAACAAATAGTACTACTAACACACTTAATATAACAGATATAGTCTCAAATTTAACATCCCACAAACCATTTTTACAAAATTCAGTATACATAAATATTTAAACGATGATCTTTATTTATCAGTAAGTCAGTTATTCTTGAATATCTTTATTTATCAGTAACCTATTTTTTTTTAATATAGATATATGTTAGTATCTCCTTCATAAACATGAAAATAATACTAGTTCAAATAAATGAATAAAGGGTTCAAGAGTAACATTACCAGGTGGTGAGGCCATGCGACGCGATTTCCTACTGCTTCTCCGATTGTGGATAAGTTTGAAAACGGCCTAATCAAATCTTCATCCCACTCTATGGGAACAGAAATTTGAACTCCATACCAGTTTGATCCGAGTTGTCTTCCTGCAACGCATTCATCCGGATCTACAGTTTCAAGACAGCCTTTGGCCACAATTTTCTTTGGATCGAACAAACTCTTCAAGCACACATAATCTCCAACCTAAGGTTTTTTACATAGATTATGACGAAGATCCAACAGAAGGGTGAAATTAGGATAAAGAAAATGCCATTATACACCTGAAGTTTGTATCCTACGATATTTGAGTTGGAAGATTGATTAGGTAATATAGGTGTGCGTGTAGGAGGAGCATCATTTTGGTTTTGCTCTGGCTGCATTTTTTCCGTTTGCAATCTTTCGATTACTTTTGAAAACTGATCCATCCGTTCCTCCATTCGCCTCATTGCTGCTTGGCTTTCCGAGAGCATGCACCGCGACTTGGAGTGTTTCCCTTTGCACCGAATCCGAAACTTAATTGGATTGCTTAAGTTGGTCAAAATTGTTATTATAATTGCTGACAGTTAAATACTAATGGAATTGTTAACGGAGGACCAATTGTGATCCGATTTGAAATGTATCAGACCAAAAAATTCAAAAGACAAAGTTTAGGACCAAAATCATAAGATGAGCATATGTTCACGACCAATTTTACCTTTGTTGGAAATAAATCAAGGAAGATTGGAAGAAATCTCGGGATTGATTGAAGATTGATTCTAGTGAATAATTTTCCTAATTTGTGGCTTGGGTAAATCTTTCCTTGTGTAGATAATTTGTAGCCTATTTAGGCATGTAAAGCCCTCATAAACGATAACCCAATTGAATATATACAAACGACATTATTCAACATGGTATCAGAGCTAAGGCTCAGAAAATATTCATCATAGCCATACACCTTATCTCGGCCAGAAGGCGACAACCACCGAACCTGCAAGATGGCAGGAGATGAAGATGTTAAACCCGAAGGAGACAACCACAAAACCGACGATACCAGAATCAAAACGAGCAAAAATGTTACAATTGCATTCAAGCTCAGTGGAAAGAACTACCCCCTGTGGGCTCGGCTAATGAAAGTAGCCATTGAAAGCAGAAGGGTGCTGAGACACATTACTGGAGTGTCGGCGCCCCCAGAACCGACGGACAAAGAGTACATCGAATGGGAGGAGATCGATCTGGTCGTGTTCTCCTGGATTGTGGACAATATCGAGATCGATATTGTTGGAGATTTCGCGCATCACCAAAGAGCAAAAGCCATTTGGGAAAGCTTGGCCGGGACCTATGAAAGCACATCTGATCCATATCTCATATATGAATTAGATGAAAAAATCAGCCAGACCGTCCAAGGAGACATGGATCTGGAGACCTACTGGAGGACCCTGCATGGAGTGTGGGTCGAGATCGATCGGTGCCAAGAGAAGCCAATCGACTGTTGCGGTAAAGGAGTATGCCAATATCGGAGACACACCAACACACTAAGGCTTCACAAGTTCTTGAAGGGACTAAATCCCCAATTTGAAGGAATCAGACGGGATATTCTGAAAGAAAGTCCGGTGCCCTCAGTCGACGTCGCATACGGGTGGGTGAAGCGGGAAACCACACGGCTCAAGATTATGCCACTGGCGAACTCCAACTCAACCGGCGCAACGAACGGGGATCCATCATCGGGCGGAGTAGGTTTCGGATTCGGAGCCCGAAACACACAATTCCCACCTCAATCGGCGCCACCACGATTTGGACAGCAGCCACCACGCCCCGCCGCCGCCAACATCTGCCGCAGAAATAAACCAGACAAATCCAAGTTGTGGTGCTCTCACTGTGGGATGAACAAACACACTCGGGAGAATTGCTTCCGGTTGGTCAGTTTTCCGGAGTGGTGGGATGAGAACCAGAAGGCGAAGGCCAAATTGGCCATCGGAGTTGAAGAAGGCAGTGGTGGAAATCACCACACACCGACTGGAGCCGACAACCGCGAGGGAGCCAACGCTAGGGGAAGGAACGGAGATGCCGACGTCTCAAACGGCGACGGTGGCAGACGAGGTGAGGAGATCAGAGAAGCTGCTTTCGCAAGGATGGCGTGAGATCCGTTGAGAATGAAGGTAATGGGCTAGGAATTAATAAACCTAGCCCATCTTATGATTCAACCCCTTTTAGTTTATGTGAATTGCAAAATATACCCCATCCTGATAATATGTCTCTATCTGCCCCCCTATGTATTAATAATTCTGAATTTCAACCCCAGACTTTAGGAGATTCGATTATTACCCCTAATAGATTGGAAATATTGAGAGAATTACCTATTGCTTGTAATGTACAATATGAACCTAGTAGGAAGGAGAAATGGTGGATTTTTTATTGTGGGGCAACTGATACCATGATTCACGATAAAAATGATTTTGTGAATTTTAGTGGGTCTAAGAAAAGTCAAATTCAGACTGCAGATGGGGAGTTAACCTCAGTGGAAGGAAGTGGAACAATTGAAATTTCACCAACTTTAAAGTTGTCAAATTGCCTATATGTTCCGAAATTATCACATAAGTTGATGTCCATTAGTCATGTGACGAAGGAATTAAATTGTACGTTGCTGATGCATCCAAATTTTTGTGTATTACAGGATATCAGGACGAGGAGGATAATTGGATGTGGCACTGAGCGTCAAGGCCTCTACTATGTTGACGAGATGGCTCACCAAGGAAGTACCGCGATGCTAGCTCACGGATCTGCATCTCGAGAAGCTTGGTTGTGGCATCGACGATATGGTCACCCGTGACCTGGTTATTTTAAATTGCTTTTTCCCAAGTTTTCTCATCTTAAGAACATTGATTGTGAGTCTTGTGTTTTCGTGAAAAGCCACGGACAGTCATTTAAATCTACTGAAACCCCTGGGTTAAAACTCTTTTTTCTTTGATTCATGCTGATGTGTGCTGCCGTGCGCCTATTACTAGTGATCATGGTTTTAAGTATTTTTTAATTTTTGTGGATGATTTCTCTAGAATGACTTGGATATATTTCTTGAAAAATAAATCTGAAGTTTATGAAAAATTTGTCATCCTTTCTAATTTGATTCAAACACAGTTTCAAACCACTATTCAAACACTTAGATCGGATAATGGAAGAGAATTAAGGAGATGTCAGAGTTTTTCAAAAAAAGGGGCTTAATACATCAAACATCTTGTGCTTATACCCCCGAACAAAACGGAGTGGCAGAGAGGAAAAACGAAATTATTTTGGAGGTTACCCGAGCTTTGTTTTTTGACTCCAAAGTCCCCAAATTTTTGTGGCCTGAGGCAATTGCTACTTCTGTGTATTTGATCAATCGTCTTCCTACAAAAATCTTGAACATGAAAACACCTCTTCAGACTCTATCTATGCAAGCCAAGGTACCCGAACCACTTACCTTACCCCTAAAAATCTTTGGGTGTCCCGTATATGTCCATGTATCTAAAAATGAAAGAAACAAATTTTCCGCATGAGCTTTAAAATGTGTTTTTTTGGGATATGGGATACATCAGAAAGGTTATAGGTGCTTTGATCCCTCTTCTAGAAAAATTATAACCACGATGAATTGTAATTTCTTAGAGTGTGAATACTATTGTACCAGCCTTAGTGGTCAGGGGGAGAGTAGTAGTTGTTCATCTGGACCCCCTAAGTTGGTTTATGCCACTGCCAAACTACTTGAACGTGGAACCAACAGAGAAAGCTAGTACTGCCGCCGAGCCCGTCTTGTCTCATGCAGAGCCTCCTCAACCGCCTCCGTCTAACAATCCTCCTCCAGTGATATCTAAGGTAATACCTGGCACTGGATCAGATTGTACAATTATTCCTAATGACTCTTCGACAGACACTGTGGAGAATGCAGCTGTAGATGGAGACACAGTGCAATACATACTTCCCTTATGAACTACAAGAGGGATCCCACCCAAGAGGTACAGTCCAGAACGGGTCTCTAAGAGAAGCAGATACTCAGTGGCGAATCTTGCTAAGGCTAACCTGACCGAGATGGCAAGGGCATTTACTGTTGCCCTATATGAAGAAGAAATTCCCAGAACTGCTGAAGAAGCTATGAAAATTAAGCATTGGAGGGATGCAATGGTAGTTGAAATGAAGGCACTGTTGAAAAATAAGACTTGGGAGAAATGCACGAGACCTGAGGGATCCAGACTAGTAGGATGTTGTTGGGTATTCACGATCAAAAGAAGACCAAATGGGTCCATTGAACGCTACAAGGCGAGGTTAGTGGCAAAGGAGTACACTCAGACGTATGAAGTTGATTATGCAGAAACCTTCTCACCAGTGGCCAAGATGAGCACCATTCGAGTCCTTTTTTCGATTGCTGCAAATAAGGAGTGGCCACTACATCAATTTGATGTGACGAACGCCTTCCTGCATGGGGAACTAACAAAGCCAATCTACATGGACACCCCTCCTGGCTTTGGTGGAGAATTTAAAGGGCATGAAGTGTGTAAGCTCAAGAAGACTCTCTATGGCTTAAAGCAATCTCCTAGAGCATGGTTCGGGAGATTTACTAAGGTAATGAAAAAGTATGGGTACAGACAAAGCAACTCAGATCATACCCTATTCCTCAAGAAGAGGGAAGGAAAGATTACTTGTTTGATCATTTACGTAGATGATATGATTCTGACTGGAGATGATGAGGAGGAGATAATTCTGTTGAAGAAGAACTTATTCACTGAGTTTGAAATGAAAGACTTGGTACTTCTCAGGTATTTTCTGGGAATTGTAGTATTGCGATCCAAGAAGGGAATATTCATAAACCATAGGAAGTATGTCTTGGATCTTCTAGCTGAAACAGGAATGTTGGATTGTAAGCCTGCTGAGACGCCGATAATGCAGAATCATGGCCTGCAACTGATCGAGGGAGCAAAGCTCACGAACCAGACTAGATACCAGCGTCTCGTGGGTAAGCTGATATATCTTTCCCACACTAGGCCTGATATTGCCTATGCAGTTGGAGTAGTTAGTCAGTTTATGCACAAGCCTCAGACTAATCACTGGGAAGCAGTATTGAGAATTGTGCGATACTTGAAGGGAACCCCGGGATATGGAATTCTATTTGAAAATCATGGTCATATGGAAATATTGGGGTTTACAGATGCTGACTGGACTGGGAATCCAAATGATCGAAAATCTATAGCTGGGTATCTTACATTTGTTGGAGAGAATCTGGTGACTTGGCGGAGCAAGAAGCAGAAAGTGGTGGCACTATCTAGTACCGAGGCAGAATTTTGGGGAATCAAGAGTGGTTTGACTGAATCCTGTGAAAGCTTATGACAGAATTGGGACTGATGTCACAACACTCGTGCAAACTCTTTTGTGACAACAAGGCAGCTATCAGCATATTTGAGAACTCAGTACAGCATGATCGGACGAAGCATGTCGAGGTGGATCGACATTTTATTAAGGAGAATATAGAGGCGAAAATTGTGGATCTTCCTTTTGTTAGATCAGAGGACTAGTTGGCAGATATCCTCACTAAAGCAGTTGATTCAAGGAGCTTCCATAACGTATTGGACAAGTTAAAAATGAGTGATCCCATTGTTTAACTTAAGAGGGAGTGTTGGAAATAAATCAAGGAAGATTGGAAGAAATCTCAGGTTTGATTGAAGATTGATTCTAGTGAATAATTTTCTTGATTTGTAGCTAGGGTAAATCTTTCTTCGTGTAGATAATTTGTACCCTATTTAGGCATGTAAAGCCCTCATAAACTATAACCCAGTTGAATATATACAAATGGCATTATTCAACAATCTTTACTCTTCTAAGAATCATAACATATTCTATCAATTTGTCCTACAAGTCTTGATTAAGATTGAAAATTCTAATGTGACATGTGCGAATTCTACAAAGATATTGTTTTTCTCAACACACTTATCAGCTATCACATATTCCATCCATGTCATCAATTTAAAACATATATATATGTATATGTGCATACGCCATATCACCATCTTACAAATAAAAAGTCAAAATATTTCGTCATGAATTTTTTATAAAATGTTTTACAGCTGATTATTAAAAGCACAAATTTAACAATTGATAAAATATCCATCACTATTGAATCACTATACGAAAACTCTTCATCTTCTTCATTGGACTTCGGCACTTCCATTCTACTAAACCGACGTATATATCACCTTTTTGGACGTCGTTTAGTCTTCATGTCCCTGTACAGTATCTCATTATATCTTCCTGTTAATAGCTGCTTTTCATCTTCTCAATTCCAAAAATCAGCATCAATGGACGACGATCGCCTCAGTGATTTGCCCGACTCTCTAATCCTCTCCATTCTCTCCTTTTTACCGATGATAGATGCTGCTAGCACAAGCTTTCTCTCCAGATGGTGGAAACATCTCTGGACCACTATCCCCTCCCTCCATCTCCGCCACTCCACCAACGCCGATTTCCACAAATTCCAAACCTTCGTGCATTGGGCTTTTGCACGTTGGAGAGCTCCCAAAATTCTCAAATTCACCCTACATATCGATTTCTTACCTCACATGTCTGCTGATATTGATTCATGCCTGCTCTTCGCTATCGCAAACCAAGTGGAAGAGCTGCATTTGGAAGCCAACCCCCCTTCATACCCTCTTCGCTCGCGTGAAAGAATCAATCTCTACTACATTGCTCATCGCCGCCTATACTCATGCTCTTCCATCACAAAATTAACTCATCTGCCATCTTCAAAAGCTCTCTTTAACTTATTCATGCATCCAGGTTTGGTTGCTCATTATGATTCAGTATAAATGACAAGTTTCTGTTTTAAAATTAGTTCCCTATATCAGGCTCTATTGGAGATGAAGAAGGATAATTTTGTATCGTTTCCGAATGTCACATTTTTGAAACTCTACCCTACTAAAGCCGATGGACTGCTTGATGTCGTCGACATGTTTCCTGAGCTGATGATGTTAGTTGTCGAATGTAAAGCGGTATACATCTTGTTTCTTCACCTCTGAATTTTTTTTTTCATTTATGATGTTGTTTGTGTCCTCGACTATTCATGGAGATCTAATTCTACGTTAGATATGTTTTGGACAACTGATGTCGACATAAATGCGATCAATACATTCTATAACATGCTTTCTAGTATACAAGTCCAACAGCTCGTACGAAATCTTTCATAAGGACTATCTATCCGATATTGATACAATTCAATTAACAGAGGTACATCAGTTTTTTGTACCAAGATGAAGAACCCTACGTGGTTGAGGTTAGTGCATGTAGCTCATTGGTGCCTAAAACAAGCTCTCTCGGCCTCTCCCTACTCCGACTTAAGATAATCGAGATCACTTGGAACGCGCATGATGCCTCCATTGTTCCAGTAGTGGAAGTATTATTGAGAAATGCGTGTGTGCTCGAGAAGATGCTACTTCGGATAAGAGTGTTTTTAGCAAATCCAAAGGCGTTCATTTTGGCTCGAGAGAAGGTGCTGAGTGTAGCAAGCTCTTCCCCTTATGCAGATGTGATTGTACAAAAATGTTGATCAGTTAGCAAGATCTTTACTTTTTCTATTTGACTATGTGATTCCATGTTTGTCAACATTTCTCTTTTGAGTATGAATTTCAGCTTGCTATTATCTCTTTCTTACTTATTCGAGTTTATGCATATATACCATGTTTGTGGTAGTATTACCAATTTATTTCTATTGATTAGTGCAGTTAATTCGTGCAAATTTTTGGCAAGATGGATAATAATAAACAGAAGTAGAGTTTTGAGGTGCTTAAATTTTTTTCTAATTGATATGCTAAGATCTGTTGATGAACAACACATGGTTGCCTTCTTATCTTTATGCTTTTTGTCATGAACTTAGATTAGGCCAAGAAACACGCAAAGTGATGTGTAATGAAGTTGATAACTTTAAGTAATGTAATTGGAACAAAAACAAGTTTTGGAATAGAAGATAAAATTTCGATTGTGGTAGAAAAATTTTAGTTTTGCCATGGTTGAAAATGGAAATTTATAGCATAATAATAACACTTTGAAATTTTTATGTTTCGAGATTGATAACCCAGAATCAAAACCTGCATCTATTAAATTTTTTCTTGGGGCTAAAAAGTGCATCGGTTAGTGATCAAATCAAATTATGAAAAATGGCAAGTGCAAAAGGTTGAGTTAATTTGTGCATTTTCAAGAGAGAAAAAAGTTCCTTCACTTCATTATTTCGTGCCATTTTCTAGTTCAATTACAATCTTTTTATCTTGTTTAATTTTGATACTTTCAGCTATCATTTAAATAGTACTCTAACACATATCCTCTGTTTTTTAACAGATATGGTCTAAAATTTAACATCCCACAAACCATTTTTTACAAAATTCAGCATACATAAATATTTAAATGGTGATCAGAATGCCCTCAAAATGTAGTGATTCATCTTCAAAGCCTTCCACCAAATGATAAGTCAGCTATTCTTGAATATCTTTATTTAACAGTAACCTGCTTTTCTTGAATATCTTTATTTATCAGTAACCTGTTTTTTTTTTAATATAGATATATGTTAGTATCTCCTTCATAAACATGAAATAATACAAGTTCAAATAAATGATTAAAGGGTTCAAGAGTAACATTACCAGGTGGTGAGGCCATGCGACGCGATTCCCTACTACTTCTCCGATTGTGGAAAAGTTTGAAAACGGCCTAATCAAATCTTCATCCCACTCTATGGGAACAGAAATCTGAACTCCATACCAGTTTGATCCGAGTCGTCTTCCTCCAACGTATTCATCCGGATCTACAGTTTCAAGACAGCCTTTGGCCACAATTTTCTTTGGATCGAACAAACTCTTCAAGCACACAGAATCTCCAACCTAAGGTTTTTTACATAGATTATGACGAAGATCCAACAAAAGGGTGAAATTAGGATAAAGAAAATGCCATTACATACCTGAAGTTTGTATCCTACGATATTTGAGTTGGAAGATTGATTAGGTGATATAGGCGTGCGTGTAGGAGGAACATCATTTTGGTTTTGCTCTGGCGGCATTTTTTCCGTCTGCAATCTTTCGATTACTTTTGAAAACTGATCCATCCTTTCCTCCATTCGCCTCATTGCTGCTTGGCTTTCCGAGAGCATTTGTAAGCATGCACCGCGACTTGGAGTGTCTCCCTTTGCACCGAATCCGAACCGTACCTTACCTAATGGATCATGGCCTATAACGTGATTGGGCTGAACCGGATCTTCTGAACCTTGAGGCAGTTTTGACTGTTGCTCTCTCATTCGAGCCTGTACAACGAGTCAACGACCAAAGACAAATAATCTATCCAAATGGAAAACACACATCAAATAACCTAGAATAAAAAACTGTTCTTTCATACAAGTGCAACTCCAGCTTCATGAGTCGAGGGATTGCCATCACGATGAGTAAAGCATGCGGCAAACATCTCTACACGTGTTGGAGATCGACCCAAACGCTCTTTCTACAAAAATCGCATATTGATAAGGACGTCTGATTAGGAATTTGCTAGTATAAGAGGGGAACATCAAACTATTATTCTCACCAATCTTTCTTCCAGTTCGGCAAAGCTCAACTTCCCAGTAGTTTGATGCAAAACCGCTCGTTGGCCGCTAATTTTGTTTCTTTCACATTCTTCCTGAAAATATTAATGTTAGCGTTAGGTTGAATATGAATAAAGTAATGCCTCAGTTTGACGTACCATTACATCTTCTTTGGCCCAGTATGACATCAATTTATTCAATTGCTCTTTGTTTACACGAGGAGGTGGCTTAGGGGTTTGATTATCTTTTGGCAATGTAGGATCAAAACATTGAATTTTAACCCTCGACTTCCACTGACTCCTCTTCCTGCCAATGGACAACAAGATCCAGTGTTCCGCGCCTTCGGGAATTTCAAACCTCTCCTATGGAGTTGCATTTGTATATTAAAATTCAACCAACGCGGAAGAAAATTACAACAGATACGGCAGTATTAATTACCTTAACAAACTTTATCATCTCATCCTTGTTCTCTTTAGGCACCTTGCGCCAGTCATCAATGTCAAGTGGAGCATATTTACCATTTCTTGCTAATGTACCTAAAAACCCAGTAAATTTCAATCTATTGGGGCCAACAGGTTGACCTCTCTTGTTGAAAGTAACTTTGATGCGCTCATCATCTGAATTCCTTCCCCAAATATTACGCAATAAAGTTGGTCCTCGGACCCGCTTTACTGTTCCTGCAATCATAAAAAAATGAAGTGTGGTTGAATTAAAATAATTTTTTTTTATCACAACTCCTTTATCTAAATACTATACCTTTTTCATTATTTGCTTGTTGAGCCTTTTGCATCTCTGGTGACTCTCCATTTTGTTGTTCTTCATCTCCCTCCATTTGGTCCTCATCTTCTAATCTGTGAAACCCACTTTGGTTTCTAGTCGCATTCTGAGATCTCGGAGGCATCACTGCAGAAACTGAACAGGATATATTAACAACTCCAAAATTCTTTATAAAATAGTAAAATACTCCATGTTATAAAAATATAAAGTTGATCTGGCTCACTAGAAGCTTCTTGACTGATATCTTGAAATCCATGATGAGAAGTTTCGTTGGTGGTTGCTCTTCGAGTACTAGGTTCCATCACTACCAATAGAGTTTGAATATGTAAGAAGACCAATAAAGTAAGACAAATTAGGACTAATCTTTGAAGCAACAATTAAGTCAATCTTTTTTACTGATATCAGGGAGATGTACTGATTTAACAAAAAATTCAATCGAACTTACAGATCTTCAATGCATTTTCAATCGCTTGAGTGACTTCCACATCTGATGCTTGTTTATTTTCACGCTGCCTATGTTCCTCTATTTCATCCTCATCGAGTAATTCATGAAAGACTCTTCTTCCTGCAGTTGGTCTTCGGGTACTACGAGTCATAACTGCTAATTAAATGTTATACCATGAGTATATACAATAATCACAAAGTAGTACTTGCAATTGTTCACTAATGATAAATGTACATAAAAATAAAGTAGCTACCAAAACACGAGCTAGCAAATGAAATATCGAATACGAATATTGAGCAGGGCCGCGTCATTTCTTCTTCCTATTGCGGATGATAAACAGCCTAACATTGAAGATGGTGATATCAAATTTCATCTATCTATTCATTAGTGAAAGCAATATTACCTCTTTTCCATTTTCGACCTCAAGTTTTAAAGAGTTGAAGATAGAAAATAATTTCACTCACAAGTACTAAGTGAGAGTGTGCGAATCCAATTTCTGAAAGAAAAGTTACATCTCTAACTTGAGAAAAATTTAATCAACCCCAACTACACCTCCCTCATAATCAAATAAATAAATAAAATTTATCATACCAGGCACAATTTCCTAGTTTGTAACCATTCCCCGCTACTAAGTATAGACAATTAATCAAAATAGTATGTGCATTAAAACTTTTATAAAAAGAATAAATAACCTTGTTTATCCTTAGTCAGCTGAGTCGTTAAAAACTCTGATTGTTCTTCATTTTGGTGTTCTCTATGACTTTCGATTTGATCCTCGTCTCGTAATCTGTGACACCCACTTTGGTTTGTAGTTGCCTTCCAAGTTCTAGATGGCATCACTGTAGAAAGAAAAATAAATCTTATAAGTCAGAAATTGTTAAGACATCAAAAAAAGATCATCCTCACCCGAAGCTTGGTGACCGTTTTGCGGCTGTAGTTGTTTCCTATTCTCTGGTTGCCCATTTCCCTTTATTAGGTTATTTTCTCGAAATCCAGATCGGGAAGTTCGATTTGTAATTGCTTTGCGAGTACTAGGAGCCATCACTAGAGAAAATATGAGAACTAATTAACACACTAAATTTGAATATGTAAATGTGATAAACAATGTAAAAAGATGTATTTTCACGTTGTTTATCACGTTTAGTACATCTTTAAGATCTTTAATGCATTTTCTTATTTTATGCATGCCGTACTAACGTAAGAAGATCTTTAAGAAGTTTTTTAACAAAGTTTCACTACTCACTAACAGATCCAACCAAAACTTACAGATCTTTAATGCCCTTTCAACTTCTTGGGTGTATTCCATGTTTGGCTGTTCATTTCCTTGCTGCCCATGTTCCTCTATTTCATCCCTATCTAATAATCTTTGGTTTATTTTTCTTTTCCCAGTTGATCTTCGGGTACTGGAAGTCATCACTGCGACAAAAATGTTAAGTATGAATAAGATGATCACAATGGTAGCAAGATATAACCCATCTGTACTGCTAAATGTACATACCAAATAAGCAATTGACTATTTTCAGTTTAAGTGCTGAATAGTAAAAATGAGCAATATCTGTCCACTGATGTTTCAGTAATTTCTTAGTTAAGCTACTCTTCTATACTTGTAACTGTATGTGTTGACAATGAACTAAAATTACCTTGCCGAGTCATTTGCAAGTCTGGTTGTTCTTCATATTGGTGCTGTCCATCTACTTCCATTTGGATCTCATCTTGTAATCTGTGATACTCAAGGTGACTTCCAGTTGCCTTCCTAGTTGTAGGAGTCATGACTGTAAAAAAAAAAAGAAAGGTATGGTTTATAAGTCAGAAACTGTTATAACATAAATAGGGCTACAACAAAAAATCCGATTAGCTGTTATTTCCATTTAAATTTTAACAACAGCATTAACAAACCTTTGAAATTCCATACATTGTCCAGAAAAATTAAAATGAAACTAAACTGGATTATACCCAAATATTAAGACTGACTGAAAGATATCATCTATTCATATTACAAATATCAATACCAAAAGGAGTTAGGTTTAATAGTTCCAAAAGACGGGGACATGCAAAAATTTGCAACAAACAATACACCATATACTACAAAAGGGCCCAAAGGTGTGATTCTCCTCACCAGAAGCTTGTTCACTGATTGGTGGCCGCATTTGTCGCCTATTTTTCCAATTCCCGTTCTCCCGTCTTTGATGATTCTCTTGAAAAGCACCATGGTTTTGATTGGTAGTCGCTCTTTGAGAACCAGAAGCCATCACTACCAAAAATGTAAAAAGCGATAGTTGATTGATTATTAATGCATTGTGTTTTAATACGCAATAGGAAACCAATTAACAATAATTAGTCAAGTAGATTAACTAACTTCTATCAATGCAACAATCCTTCATGACTAATCCTTATAAGTAGCAAAGTCAGACAACACTTACAGATCTGTAACGCATTTTTAAGTGCATCAGTGACTTCCAAGTTTGTATACTGCTCGTTGTCTTGCTGTCCATATTCATCCATTTCATCCTCTTCCAGATAATCATGATTTAGTCTTCTACTTACAGTTGATCTTTGGGACCTGGGAGCCGTTTCTGCAAGCAAAAAAATTATAGATGAATACATCAATGAATAAAATAACATCCACAAAAAATGCATGTGACCATCTCATGGAGTAGAGTCCATAAATCCAACTTCAAATAAATTATTCAATCCATAAATATCTATTAGTGTTGGTCCTCTTCCATACCATAAGACGATTCCATAAAGGACTTACTACAATATAATAATTAAAATAAAAATCAAAGGATTATATAGAAATAACGTGCAGATATTCAACTTATGTTTCATTAAATTCCTCGCATGTCCCTCTTCTTCAATACTAAGAGTACATAATGATTCTATATAAGCATATCATTTGTAACTTCTATTGACAAAAAACCTAACCTTGGTTTCGGTGTTCTTCTTCATTTTGGAGTTGCCCATCTCCATCCATTTGATCCAATTCTTCGAACCTGTGATACCCACTTTGGTTTCCAGTTGCTCCCCGAGTTCTAGGACCTGTCACTGATTCAATTTTTTTTATAAATAAAGTGGTCTAGCATACGCTATAAAATACAAGCTCAAGCATTGCAAGTTTAACCTTTCTCCATAGAAGCTTGTGGAAAGACTTGTGGCTCCAGTTGCTGCTGATTGCCCATCATTTGCAGCTTATCTAGAATCCCAGAACGAGCAGTACGACTAGCAGTTGCACTTTGAGTACTACGAGTCATCACTAAAAAAGGTAATACGATGCATAATTAATGCTTTAAATCTTAAATGAGAAGGCAATCAAAACTCTCCTAAGTGGAGTAACAAATTCAACCTAGTTGTTTAATAATAGTATAAATGTTCAACCTCGCTTTTGAATCGGTTGTTGACTGACTTCCAACTCCGGTTCTTGCTCGTTTTGTTCTTGCCCGTGTTCCTCCACTCCACCCTCATCTCGCGATACATGATTCGATCTTCTTTTCGCTACTGGTTTCCGAGTCCTGGGCGCCATCACTTTAAGGAAAATACAGCCTTTCTCAGCATAGATACGATGATCACAACATTAGCAGGGCATAAACAACTCCTCTCTTGCTAAATGTACTTCAAAACAACATTGCAATCAATGAAAATAATTCCTTCCTAATTGAAGACTTGAATAATAACAAAATGCAGATATCCATGAATAGTAGTATGACATTTCATTTACAACTACAGCAAAAAACGCGGAATCAGTTAAACATTTAATCAAACACATGCAATTTCAATCTTTTTAACAAATCAACAAGTAGAGCGGAAGAAAAGGATAATTTAATTCTGACTAAATTGATAGGAAATCAGTAAGACGAGACTACATCAAAACTAAATGGAGCAGAGGAAAATCGAATTATTTACCGCGAATTTCGAGAAATCTTCGAAATGTTTAGAAAGCAAGCAGTGAACTTCTAGTATTCTATACCTAGAGCTTCTTCATCGGCATGATTCCCCCAAATCAGCCACGACGCTTTCACCCGCCAAAGTGAAACGGCGCCGTTTGGCGTAAAAAAGCAACTGTAAGAGAACGTGCTTCCTTTTTTTGCGTGTCATAAATTCAAGTAATATTATTTGAATTCATAAAGAAAACTTTTAGTACTCCGTTTTTTTTAACTAAAACAGCATAAAACAAGTTTAAAATAATTAAAATAAAAACTGTAAAATAATACTAGTATAAAATTTAAATTCATTTTTTATCCGTCATTCATAGTTGTAATTACAAAACAATAGTATTGTATATTACTAACAAATAAAAAGGTTATGAGTGTATTTAAACACACATCTAAGAATTATACTTTATGGCTTTACTTATAATCTAAGGGCTCGTTTGATTTGCTTAATTAGATGTAACAAATTTAAATTAATATAGTGTGTTGATTTTATAACTTTTGTAAAAATCTTTCTCGTGATCAAACAGACGCTAACAATCTTGCTCTAGTTTTTGAAGGTTTTCTACATAAGAAATCTCACTCCATCTATCTCTTTTCTTCAAGCTTTTGTGCATGCACGTTGAGCAGTTCATGTTGCACAACACATCAAAAGAGAACACATGAAACATACCACAAACACTATGTTCTTGTTTGTGAGTTTCAAGTATTCTGAAACTCTACTTTCCTCCATTTCTAAGCATTGCTCAACCTACACATTTCGAAATGGGAACAAGAGTTCTCCTTCTCAATCACTTTTCGTGTCGTGTATAAGTATTTGCGAAACAAAACGAAGAGATTGAAACGCGATACATACAACCATAACCATGCATTCATCATAAGACATGATAAGATAGACATCCAGTCTAAGGCCTTTCTTGAATAGAATTTTGCAGAATCTTCAACCATGGCCTCTTCATATCTTTCACCCGTGTTTCTCAGCGCATCACCGCCTATTTCCTCGAATATACTCACCACTTGTTTAGCCAGGGGCGCAACGCCTTCACACTCCCTCTAATTCACACTCCCTCTACATACATGATACATGTACATTCGTTCGTTTAATGTTTAGCACAAAAATTGTTAAAGAATCTGATGCTTTTCGACTAAAAATCACTCAACGACTTACAAATGATGCAGCGTCTCTGATCACTTGATCTTTGATTTCTCCGTAAACCTAATAGCCATTGTAAGAAAACAACACTGATTACTATCAGAATATTGGAGTAGGATTTTGACAGATTCATGCTAAGAAATTTGTCTGGCCTAATCATAGAATTCCTAGTGCCTTTTTGGATATAACATAACTTTGTGATTCTTCCATCCTCTCGGCAAAAGCTACATGTTCGTTCGCGCACACAAAAGTCCGAAATACAAACGTGTTTTCAGTGTGCATAGACTTTCCTTTTGCAAAAAGTCAGGGTTCACCTCAGAAGAGATGTAGTCCTCGAACGTATTCTTGCATTGGTCGTAGAGTTTGTCGACCTTAGGGCCTAAATTGTTCGGAGAAGCTACGCGATACACAGCTCTGATTTGCTCTAATCAAGAAAACACAAACACAGAAATTTGGAAGTGGAGTTGAACCTCATTTGCAAACAAAATTCAACTTCATAAATATGAACATTACTAAAATGATTATACAACAAATCATTTTATACCTCAATTCGTGGGGAAAATTTCGACCCTTTTAGATTATTCATTAGCCATCTTGCTACTAATTTACCAAAATGATCATTCAACAAATTAAATCGTTTTATATCTCAATTTGGGGAAAATCTCAACCCTATTAGATTATTCAATAAATGATCATTCAATAAATTTAATCATTTTATATCTCAATTTGGGGAAAATCTCAACCCTTTTTAAATTATTCATTAGCCATCTTGCTACTAATTTCCAAAATGATCATCCAAAGTAAGGCTAAGAATCCCAAAAGGTCAAGAAGAACTCCAAGAAACACAAAATAAATTAAAAACCACAAGATTATATAACCAATATATTCAACTTATACTAACACGAAATCCGAACTAAACATGAATATTCAATTTCTAGTCATGTGTCCAGGCTCTAACTAAAAATCGTAGTTCATGGATGCATTTTCCCCGAAGGACGAAGGACGACACCTTCACGACCTCGCTCTAGTAACCTAGTTCGACCCATCGCCCTCAGTGCCACGTCATTCGAAAACATCAAATTTGTGGGATTGGTGCAATGGTCTTTGCGGGGACCAATTTGTAACAATTCATATGACATACTGTAGGTACATAATTACTGAACTCACTTGCAATGTCTGTAACATTTATTAAAGCAATGATATGGTTAGGTCAAGCTGTACAACAAGTAGTCCACTACAAAATTGTGTAACTACGTCTACTTACTTGCACTTCTCCCTCTCTATATCCTTCATTTCAAAGCTACAAACACTTCATACTATCACTCTTGAAAACATAGCAAAAAATGGACATTTTCACAACAAAATCAATGTCCAACAAATCCCCCATTTTCCCCATTCCTCAACACTTCACCGACTACGGCTTTGAACCCCAAATCGACTACTTTCAGGTAAAAAATCACTCAACCCATTAAAAAAATCCAATCTTTAATCCAAATAACAAAATGGGCCTCTCCAATTTCTTGATTTTTTTTTTTTTTTGCAGGTTTTGGAAGAAGCTCGAAGGCACAAGAGGGAATCATCCATAGACGTCCATTTCAAGCTTCAGAAGCCCATTTCCAGAGACGAATCGTCCAAGAAGATCAAGAAGAGCAAGAAGCGGTGGTGGCGCAGCGCCCTCCTCCTCTTCTTCAAGTTTCCCAAACGGGCGCCCCCCGCCGCCGCTGATCACGGCGGCAGAAGCCGGATTGGGTCGATATCGGGGCCGATTTACGTGACGGAGAGCAGGAGCGGGGGCTCGACGCCTTGTTACAGGTCGGGGCCGCTGGTGAAGGGTGGGGATGGAATCCCGTATTTGAGTCTCCGGGAGGTGAATGCGGCGGAGACGCCCATTTATTTGGTCACGTGATGGGCTGAGCTGATGACCGCTTTTGGCGCTTTTTGTTTGAATGGAATGTTTTTTAGTTTTCCTATGTAGACTTTTTCAAGAAATGCGAGTGACTTGTCTTTTTTATTTATCAAAAGATTGTAAAATCTGAAAAGTTAGTAAAAGAAAAAAATGTGATTGAGTCGTGTTAGCTGTGATGATGATGATGTTGTTCATCTTGTTGATTCGAATATGAGTGTGGAATGTGCTTTTAAATCTTGCTAGGTACTCCCTCCGTTTCCCGCTAAGATCGATCTCTTTTTTTATGTATGTATTTTAGAAAAATAATACTAATAAATACAGTATCTTTTTTGGTCTTTATAATTTGTTATCATTTGACCTGTCACGAATTTTGGTAAATGTGTAATGGTTGTTCACCTTGTTGATTCGAATATGAGCGTGGAATGTGCCTACAAACCTTGTTAGTTACTCTATCCATTCGATCCTTTCTTTTACACGCGTGTTTTGCAAAAATGATAATAAGTAATTAAAATAGAGAAAAGGTAAAGTAATAGAAAAAATAATATAAATGTGAGTTTCTTCTATA
Organism: Salvia hispanica; assembly: GCF_029641045.1. NCBI lineage: Eukaryota > Viridiplantae > Streptophyta > Magnoliopsida > Lamiales > Lamiaceae > Salvia > Salvia hispanica. The sequence goes on along the minus strand of NC_142692.1, from coordinate 3,291,818 downwards.
TTATTCTATCTCTTACTTTAATATCTCTCCACTTTAATTATTTATTATCATTTTTTAAAAATAAGTTTGAAAAATAAGGGTCATATTGATTAGGAGGAGTCCTAGATTTGGGCTTTCCTCCGCCTATAATGGCAAGGTATATTAAAATATGTATCGAGAAGTGTATCTGCATTTCACGGCTAGTCATGATTGAATTATTGAAATTTGAAGCTATTAAAATTATTAGAACTATTTTAAGAGGTGTAATATACGATGAGGGTGGCTCAGCCATGCATATATAATCGTAATGCAATCATCATATTTTTTTTGAGTGTTATCTCTCTCTTGTAAAAAAATGAATAATACTATGCATAAATAGATGAAATTAAGTAGAAAGGATACAAAGTTAGTATACCAAATAAATTCGAGTGCGACATATATTATATCTCCAAAATTTGGAGTCAAGTGAGGATGACATGGACTTAGATGTGAGTTAAATGAGGATGACATGGACTTAACTTAAGTGTGTAATTATGTGACTAAAATTCACATGGCAATTGGATCATATGATGGGCCCAACCCAAGAAGAGACACATGTTAGATCTTGATAATTTAATGTCCCATCGTCTACCACGAGGTTACATTAATTACTATCATTGATTAAAATATTCAATGCAAGATATGAGTATTTTATAGGCGGATTTTACAATAAATATATAATGCTCACATTAAATTACTATATTTTTTTTCCTCTAGTTCAATTATTATTTAAATATATTAGCACGTAAATACATAAAATTTCGAAATTCATTGAGATTATACACGATTTTATTAATACTCCCTCCGGTCCCACAAAGATTATCCCATTTTTCCATTTCTGTCCGTCCCACAAAGTTTTCCCATTTCACTTTTTATCATTTTTTATAGTGGACTCATATTCCACTAACTCATTCCTATTCACACTTTATTATAAAACTAATATATAAAAGTAGGACCAACGTTGCACTAACTTTTTCAACTCACTTTTCATTATAATTCTAAAAACCCGTGTCGAATCAAAGTGAGACTATCTTTGTGGGACGGAGGGAGTAAAAAATATGCGAATTTTTATTTAGTTCGTACTACTTAACTGATTTTGCTGATAAAACTCAACTATCCCCAAAATTCTTATTTGGCAAAATTTAAAACCCAAATCAACAGTTTTAAAATTTAACCAAAACCACGCCATTTTAAAAATATACTCATTGGACTTGCCAAATCTCATAAAAAGACTCTACATGGAAATAAGAACTTACCAAAATTATTACTACTAGTACTTAGTTAGAGCTACAAAAATGAAAATTAAAATACATAAATGGGCTTGAAAAACTCATTTTCTTCGCCCCAATAGCAGCATATCATTAATGGGCTTGGGCCTTCAGAAGGTCATTTAAATCAATATAGATTCTTGAGAAAAGCTCGTTTCAATAAATAATTGATTGATTAAGAAAAAGGCAAGTTAAGAGTTAAAAAACCTCGAATTATTCCCTCGAGAAATTTATTTTTTAAATCCCATATCTATGTTATTTTAGAAAATACTAAGTTGATTAAGTGCTGGAAAGTACATTTTGACAGCAGCTCTCCCACTAGCAAAATTTTTGTCGTTCAATCAAATTGTTTATTCGAAGAAACAAACAAGTCGAAGATATTAGAAAGAAAATTTTACAAAAAATAAGAATAAATTAGTTTTTGTGGACAACTGTAGATGAAAATTCAAAAGATTATTGACTATTGACGAAAAAATTGTGTTTTTCGTAGAGGTTTTGAAATTTTCATGCTTTACTATTAAAGCAAACGCTTCATTTCTTGCAAAGAGAGAATTCCGTTCTATGATCTTTTATTCACATAAGTTAACATACTATTACTTTTATGTAAACAATATATATTGTTAATATATTACTATTATTTTTAATTCTACTTTTTAACTTATCTTTCCCACTTTGTAATTTTATATCTTATGTCATGAGTAATGTAGAAGTACTCCAATTATTTGTGGTCCAAATTTACTTTTGACCTTATTTATATGTTCTAAGTTATGGAGTATCTTATTCAGTTATTTCGGCATGGAGAATAAGAAAAAATATATTAAGTGGGTTAAATAAAAGATGGATAAAGTATGTAATGAAAAAAGTAGAGAGATGAAGAGAGAATAAAATAAGTTAGAGTAAAGTAAATGAGAAGAAATATGTTGACTTTTAGCAAAAAAAATGATGATTTCAGTATCCACTACTATAGAATGAGGAGAGTAATTAATAACAGAAATTTTATTCAAATTTAAATACTACTTCATCCGTCCCACTTTAGGAGTCCCGATTTATCATTTTTAGGTGTCCCACTTTAGGAATTCCGGTTGGAATATTCTATAATTGGTAATAGGCCCCACATTCCACTCATATTTTTCCGCACACATTTTATTATAAAACTAATATATAAAAGTAGGACTCACATTCCACTATCTTTTTTCACCAACTTTCCTTTATACTACCTCTGTCCCTAAAAATTTGATACAGTTTACTATTTTGGTCCGTCCCTGAAAATTCGATACACTTCACTTTTACCATTTTTGGTAGTGGACACCATATTCCACTAACATATTCATACTCACATTTTATTATAAAACTAATGCTTTAAAAGTAGGACCCACGTCCCACCAACTTTTTCTAACTCACTTTCCATTACATTTCTTAAAACCCGTGTCGGGTCAAAGTGTATCAAATTTTGGGAGACGGAGGTAGTATTTCTTAAAACTCGTGCCGAACTCAACTGAGACTCCTAAAATGGGACGGAAGGAGCACGTACTACTACAAAAATCAGTTTACACACACAAAGAATCTCTTCCTGTCGTGTATCACACTTCTACTTAAAGCCTTAAAGCCTAAAGGTATGAATCAACTACTCCTCCTCAATTTTGAACCTTAATTAAAAACCCTAATCCCACATTTCTTCTAATCCCACCCCCAAAAAATGGAAGAAATCGAGCACAAATCCCTAACCCTCAACGGGCTGAACATGCACGTGGCGGAAGCGGGCCAGGGCCCGACCATCCTCTTCCTCCACGGCTTCCCGGAATGCTGGTACACGTGGCGCCACCAGCTGCCCTTCTTCGCCGCCCTCGGCTACCGCGCCGTGGCCCCCGACCTCCGCGGCTACGCCGACACCACCGGCGCGCCGGCCAGCGACCCCGCCGAGTTCACCACGCTGCACGTGGTCGGCGACCTGGTGGCGCTCATCGACGCGGTGGCGCCGCCGGGGGAGAAGGTGTTCGTCGTGGGCCACGATTGGGGCGCGATTATCGCCTGGGCCCTCTGCCTGTACCGGCCCGATAAGGTCCGGGCCTTGGTCAACATGAGCGTCGCTTTCAGCCGCCGAAACCCGGTTAAGAAGCCCATTGAGACGCTGCGCAGCTTTTATGGAGATGATTATTATATTATCAGATTTCAGGTTTTTTCCCCCTTTTTTATTAATTAAATTTCGTTGCCTATGATTAAAATAGACTATTATAAATTAATTTTTTATAAGCAATTAAGAGACTTTTTAATACTCCCTCCGTCCCCGATTAAGAGTCACGCTTTTACTAGGCGCGAGTTTTAAGAAATGGAAAGAAAATTTGGTTGAAAAAGTTAATGGAACGTGGGACCCATTTTTTATATTGGTTTTATAATAAAATGCGAGTGAATTGAGTTAGTGGAATGTGGGATCTACTTACCATTTATGGTCTAAATGAAATGTGACTCTTAATTGGAAACGATTGAAATAGAAAAGTGTGACTCTTAATCGGGGACGGAGGAAGTATAATAATGAAAAGAGAATTTTTTTGTTACTTATGTAAACATTTTTTATTTGGAGCACTGATGTCCCATTTGATTGACATTTCTATTTGTGATGATAAATAATTAAATTTGAAATAGATAAGGAGTACTACATATTTAGCTTTCGTAATAATTTTGGAAAAGATTAATTTTTTCAAATTAAAAAACTAAATCTTTCACATCAATCAATTTTTACTGATATGATTTAGAATATAATTGGGAGAATTTAGAGGGGAAATAGTAAGAAATATTAAAATCAATTTATTTAGGGACAATGTACACAAAATTTATTTAGTTTATCTTTGTTTTCATTCTATATTAAAAGTTACACATTACACATTTTGGGCAAGAATCCTAACATCAACAAGGTTTTTTCTTTCTTATGTCGACTCAATCATATGTGCAAATAAATTGAGATTGAAAAATTATACAAACAATTACATATTACGAAAAAAACTTCAAATGGTTTGCTCAATATTTTTGTAACCATACATGATTGTCTTGGACAATATAGTAGTAGTATTTTTTTGTAATTAGTGTTTGTTGCTTTGATCTCTTGCAGGAACCAGGGCAGATTGAACATGAATTTGCCCAAATAGGAACAAAAAATGTCTTGAAAAACATCCTAACATACCGAAAACCGGAGCCACTTCACCTTCCTAAGGGCAAGGCGTTCCCGGATGCTCCGATCACTTTACCCGCATGGCTCTCCGAGGAAGATGTTGATTACTATGCTAGCAAATACGACGCTGCCGGCTTCACCGGAGCTCTGAACTACTACCGAGCCCTCGACATGTTAGTCTTCGTTTTACTTTTGTTTGCTTGATTAATTCTTGAATTATGTTGTGAAGTAATGAGAGAGTCGAGTTAAGTGTCTTACTGTTCAAGATATTGGTTGAAATGGCATCAAAAAATTGTGTGTTGTGTTTTTCCAATTAATAGTGGTCGAAATGCTTAGCGGTTATTATGTCCAAACCGGATCGCCAACGAGACTGTCAACGGTCGAACCAGCTGGTCCTATTAGAAGTTCGACCAGATTGAACCATGAACAGATAGTTTTGCCGATTCACTTATTGATCTGATTTTGAAAACATTGGATTTATGTGAGACTTTTGATCAACGTTAGAATCTTGAGTGTTTTTTTTTTCTCGTTGATTTGTAGAAATTGGGAGCTAACGGCGCCATGGAGGGGAGCGAAAATCCAAGTGCCGGTGAAATTCCTGGTCGGAGATCTTGACCTGACCTACCATGCTCCGGGCGCCAAGGACTACATTAACAAAGGGGGGTTGAAGCAGGATTGCCCTTTGTTGAAGGAGGTTGTGGTGATGGAAGGTGTTGGCCATTTTCTCCATGAAGAGAAGTGTGATGAAGTTAATCAACATATTCTTTCCTTCTTCAAGGCCTTATCATCTTCTTCCTTCTGCTCTGCATTGTGAGGGTCTCTTTGTGTGGATATATGTTGTGTGTAAAATTCTACTAGTATGTGACTTTTAATTAAGTTTTATGTGTGCATATGTTGTGTACGTGTGGAGAAAAGGGGTGAGATTTTAATAAATTATGTTATCTTGAGGACCTGAGGTTATGTAAAAGATAATAGTACTAAAATATTTTTTTTAGAAACTCTAATTTGATTTAATAATGAAGTGCAGTCCAATTAATTAATAGTTTCCACTTGTACTAATGAATTAGAGAAGAGAAATTCTAATTTCAAAACTTAATATAGTACTACTATATAATATTTTTATTCATCACACTAATTAAAGTCTAGTTCTATTGTTTCTAGGACCTATTTTATGTAGCAAAAGTACTTCATGATATTTCTTGCACATTTTACCCAAACCTCTTATTAGTGTTTGTTAAATTTTCTTGGGCTTAAGGGGAAAACCATACTGCAATATCGATAGGCCGGTGGAGATGGAGTACTGGTATAAAATAAACAAAATTTTACTCCCTCCGATGCCTAAAAATTTGTCACTTATTTCCATTTTCGTCCGTTCCTAAAAAGTTATCACATTTCACTTTTTCTTTTTTTGGTAGTAGACCCTACATTCCACTAACTCATTCACACTCACATTTTATTATAAAATTAATATATAAAATTAAGTAGGACCTACATTCCACTAACTTTTTCAACTCACTTTCTATAACATTACTTAAAAGTTAAAACCTGTGCCGGGTCATATCTGAAGTGACACATTTTTCTTTTTGTAATGTCTCACTCTAAATGACACGATTCTAATATTAGAAACATCACTCTCTCTATTTTTTTCCTTTTTTTTTACTTTATTCTCTATACTTAAATAACAAAACAATACTTACTACGTAAACTTTCATGTTGAAAAACAAATGCTCCACTCAGAGTGGGACGAAGGAAGTTTGTCATTTTTTATCGCATAATTCTAAAATAGATGAGAAAGTATAATAATCTGTTCAGACCACTGTATGAAAATATGTCCATTTCCTAATGATTTTATTTGGAAGGTAAGGATGTCATTGTTTTCCTCATAGTTAAACAATAGGAATGCGACATATCAATACTGCCAAACACTAGGTAAGCAATAATGTCAACATTAGCTCTACGTTGATTTCAATACTCTCATTTTGAATAAAAAATGACACTATCACCAATACCTTCATACTAGTAATTAATAACCCACCAAATCAAACTAATCCTATCATTAGTTTTAATTTCATTTAATATAGGGAGTACTCCATTTAGTAGAGCTACAACTCCCTCGTGAATATTACTCCCTTTGTCTCAATATTCCATTTCAGTCCGTCCCACATAATTTATCCCACTTTATTTTTACCATTTTTTGCAGTGAACCTCATATTCCACTAACGCATTTCTACTTACATTTTATTATAAAACTAATACTTTAAAAGTAGGACTCACATCCCACAACTTTTTCAACTGACTCTCCCTTAGATTTCTTAAAACTTGTGCCTGATCAAAGTGTCCCAAATTATCTGAGACGAGGGAGTATTATTTTAATATCAAAATGAAATGTTATTAACAGGATATATGATAAGTTTTTCTTTCACTTCTATATAAGAGTTGAATTGAGTTTGGTAAGAAATCAAACAAGAAAAAAATGTCGAAAATCGAGCACAAATCGGTTCCCATCAACGGGCTGCAGATGCACGTGGCGGAGGTGGGGGAGGGGCCGCTCGTCCTCTTCATCCACGGCTTCCCGGAGCTCTGGTACTCGTGGCGCCACCAGATGCGGTTCGTGGCGGCGCACGGCTACCGCGCGGTGGCGCCGGACATGCGGGGCTACGGCGACACCACGGGCGCGCCGCTCGAGGAGGCGTCGAAGTTCAGCATAATGCACCTGGTGGGGGACCTGATCGCGCTGCTGGACGCGGTGGCGCCGAGCGAAGACAAGGTGTTTGTTGTTGGGCATGACTGGGGCGCCTACGTGGCTTGGCACCTGGCCATGTACAGGCCCGACAGAGTCAGGGCTTTGGTCAATCTCAGCGTGCCGTTTATCCCCAGGAACCCTGAGATGAACCCCGTTGACTCGATGAGGAAATTGTATGGTGATGATCACTACATCTGCAGGTTTCAGGTTGGTTCACAATGGTGGCCTACTTAGGTTGATTTGAATGATTTTAGTTACTTACTTGAATCTTTGGTGGGAAAATTAGATTAATCTGTTGTAGATCTTGGCTTCATACTTGTGTTCCATGATAGTTGGATTGGAAATTGTTGATATGATCTCACGTCGGTTTCACACGAAAGTGAGGAATAGCATATTAGAGGGGGTCAATCCTTTTCCTTTGACCATGATTTTTTGGGTTAAGTTGGGGATTCCTATCTTATATGCTTATCAATTGTCTAGATTTTTGAGTTTGTTCTTGGGTGGTGAATGGTGATTTTTTTGCAGTAAAGATGTGATTTTGGGGGAAGATTTGTGAATTTGTTCTTGGGGTGGTAAATGGTGATTTTTTTTGCAGTAAAGATGTGATTTTGGGGGAAGATTTGTGAATTTGTTCTTGGGGTGGTAAATGGTGATTTTTTTTGCAGTAAAGATGTGATTTTGGTGGAAGATTTGTGAATTTGTTCTTGGGGTGGTGAATGGTGATTTTTTTGCAGTAAAGATGTGATTTTGGGGGAAGATTTGTGTTGGTTTGGATCTTGAATTTCAGTGAGGAAGTTTGAATGACTGATTTACTTTTTCTTGAATTTTTGGTGGGAAAAATAGAATAATTTGCTTTGACTTGTATTTCTTGGTGCTTGTATTCAATTTTTTTTTGTTGTTGTAGTGTGCTTGGATGATTTTGGATTGGAGGTTGTTTAGAGTCTTGAATTTGCTGTTGGAGGTTGTGATTTGTGAATGGTGAATTTTTCCACTAAAGATGTGATTTTTGGGGCAGATTTGTGGTTGGTTTGGATCTTGAATTTGCTATTGGAGGTGGTGAATGGTGATTTTTTCAACTAAAGATGTGATTTTGGGGGAAGATTTTTGGTTGGTTTGGATCTTGAATAACAGTGAGGAAATTAGCATGATTTGAATTTTAAACACTTGCTTTAATTGCAAAATCAGGAATTTTTTTTGTGTGGGAGAATAGAACAATTTGCTTTCTTTTTATAAGGTGTAGCTCCTTGTATTCCATTTTTTCGACTATTGATTGGATTATACAACCTTGATTTATGCTTGGAATTAAATTCGAGATTGTTTGAATCGATATGATTATGAGTTAAAAGACTTGGTGAATAAGGGCTATAGGTTTTAGATTGTCTTATTGCCACAGGTTCCTACGGCTACCTTGTTAGATCCTTTGATTTCTTGAGAACAATTTTTTTTGATTTTGGATGCAAAGTGTAGATGGAAAATGAAACTATTTACAAGCACTTTTGTCTTATTTATATAGATGTAGGACCTAAATGTAAACAGATACTTTAAGTTTAGAGATATATTCTTGTAATTTTGCAGGAACCTGGTGATATAGAAGCTGTGTTTGAGAAGGCTGGCACCAAGGAGGTTCTCAAGAACGTGTTTTCATACCGCGATTCTGCTCCATTTTTCTTCCCTAAGGGCAAAGGATTTATCTACTCCTTTGATAGAGCACCTTGGTTAACAGAGGAGGATCTTGACTATTATGTCAGCAGATTCGAGAAGACTGGTTTCACCGGAGGAGTGAATTACTATCGTGCGTTTGGCTTGTGAGTATCACCTCGTCTCTTCATATGATGTTGCTTTGGACTTTTAGGCAGTGAAATCTAACTTAGCCACCCTCGAGCTTTATTTACCGAATACTATGAGGCTCATGAGTTTATTCGAGCATAATCGGTTGTAGTTGATTTAGTTGATTTTTCGAAATTTAGATGTAAATTTGTATATTCATTTTTTTTCTTTTTGTAAATTCATTTTATTCAGAAGAATATTACACTATATCATCACTATCGATTTATAGCCTTATCTGAATTGATACCTAATTCTACTTGCTTTTGTTGCTGCTATATTACAGAAACTGGGAACTGAACGCGCCGTGGTCCGGAGCTGGAGTAACGGTGCCAGCAAAGTTTATCACCGGGGAATACGACCTCGTCTATCACACTCACGGGACCAAAGATTTCATACACGGGGGCGGGTTCAAGAAATTTGTGCCACTGTTGGAGGATGTCGTCGTGCTCGAAGGTGCTGCTCACTTTGTCAATCAAGAAAGGCCAGATGAGATCAATGAACATATACTTGCTTTCATCAAGCAGTTCTAAAACAATCACTGAAATTTCATGAGTCTGGGCTTCAAGCTAATGTATAAAGCTTCTTCCTCTTCCCTTAATAAATGGATGAATAAATGTAGCATTTGTTGTTCAAGAGAGCTGATGATTTGGTGTGCCATTGTATAAATGTGGTATTCTATTCCAATCCTTTCTGTTCTTGTGGATTTGTACTTGTAGGGCTGCTAAAGGCGGTTTTGATCAACCGAAGCCTTGAAACCGATAGATTATTCGGTTATCGAATTAACCAGGTTGGTAATCGGGTCGGGTAACGAATCTGGAGTGGCCTAATTCTGAGCACAACGGATAAACAAACCTCTCGTATTTGCAAGAATATGTTAGGAGCATAATTTACTAGCACCTAACGTAGACGAATCAACGAGATAATAATGAGACGAAGCAGTCTGATAACGAGCTTTCAGTTGTAAGACAATTTTAGTTTTTTTCTTCTTTTTCTTTGAAAAGCAAAAGGAGTCCTTACATTGCAGTTTCTTTCTTTATTGCTTCTTGTAAACGCCACTTCTTGTGCTGTGTTTCGTACGCGTTGTTTTCGTATTCAGGCGACGCCCTCAGGCGTCCACGCATCCCCAGCGACGCAGGCGGGCTCAGATCATCTTGTGTGAAGCATCAGGAGCTCGGGTTTCTCGATGAATTGCTTCCACTCGTTGCAGAACTTTGCGACCGTTGCACCATCGAGAACTCTGTGATCAGAGCCTATGTTTACCTGAGGAAGATGCAGCAGATTGGGATTTTAACCGTTTGGCAGATCTTGATTCGACTAACTGTCAAGAAGGATTTTTTCTAGCTGACTTACCGTCATAATCGAGGCGGGATACACGTTCCCGCCTTCGTCATACTGTGGAACTTTCTGGATTCTTCCAATCGCGATAATGGAAACTTCGGGTGCATTGATGAGGGGGGAGCCGAATTTCCCTCCAATTGCACCGATGTTGCTTAAGGTGATGGTTCCACGCGATATGTCATCGGAACTGAGCTTGTTAGCCAGGGCCAACTCTTGGAGCCGCGCCAGCTCCTTTGTGATCTGGTCGAGAACAGAAATGAGCGCAAACGATCCGAATAAAGAGCAATAGCACAGATCATGACGAGGAAAGAGAACTCAACACAAGTTACCTCGAAGATGGAGAGAGACTGAACTTTCTTAATGTTAGGTACGACTAGACCGTGTGGAGTAGCCATCGCAATACCAATGTTGTGGGATCCTTTCGACATAAAAAAGTAACGATTACAGAAAACTCTCATCTTTACTCAAATCTATAACTAAACAACACTATCGTTGCTCGAGCATCACAGTTAACGACATCAAATAGCCCTGCTGAAATAATAGCCTGTGTTTCGAGTGGACATACCTTTGAGAGTCACCTCTTGCGATTCGTCACTAAAGCAACTATTAAGCATGGGATATTTGCTCAATGCCATCGAAAGAGACTTTATCAGAACAGGAAGGAAAGTGTACTTAACGCCTGCATCAGAATTCGCTCTTTGGAAGGATGCTTTGAGCTCGACGAGGGCATTGCAGTTTATCTCATCCACATAATGGAAATGTGGAATTTTCGCAGCTAACGTCATTGCTTTGACCATAGCACGCTGGAATCCCCTGCAGGAGGAAAACACTCGAGTTTCTAAGAAGACGTGGCAAATTAAAACAAAAACCCAAGAATCAGAAGCAGTAGTTTTATGGTTCAATATTCATATTCATTATTAGACATGGATATCAACGGATATGTTCTCGATCACCTAGTTGAAGTCCAAAAAAGATAATTAGTTAACGGATACGTGCTCTACCTCAGAGGGATAGTCTGGTCTTCATACTCCCAGCCATATGTCGAAGAAATATTCGGGATGATCTGATCTCCTTCAAGACTTTGATCGGCAGAAGCTGAGGTTTCGCTCAGAACACCTCCACGAGCAGCATAAGCAAGGATATCCTCTTTCAACACTCTCCCCTCTTCACCGGTTCCACGAACATCTTCAATATTTACACCATATTGTTTTGCAAGATTACGAACAGCAGGCGTGGACCTCACACCGCCAACCTTTGGTTTACTGACACCTGGACCAGCATCTTCTGGTTTACTTGCATCGGGAACTTGTGCCTTGATAACTTCCAATATTTCAGAAGGCTGACTAAAGAGGGCATCTTCGTCAACAACCATCTTCAAAAGAGTTTCTCCGACCTACAGAGTATTAGAAAACACACTTGATAAGGTACAAACTTCACTTTTATCCAAGAGAGAACTCCATAAACATCGTAAAGAAAGAAAAAACATGCTTCTGGTATCTGTACCGAGGCATATGATACACCAAGCCTGAAACTACGAGACTACCATTGAGCACCGGTAAAGCATAGTGTGTTTAGATTCAAGTTCAACAAGGAAGCTTCCAAACTATGGTCCTAGTGTTACCTTAACAATATCACCGGGGACATGAAGAACCTTCGAAACTCTTCCTTTGTAACGACTTGTGATCTCTATCGTTGCTTTGTCGCTTTGAACCTCACAAAGTGGTTGGAATTCTTCGACTTGCTCACCCTACGAGCGATTCAATTTCTTTAAAAACTTTTAAATAGATAGCATTATAACTTGAACACACACACACACACACATATGAATCACAAGAAGAGAGAAAAACCACATAATATTGAACAGGTCAAACCCCACCAATAAAACTAAATCCTAAACAAAGCCAGAAGTTGTCAAATTTCCACCGGAGCATCAATTGAGCAAGGAAGATAATCCACTCACCTCCTGAACGAACCATTTAAGAAGTTCGCATTCCGCAATTCCTTCACCAGTCTGCGCCAAAGGCACATCTACCACACCATCGAAAGGGGCATCGGCCATAGTTTGAGTCGAAAATCTACACCTACTAATCCCAATTGGCATGCTCCACTGCAAACAATCACGAATAAACATAACATTCAACTAAATAGTTCTCACAACCATCAAAACTCATCAATAAAACTCAGTAGAATCTCAATCTCCAAACAAACAAGCATACATCATCTAATAAAAGGCCAAAAAAATATTCCAGATTTCATCATATTTGAGCAGAAAATAGTCAAATCAAAGCAAAGCAAGAATCTAACAAAAGGCAAGCAAGAATCTTCCCAAATCTTGATCAGCCGCATAAATAATCTTGCAACTTAAGAATCTCTAATACACACACACACACACACTGTGCTACACAAAGGAAAACAAATTCACAAACCTGAAACACATTCTAGAATTCAATCATGCAGAAAATCAGAAGCAAAGACAGTAATTTTTCATTCCTCGATCAATCAACAACATATAGCAATTCAATAATTTTTGAGCTAATTTACCAATTCAATAATTTCAACAGATAAAAGCTAGTAAATTTTTTTCCTCTAACCAAAAGACTTACAGAACTTTCTGGGCAACGATTCTTCGATGAAAACAACATTTTGGGCTTCTTAAAAATGTCATCTTGAGCTCGGAAGACAGGAACCAGCTCCGAATCAGCGGCGGCGCTGGAGGCCCTCGACGGCGGAGCGGTGGCGGAGGAAACAAATCGCCACCACTGGCTCAAACTCCGCGGATTTTTTTGATGAAATTGTCGACAAATCATAGTTATTTAGTTCGATTAATTGTATGAACTGGATAAGTTGTCGGATTTCCTTGATGGATTTTGGAATGATTGCAAACAATTTTTTGCACTGATTATGTATACAATTCGAAGGGATCACCTAAAAATTATTAACACTAAAATATTTGCTCAGCATCTATTAAATATGTATATAAAGTGGATAAGTAGATCCTATCTGTAAAAAATAAATCTTTCTCCAACATCATCTTTCTCCTTCGTCGTCTCTTCTCTTCTATTAGTTGATTAATGTTTCTCCTTTATTTTAATTTTTTATAATAAGTAGTAGTACTTTCTCCGTCCCTGACAATTCATCCCATTTTTTTATTTCGGTCGTCTCATATAATTTGTCTCATTTCACTTTTACCATTTTTGGTAATGTACCCATATTCCACTAACTCATTCATACTCACATTTTATTATAAAATTAATATATAAAAGTACGACACACATTCTACTAATTTTTTCAACTCACTTTTCATTACATTTCTTAAAACCTGTGCCCAGTCAAAATGGGCTGAATTATCCGAGACGGAGGGAGTACTATAATTTTAGAATTAGAAATTCGAATTAGTTTACTACTAATACAATTGGACTTAAGTGTTAATAACTTTTTATATTGATAATTTGTACATTTTTATATTTCTTCAATACTCAAAGTAAAGAGGCAATAAAAGAGATAAATTATGTTGAAAATGGATTTTCTTTTTCCAAATAAATGTTTTAGGTGATCACCTTCTCAAATTCATGTTTCTTTCTTGTTTTTATAAATAAATGTTTTAGGCGCTTTCCAACAAGTTAGTTTCGTAGAATCGTAGTCCTTTTGGATTCTTCTTTTTTGAGTAAAGATATTACTATTAATAAATCAAATTTAATTAAATAATTGATTTATATACGGATAACTACCTTCACATCCCAATCAATAATCATCCAATGATATATCATCTCAAAATTTTAATTATTCTCCACTCCATAATACAAAATCCAAAAAATACTCTCGTCTCCACAGTGGAGCGAGGCGTTTCTTTTCGGCATAAGATTTAAGAAAAATTGTATTAAGTGAGAGAAATAAAGGAAGAATAAAGCAATAAATGAAAAAAGTATAGAGATGAATTGAGAATAAAATAAGAAAGAGTAAAAAAGTGAGAATAAATGTGTTGATTTTTTTTACTAAAAAGTAAAATGACTTCACTACTATAGAATGTATCAAAATAGCAAAATAACTCCACTACCATGGAACGGAGGGATTAGTATTTACAAAAATTATTAAGAAAATCATTTTTTGCTACAAATTAAATGAAGATTTTTAAAATATTTTTAGGTACTTTACTAGTAGCATTGATCTATTTTATAAATAAATGAATAATAAATTTTGTTTGTCCTGGGATACATTTTTGCGAGACGGTTTTTTTTTCATTTTAGTAGTAATAAATATTTCATTTACTTTTCTCCACATTAACTTAATCCAACCTTAAAAATTAAACTATATAAATAATCAAACATTATTCTATTTCAATAGTTAATTGTACTCTTTCATTATTAATAGTCTTGTTATTCGACATCCCCGAGTTTTAATGTGATATATGAGTTAACGTGAGATAGAAAAAAATAATAGTACTAATTAGAAATAAGAATGATGAAATATATATCCAATTTACTACTATAGATAGAGAATTCAATAAAAATGAAAATTGATTATTTTTTTTGAATAAGTTTAAGTGAATAAAAAGAACCGAGGATACATTTTGAAATAGTTACCTAATATATTGAATCCAGTCACATCAAATAACAAATGCTTTCCATTTCCCAACTAGAAAACCAAAGTTACAAATACTTAATAATTTATGGGGGCAACCATTTAAATATAAAAGGTTAGGTGAAATATGAATTTCGTGGATATATAATTAATAACGTGCCATCCTGACTTATTTCTATACTAGTATAATCTACCATGCAGAGTACATGTCTTTTATCATTGCCACTATTTTCTAATTTTATAAATTGTAAACAATAAATTAAATAGACTAGAAGCACGTTTTATGCATGATCAATTTTCACACGTCTAGTTTACCCAATCCAATAGTGCATTCAGAATATAATTTTGGTAGAATATAGGAGTATCTATTGAATAGAAATGTTTTGCAGTTCCAAGTGAACGAATAAGATTGATAATATTTTTTATTTTAATGAATATTGTTAAAAATATGAAATCACAACATAAGTTTTATGGAAAATTCAAAAATCAAAACACATCATTTGACGTCCTCTTACTAATTAAATCTACAAACCAAGTAATCAAAATATTTTCGCAAATTTTCGACTGATACAAAGGGTTGATCATCTTTAAATAGATCGCATGACACTTCACCATACAAACAAATTATGTGAATCGAATTTTTATTTAATATGATTATCGTTCTATATATTAAAATGGGTTGCTTTAATTCATTTATACCGATTTATCTTCTAATCAATTAGTCCATAATGCTTAATGTAAACAACTTGGTGGTGCTAATTATATATTATAACTAAAACTATTTTGAAATATCAGAGTTGAGTCAGCGATCTTATCTAATCTTCGTTTTAGGAATTTGATTACGTAATGGATAGGACTAACTTTTTGAATCCATTAAATCATGCAGTCATTTAAAAAATATGTAACAATTAAAATCATGATTAATAAATACAGTAAGATTTTTCAACTGAACTTATAAAATCCAAAAAATTATAACAATATTATACGCATATGTAATTTTAGAGAATCTTGGCCGAAAAAATTACTCCCTCCGTCCCACATAATTTTACCCAATATTCCATTTTAGTCCGTCTCACATAATTTTATCCATTTCATTTTTACCATTTTTGGTAGTGAACCTCATATTCCACTAACTCATTCCTACTCACATTTTATTATAAAACCAATACTTTAAAAGTAGTACCCACGTCAAACTAAAATTATGTGGAACGGAGGGAGTATTCAATTAAATCAATTCAGTTACATTAAGTTATAGTTCTAGTAAAAAAAAAAAAAAAAAAAAAAAAGTTATAGTTCTAGTAGTATCAAGTTGTTGTTGTCCCATCTTAATTAAAACCTTATAGGATAGGTGGTGGAGTTGAATGTGGTTTTTTAGCTTATCAAATGAAATAGAGTTGCACCTATTAAAGCTATAACTCTAGTAAGCCTTTTGAATCTTACATAAGTCAACATTTTACAAATATAAATGGTTTGTGTTAAAGAAAATAATATTTTTTTAAAAAGAAAATAATAAATGTTAAGGTATAATTAATTGCTTTTAGTCTATTAATAAGTTCCATTATTTAAAATTAATTCCCATCCAATATTGAATTGGCTCGAGATTATGCAACGAGAAAGTTAAGAACTTAAGATATACGGAGTACTATAACTCAAAATTAATTCTACGTGACATTCTTCCAAAATTAAGATCTGACACAATTTATTATCGAACAGTTTTTTATAAGACTAAATGTTCTACTACAATTTATCAAATTGAATATTAAGAATTAATAAAATGATTTATTCTCTAATGGGTATTGAGGAATAGTGTTAGTCCCAACAGAAAATGAACAAAACAATACTTGATAAATCCAGATGTTACATTGACACGATATATATTAGATTATATAGTTTGTTTCAGTGATTAAGGCATAGAAAATACTCAAAAAATTACAAAATTAAATTCTGAAATTCTGACTCCGAACATAACCGGTAGAATCGTAGAATAACATATGACCAATTTTCTCCACTTAATAGTTTGAAAATTTGAAAATTCGGTTGTCATCTATCCGATTTTGAAAAAAAAAAAAAAAAACAAGGATTTTGCTTACAAATGCACACAAAATGCCAATAATTTCATGGATTTACAAGAACAAAAGGCAAGATAAAAATAATAATAGTCGGCATTGGGTAGGACGATTAAACACCTTTTTCACGTGTATCTTATAGACTGAATAATATCATACGTGTAACTCTAATTTACTAGGACGCATTGCATACACTTTCTATATCTATTCAAAATACAATGACATTGTTAAATTCAAATAAAAATAATAGTTAATATTTAAAATTAATATATGTTGAGATTCTTTGAGATTAAATTTACGTTCTTGAGATTAATTTTGTCGCATGAAAGAGTGACATCCATAGTAAGCCAAGGCTAACTTTACTTATATTTGATTGCACTGAAATTAACTATCATATCTTATTTATTCAATCGAATCAAAATCAATTTTCAATCATAAAACTCAATTTATTCTTGGCTAAAATAGTAAATATAAAATCGAATACCTACTAGAGTTCCTTTGTCATTATAAACGTGGCCAAAATAGTAGCTGTCACTTTAGCCTTTCAAAATTTGGGCCTAAAATGTGGGCCCCATAATTAAATAAAAAAGGAAAGGCCCGAATATAGCTATTTTATCCTTTATGTTAATATGGGCCGACATTCGGGCCCATTTTATCACTCGTCAAAAATCAAATTTTAAAATTGCATATCTGCCCCTCATCTCATGCTTCTATTCAAATTGTCGTCCTTTTTCTTTTTTTCTTTTCCAAAAAATATTGGTATATGAATTATTCTTTGATTTTCGTCTTCTATATAATAACAATTTACAGAATAATAGTATAGTATTATTTCCATAACTTTATAAGAACTAAATAGTTTATTTATAGGGTTTCATGCCCTTCATTAGTGGACAAATAGATAAATTTAAAAGTCGCATTATGGTAGACTCGAATTCGAGATATTTGGCTCCAAACATTACCATTCTGCTGTTTGATCATCTCACACGCACGTTTCATGCCCTTCATTTGTTTGCCACTAAATGGTCTTAGAGTATTATTCCCACAATAACATTATAAATAACATAATGATCGTTTCTAATTTTTTTTGTTTGTCTATTGTTTTTCTTCTTTAATAATTATGGATGAACGTTTCTTTATCTACTAGTAGTACTATAATTTACCGACAACCAATTTTTGTCTATGGACACTTCTTGTATGAAAAAGTTTGGCAAAACTTAGATATCATTGTCATTATCTAAAATCCACATCAGAAAAGATTGACAATTAAGAATTCTAAATTTATGTACTCATAGTTACGTTCAAAATCTTTTCTTATATCTCTACACTACAGAAATAGGAGTATGTATCAATTGCTTCGTGGATGCTTGACCTATTTTATGTTATTTAATTAATGCTACAACTTTAATTAAGTAAAATCAATTTGCTAATCTAGTCCATATATCTTTTCACTAGCTAGTATGAATTTTATCGATAACTCTTGAAAAAAAAAAGATCAAATAGATGCTAAATGACCTGTCATTTCTAGTACTTTATTAGCTCAAAGGGTGAAGAATATTCAACATATTGAGCTATGAAAGGTAAGTTTATGTGGCTATCATAGGAGTACCAAATATTATATTATGTTCACAATTAGAAACTTACATCTATAGCATCTATTTTTCCCAAAAAGAAACCCCATTTTACTTTAACCATTATCAAGTCTCCTAAATTATTAGTATGACTTAAAGAGTTAGCAACATTGAAAGATATTTTCATGACATTGTATATTGGGGATCTAATATAATGTTGTGCTGATTGTGCTTTCTTCTAAACATTGAACATTTAGAAAAAAAAATACTACGAAATGTATATGAATATTACCCCTAAATATGATAATTACTATACAAATTAGGCAATAGATCATAGATGCATTGCACTTCAAAACTTTAGCTATCATAGATGATATTTTTGTTATATTGAAAGGGGTAATTATAAATGAGTGTTTATAACTATACGAAATTATTGGCATCAAATTAGGTATTTGTGTTATCAAGCATCACATATGCAAAAAAGAACAAACAAAAAAAGATGGCATCTTAATAGGACCCAAAACATATTACGATGCCATTGCCAGCCATTTCAAAAACAAGAAAAAAACTTTAAAAGATTATTGAAAGGAATTTTAGTTAAAAGATTTATTATATACTCCGTATTTATTATATCCAATGAAAAAGCAAAAATTTCCTTTAATACTATGAGATCATGATTAATTAATAATTGAAAATTTGTACTACGATCTAATATTAAAAACTTAAAACTGCAGAAACAATTGAAGAATACTAGTAGTAATTAATTAATTACCTCATTTAATTGTTTACGATTTTTAATTTTTTTTGGAAATTTAATAATAAAAAAGGGTGTGATTTATACATCATGGGTTAATTTGAGGCAGTATGGTACTAGCTAGCTGCTTGAAATTTAGTAGAGAGGACTCGAATTAAATTAGTATATGTATTCAACTCAATCAATGGGATGAGTAGGATAGATTTTAGATATTTTGTGATGGTGATGGAATCTAAATCCTATGTATCTAGAAATCGAAATTAATCGGACGTCTCTGTAAAAGAAAATGGGCTTTAGCTAGCAATGATGTTTGCTTATGTATTTATTGTCGATGATATCATAATTAGAGTGTCGATTTTTAGTTTTTTACTATGAATTAGTTTTAATTGAAGGTAATTGATTTTTTGCCCATTGTGGGATGCAAATTTTAATAAATAGATACTAATTGAGTAAAAAGGAAAGATGGAAAATAATTATTGCAAGGCAAATGGCATTTTTTTTTATATAGTGTATTGCTTTTATTTTATTTGGATAAATCTCATTAATTATTGTTTTTCTAGGTTTAAGTATATGTACTACTACTAATTTGACGTTACTCGTTAATGTCTGAAATAATGACTTTACTAATTTCAATAAGCTTTATAATAGGGACTGAGTTATGATTATACTAACCTTTAGTTATATTATGTACACAACAGAATTTAATTACTAAAAATATAGGAGATAGAATAAGTAATCTAATTCAAAGAAATATCGATGGGCGCAGTTGTTTTACTCTTGGCTCACGGTATTTCAATTTCAATCATATAAAATTCCTAAGGTCAGATATTTCGTAGCAAATAGAAATTACTATAAAAAAACATAAACACCTATTTTATTGTGTTCTACTCTTCTTTTTCCTATCTAAGTTATTTGGTCCCTAGCTATTCCTGTCATAAATATTTTATCCGTTCAAAAAAAAAAAAAAATGTTGCAATTTATTTCTCGATTCACCCATAGTATCATTTTTTCATTTGTGGTAGTAGAGTCCACACAACTCAACACACAAATAAAATGAAACCTTTTACTATATTCACATGTCACCATGATTTGTTTTATTTTATACATTTAATTTAATTTAACTTTAATTTAAATTATTATTTACATAATTAGTTTTACAAATAATATAAAATTCAACATCAGATTTGTAATTTTATTCATTTATTTAAGGATGTGGAACAATGTAGTACAAATTATGTTAACAAAATTTAATTATGAACCTTACTAGTCATGTTCTAATTTTACTCCCAAATCTCATTATACAAAGTGCGAATCCCGTAATTAATAATTTTATTGCATGACCCACTCTAACTTCTATAAAAAAAATCATTATTTTTTAAATAATATTAGCGTATTAACTATATTTTTCCCAACCACGCATATTTTATGAATATTTAATACTTACATATTTAATATACGTGGATACTTAAAAGCAAAAATAAAAATGCAATTGAAATCAGTGTGGAACTAATTCGATAGAAGTCTAGTCTTTGTATTAGTAGTTTGATTCTGATGTAATTTATTTCATGCAATTCATGTGAGCATCAATGTGTAACTATTTCATAGTCATCCAATACGACTCCTTTAGACAAAATTTAAAAAGAGATTTTGAAAAAGTTAAATTCAGATTGTCAACAACAATTACCACTAATACTTTATACTTCTTGTATCCACAAAAACAACTTTGAAGCGATGACATCCAACAATTACTAACTACAATATGATGCAAATTTTAAATATTCAGACTTCACTTATACTACTAGTATCCACAAAAATAATTTAAAGTGACGACATCCAACTATTACTATTAAAATATGGCAAACTTTACTCTATATTTCTTGTATCCACAAAAATAGTTTTGAAGTGACAACATCCCTAATTTACGTATATAGTCTTTGTATTAGTGTATTATTGTGACGATTGTTTTGAATCTAAGCAATTATTATTATCATAAAAAAAAATACTCCATTGACAATTGTAAAAACATACACATACCAAAAATAACAATTTTTCTTAGGAGTAATAAATACAGATAAGGAAGCCAACAATTTTTTTTACCGCCGCTCTAATGACTGCAGTAAAATGCCACGCACAGTAAAAAAGAGTGTTGCACTTAGGGATGTCAGTGTAGCCCGGACCTGAATAGCTCGCAAAATTTATAGGATTAAGGTTAAAAATTTATAGCCAGATAAAATTATTAGCCTGCATCCGAATAACTCGCAACCCGTTAGGACTAGACCCGAAAATCCGATAAAATTTCTATTGTTTTATTTGTTTGACTTCTAATTCATCACTTCATTGATTATTTTTATAATATAGATAACTACAAAAATAACTTTAAATTTTATATTAAGTATATCAATCACATTTAAAATTTTTATTAATATAATAATATATAAATAAATTAGAAAGTTTAAATTCACAAAAAAATATATATATAAATTTCTAAAACATGCTTTATATTTTCTCAAAATATGTTAATATTTGATAATATTTATACTTGAGTTTAAACATATATCTCAAATTATCAAATTTATCATCATTAAATATTTTATATTTTATAAATATAACTAATTTTTATCATTATTTATTAGATTGATAGCATGTTAATTTTATCGGTAGCATCTCGATTAACCCGTTGGGCTAGTCCAAAACCCAACCTTTTAGGATTAGGGTTAAACTTTTATAACCCGAAAAAAAATCACAACCTGATTAACCCACACCCGATTGACCCGGAACCGATAGGGTTGGCCCGAAATTTGCTGTGTTGGCCCGATTGACATCCCTAGTTGCAGCATCGGACACAAAACGACAAAAAGTATAAAAAAAATTCAAAAATAAAAAATTTAAATGCAGAAACAGATTGATAGCTGCTATAAAACTCCGATGAAAACCCCCCAAAATCTCCACCATCTCTCCGCCGCAGCAATGAAACGTGAGATGGTAGGATTAAGCGTGATCCTCGAAAACTACATCAGAAGAAGCCCCCAAATTCTCAGCAAAGGCGCCATGATCAGACCTTCCTCTCCTCCATTCACCAATTCCTCTCTTTTCCCCCGATTTCTGGAGAATTGCTCCCTCTGCCGGCGAAAATTATTGCCGGGGAATGACATATTCATGTACAAGTAGGTTTCCGTTTCTTCTCTCTCACTCTATCCCCAATTTCAATTCGTAATTGTAATTGATTGCTGAGGACTGAGGTCTTTAATTTGTGTATTTGTAGAGGGGATATGCCGTTTTGCAGTGTGGATTGCAGGTCCAGGCAGATTTTCATCGACGAAAAGGAGAGTTGTACGTTTGAGTACACCTGTTCAGCAGCTGCTACTGCCACGTCATCCCCGCCGCCGTCGTCTTCCCGCAGCGGCGAGGGAGAGCGTGTGCGTTTTTCCGTTTCTACCCCTTGCTGATAGCGTTTCTACACCGAGCGTGTAAAGGGTGTTTTTGGAAGTTCCACTTCTTTTTTAGAGCGAATTGAATGTTCCCTTTTCTTTTTTTTTAAATTTCTGGTTAATAGTAATATTTTATTTTATCTCTGCATAGTTCGAAATTCAACCAAATACGAAAATAAAGTCAATATTCACAAACTCATATCATTTGTATTTTGTCACTCCATGAAAGAAGACATATTTCACTATTTTTACTTAATTTATTTTTATTTAGCTCTAGTGTTTTACTACCTCCGTTCCATAATAATGGAGGCGTTTATTTTCAGTACGAAGATTAAGAAAAATTGTGTTAGATGAGCTAAGTAAAGAGAGAATAAAGTGGAAAATGAAAAAGAGTAGAAAGATGAAGAGAGAAAAAAGTAAGAGAGAGTAACGTAGATGTGAAAAAATATATTAATTTTTACTAAAAAGGAAAATGACTCTATTATAATGGAATATATCAAAATGACAAAATGACTCTATTACTAATGGGTATTTAAGTGTAATATAATTATCAAAAGATTTAAGCGTATGAAGTTGGGGACATGTGTGGATAAGGACACGTTTGTCGTTATCACAAACTTAAATTATATGTCCCAAAAATAGTTTTGTCGTATTATTCAAAATATTTGATTATAGACTTCATATGTAAGTATCACTGAATTTTAGTTAGCTCGTATGTATAATTTCTTCATTTTTTTATTTTGTGAAAGTGAGAAAAGAATGAATATTTTTATTTGTATTGGGATTAGAACTCACAGTTCACAATCAAATCGGTATTGAGAAATCGAACGTTGTATTCTTCAAGATGCAATCTACTTATAGCTATTTGTTAAGAGTATATAAAATTCAATTTTATGTAGTGTCATCGTCGATAAAAGCAAAGATAATAAAGTATTAAAAGAGAGGGAAAAAATAATTTTTTTTTATTGAAAAGTAAAATTTCTATTCTAGGAGATAAATTAAAAAAAAAAAAATTACTTTTAGAGAACAAAGGTCGGAGGGAGTATTTATTAAACAACAAAAGTGGTCGTAACCGTAGGAAGCAGGAACTAGGAACTATACCTTATTACTCCATCTGTCCTATAAAGATTGTCTCATTTTTTTTATTTCTGTTCTTCTCATAAAATTTGTTTCATTTCATTTTTTATCATTTTTAGTAGTGGACCATATATTCCGCTAACTCATTCATACTCACATTTTATTATAAAATTAATATATAAAAGTAAGACTCACATTCTACTAATTTTTTCAACTCACTTTTCATTACATTTCTTAGAATTCGTGCTCGGTTAAAATGAGACAATCTTGGTGAGACGCAGAGAGCATAGGTTAAATGGAGTGAAAGAAGTAATTTTTTTATTTAAAGTGGCAATTAGCCATTTACAAATTTTATACTAGTATGACACCTCTGGCTTCAACTCAGATTATTAAAGTACTTTAATACTAGTACGCAGTGAGAATAGTAAATAACTAAACTCACACACGACAGTGCTTAATGTCTAGTCAAATCTATATTTATTTAATTACACAATTGTAAATCAAGGTGAAATGTCTAGTCAAATCTATATTTATTTAATTACACAATTGTAAGTACTGCTCCCTCCGTCCCAGATAATTCGTCCCAGTTTTCCATTTCGATCCGTCCCACATAATTTGTCTCATTTCATTTTTACCATTTTTGGTAGTGGACCCCATATTCCACTAACTCATTCCTACTCACATTTTATTATAAAACTAATATATAAAAGTATGACCCACTTTCCATTAACTTTTTCAACCCACTTTTCATAACAATTCTTAAAACTCGTGCCCGGTCAAAGTGACCCGAACTATCCGGGACGGAGGGAGTACTTATGAATATTGTCACAATCACATCAACTCAATTTAATACTCTTTCCATTCTAATGTGAATTATTCATATTTCATAACATGCGATTGAACCAAGAACATACGAAGATAACAACTCCTGCGCTGCTATACAGAAGCAGAGATTTCCTATAAATTCATTTTACCATTTTTATCTCCAAGAACAACGAGCAAACAGCGAAAACGGACATGAAAAAGTGGGAAATCACGACACCTTAGTGTCGACACAGTACGTTTCACACAAAATATACAAGAACGGGGGAGTCTTCCATGGATAAAGATATGTGAATGATAATACGTACAAAAAGCAAGGAGACGGCTATGGCATAATCACCCTATCTTCTTCATCGTTCGTCACTGTCCGCCTCCATTCAAGATCAGCCAGATTTGAAGAGGAGTACGGCTTTGGTGTCCAAATAGAAGTAGACAAAGTGATTCGTCTCATGAGTCACATAAGAACCTAAAGACAAAAGGCAAAGACAAATTAGAGTGCATTTTATAAAAACTCATACCTAATCCAGATCATTGTCTCTTGTAATTTCTCTGTAAACATGTCGGTGGAAAGATGACATATATGTGTAGCAGCTGTAATGGCATAAGAAATGCAGGTAGGATCGGGTTTCATCCTACGACATAATGAAACACCTAACACCCTAAAAGCAAGGCTGTAACGAACTACACCGGCTGGTTCCTTCTGATCTAAATTTTTCTCAGTATTAACGACACGGGAGTAACTTACTTAAGAAATAGAATGAAAGAGCAATAGATTCAAATTTTCATCGAATCTCTTTCTAGGTGAAAGAGATTCAAAAACCAAAGATGTTTGATCAAGGTTCAAACGATCAATATTCTGAAGTAACGGATGATTCAATGAAAATATGTAGGCACAATCATGCATTCATGGAAACGGTAAATAAAATGTATGATAGCACCGAATTGCTTAGTAAACTCGTACATAATGGAAGTAACGTCAAATCTGAAGAAACATCCTAGCTATTTTATGATCTTACTCAAGAAAATATAAGATGAAGCAAAAATTCATACATAGTCCATGTGTCACAGATATAAGCTGAAAAGCAAAAACAAAGACCAAAACCAAGTTCGAATTACAATGGCTAGGCCAATACAGAAAAGAACACCAGTCCATCCTCTATTTTATTCATAGTTTCATACCAATCAATATGTTCTAATGTAACCATGTAATCGAGTAACATGAAACCCATGTTAAACCCCATCACGTGGCGATTAGCATTTTTGTGATGCTTCTTGAGAGTTAGACTCTAAAACGACACTCAAAATGCAATTTAACATGGCCATTCCTCCAATGTAAACAAAGATCTTTGCCAATACATACAAGTCTCATCCATCTATCCCACATTAGTATAAATTATAAAAAAAAGTGTCTATGTCCACCATATTTTCCCTTCTGGAAAAACAACTGAATCAAGCTTCTTTCCACATTAAATGCAAGAAGAATATCAGCCGGAATTAGAATATCAAATCAACATCTCCAACTCTTTCCTAATCAGAAACAGCTCTAATCAAGCTTCCATTCTTACATCTATTAAAACTGCATTTCCAACTCACAAACACTCACATAAACACCAACATCAAGCCCTATAACATAACTCAAAAATTAAACACAAAGAGCACTAACGAAACAGCTTAACAAGGCCCTTTTTTATACTATATACAGAAGTAACTATACGCTCAACCTCTTACAGTTTCGAATATCCAAAACAAGGTTAAAACGCAACCTAAATCAAACAAAAGTATTAAGCACAAATGAGCATATAATGAAACAGCTTAACATGGACCTTTTTCTAAATCAGACTAGTCATAAGATTACAAGAAAAGGGAGTAACTAAAATGCAAAAAAAGCAACTCCTATCATTTGCTTATGAGATAACTACACAAGGAAACTATACACTCTACTCGTTACGCTTTTGAATATGCAACGGGGGCAGTAGGTGAGCCTATCCCAGATCCAAAATAAGGTTAAAAAGCAACATAAACACAAACAACACATCAAGTATAGTTGAGCTGAAACAAACAAAGTTAACAGCTTCATCAAACAATAATGTCAAAAACAGAAACAATCCCAGTACCAAAACCATCATCAATATCCAATGGAAACCAAGCAATAAACAAAAACAAAAGTAAGGAGAGGAATTTTGGATACCGAAATTCTTGCCAACGATGCAATGCCAAGTTGGGCCGTATTTTTTGTCGAACGTCTTCTTTATGTACTCCGCAACATCCTTCTCTACACTAAACTTCTCAAACGCCTATGAAAAATTCAACAAAATTCCATAAAAAGCAAATACTCAGAAAATTAGAGAGGGAGGAGAGAGAGATTACCCCAATTGCAATGTCAATAGCTTCTTTCTGGATGTCCTCCTTCATGTCTGCGCTCTTGATGACCACTTTCTTGCTGGGATTCGATCCGATTGAGGACTTCCGATCCTCGACGGAGGGCGCCGCCGCTCCAGTGCCGTTCCTCTTGGTGTCTTCGCTCATTTTTGCGGTGGGACTTCACTCCCTCTCCTCAATTGAAGATGAAAAATCCAATCTTTAATTTCAAATTGAAATCTTGAGCTAAAGAGAGAGAATGGGTGTCATGTGTGGTGTCACTGACGGCGGTTTTGGTTGGGGAATTTCTGCTTTTTCACTAATAAAATACAAAATCAATTCTTTTTGCTTATCATCTTTATTCGTGAATCACATCGCCGCATACACATTTACTCTCCCTTTGACTCTTGAGCTGACATGGTCAAACTGTATTTACCAAAATCAAATTCAAGATATTTTCATAATGAAATAAATTTAGAAAGGAAAAACGTTAACCTTTGAATTTTGATTAATGAAACCTTTGGCTTTTCGGTTTGCCATATGATCCATAGCCATCTTTGGTTTTATAAGCCTGTTTGATGTTAGATAAACTTGTATCACCCAAAACCGTCTTTGGTTGCCCACGTGGAATTAGTTTTTCTCCGAAGATGTTTTATTTGAATTGAGATGGGAAATAACAAACAAAATGCAAAGTTTATGATATTGTAGACCAATTTTACAGTTTGTGGAAAATATCAAAATTTAACTAAAGTTTATTTTTTATTAACCAGTATCCCCTTTTTAATCTATTTATCTTATATTTTTTCTTCATTATTTGAAAATCTTTTGTCCCGTGCATAGCACGGTTAACACTAGCTTCACTTAGATCGACACTTATAACTAGTGTCCCACTTATGAATCCTTTTTTGGTTTACACCTCTTATCTCAAGTTTTAGATCGAACTAATCCATTGACACAAATAGTTCATGGGAGAAAGTTGAGTTATTTAGGTCCTGGGGGACTAACAGGACGAACTGCTAGTTTTCAGATACCAGATATCCATCCTAGTCACTATGGGCGTTTTTTCCCAATTGACACATCGGAGGGAATCAATGTCGGATCCTTGGCAATTCATGCGAGGATGTGTTATTGAGGATCTCTAGAAAGTCCATTTTATGGCATTGAGGTAGATACCCTTATTCCAACACTCCCTCCTCTAATCCCATAATACGTGATTCATTTTTATTAGGTCATTTTTAATTTTATTACCAAACTAACTTAAAACACTAACATTATCTTTTTCTTTTCTTTTTTTTTCACTTTAGCCAGGACGGCAAAAGGATACCAATCAGATACTCAAATGTGAGTTATTCCACGTCGAAAATATGAAATAAACGAGATCAACTTAAATAAATAACCATTTTTCGATCATCAATTGATTTTAGAATAAAATCTTACAGTTTAGCTAGTCTCCTTTTCACGTATCAAGTAGGCCTATTCAAGATTTAAACAGAGTGGGTAAGTAGTTGAGGATCATCAAAGCATATATAAAGGGTCAAAATGCGAAAATGCTTCTAAACAACGTATATTTCATCAAGTATCGCATTTACACAAAGTCTAGGTCGAGATCATGTCATTCACAAAACTAAAAAGAGCTTGACGAAAACAGAAAGACAAATCAAGAACACCCCTAGCCATTGCTCAAACCGATCATAACACAGCGATTGAACCAAGAACAAATGAAGACAAGAACTCATGCGCTACTATACAGAAGCAAAGATTTCTTATAAATTTGTTTTACCATTCTTATCTTCAAGAACAACGAGCAAACAGAAAAAATGGACATCAAACAGTGGGAACTAACGACACCTTACTCCTTAGTGTCAACACAGCACACGAAATATACAAGAACAAGGGAGTCTCCACAGATAGAGATATTGAATCATATTACGTACAAAAAACAAGGAGGCGGCTGTGACATAATCATCTTATCTTCTTCAATTCGTCACTTTTCGTCTCTCCATTCAAGTCATTGCACGGATCAGCCAGATTTGAAGAGGAGTACAGCTTTGGTGTCCAAATAGAAGTAGACAAAGTGATGCGTCTCATGAGTTACATAAGAACCTAAGGACGATAGGCAAAGACAAATTAGAGTGCATTTTATTATAAGGTAATACCTAATCCAGATAATTGTCTGTTGTATTTTATTTCTAAAGTTATATCAGATGGAAAGATAATAGTAGTATAATTTGTTTGTACACATATCGATGGAAAGATGACATAGATGCATATGGGTCATGGAGTATATAATATATGAGAAATGAAATGAAAGACGTTCAAACGATTCAATGTTTCTCTGAAACTCTTTCTAAGAAAAATATATTCAGAAACCAAAGATGTTTAATCAAAGTTCAGACGACCGATATTCTGCCAAGACACATAACTTGTAGGAAAAGGGATGGCGTTATTTTCTGATCTTACTCAAGAAAACACAAGATGAAGCAAAAAGTCATACATAGTCCATGTGCCAATAAGATGAAAAGAGAAAGCAAAGACAAAAACGAATTTCAAATTACAATTGCTAGGAAGTCTGTTCCAATATAGAAAAGAACACCAATCTATCCGCTGCTTTATTCACACCAATCAATATGTTCTAATGTAACCATGTAATCCAGTAATTTCTAAGCAACACATGCTTTCCTGTAAGTGTAGAGGTTTTACGTAAATCAACTAGAGGAATCATCAATTTACTAGTACTACATCCAATATTAGGGGCAATATGTAAATGGAGCAACTAAAGTGCAAAATTCCATCTCCTATCGTCTACTTAAAGCAATGACTACATAAGGAAACTATCCACTCAATTAGATCCAATATAAGGTTAAAACGCGAAGGACGACAGCTCAGTGCTCTAACCAAGCTATCAGTATTGCATCTATTAAATCTACAGATCCAACTCACAAACACTCGCATAAAGACCAACATCAAGCTCTATAGCATAACTCGGAAACTAAGCACAAATGAGCATACAACGAAACAGCTTAACAAGGCCCTTCTCCATATCAGACCAATATAATAAGATTACAAGAAAAGGGAGAAATCAACTCCTATCAGCTGCTTAACTCAATAACTACACAAGGAAACTATACACTCGACCTCTTACACTTTCGTATATGCAACGAGGGGCCCTATGTGAGGCTATCCTAGATCCAAAATAAGGTTAAAACACAACATAAACACAACCAACACATCAAGTAAAAGGGCAGCACTAAGCTGAGCTGAAACAAGCAATCTTAATAGCTTCATCAAACAATAATGTCAAAAACAGCAACACTCCAAGAATCTTCAACATTATCCAATGGAAACCAAGCAATAAACACAATCAAGAAGAGGAATTTTGGATACCGAAATTCTTGCCAACGATGCAATGCCAAGTTGGGCCGTATTTTTTGTCGAACATCTTCTTTATGTGCTCTGCCACATCCTTCTCTACACTAAACTTCTCAAACGCCTACGAAAAATTCAACAAAATTCCATAAAAAGCACATAGAAAATTGAAATTAGAGAGGGGGGAGAGAGAAATTACGCCGATTGCGATGTCAATAGCTTCTTTCTGGATGTCATCCTTCATGTCTGCGCTCTTGATGATGACTTTCTTGGTGGGATTCGATCCGATTGAGGACTTCCGATCGTCGACGGAGGGCGCCGCCGCGGCTCCAGTGGCGTTCCTCTTGGTGTCTTCGCTCATTTTTGCGGTGGGACTTCACTCCCTCTCCTCAATTGAAGATGAAAGATTCAATCTTTAATCTCAATCGCGAGAGAGAAAGTGTGTGGTGTCTGATTTGTGGAAAGCTGGTTTTCTCAATCGGGGTGACGGCGGTTTTGGTTTTGGAATATCTGCTTTTTCTCTATACTAAAACAAAATTCAATTCTTTGCACTCAAGATAAATAAATTCCATTTTTTGTGTTTTCTTTTTTCTACTAGTACATTTTACTTTTTTACTTTTTACTTTTTACTTTTTACTCTCTTTGACACTTATTCAGTCAAAAGAAATTTAATCGAACAAATATAATATCACGTCTTTTTTGGCATTTTTCATTTAATTTTATTGTAAATATCATTGGTTATAAGCCTATACATGTATAAACTTCGAAATAGAAAAACAAATTTGTGCATTCATACTTTATCTTAAATATCGTTTTTCATCTTTCACACATCACTCAGTATTATTTGCTTGATTTCCGAAAGATTGTCAAGTCAGTTGGTGACAAGCGAGTTTGAGAAGCTTCTACGTACTAAAAAGAAAGTTGTTTTATCATTCAGATAATCGTTAACTTGAATGCCCGTACTACCTAGGACATAATTTGTCTTGTGAAAATAATTTTTTTTCGGCTCAACTTACCGAACTATTTCATATGTATGAATACCTCTTTCTACAAGTATAGATGCAAATTACACATCTATACGTATCTTTAGACATAGCATGGAACGTTGTGCAAAAATGACCCAAAAAAGTGTAACGTAATGTTGCAAAGCCTTTGACGCAACGTGTAACGCATAAATAATGAACTCGGGGATATTTGATAGTGTAGATAAATTAGAGTGATGATGCATACATATTAATTGTGGGGAAGCACCTAAAGGTAAGTTAGAGAGGGCCTCTTATAGATATCCATTGTGTGAAGAAAGATGATAGAGCATACATTGATGGATGATGATTCTTAGTTATTCAGAAAAACCAAACATAAGACAGTAAAATTCACATTTGTTGCAGCCTTTTCTTTTCCAAAATCAATAAAACCATCTATAAAGTGCTGCAATAACTATTGCATTTCCTTGTCCTACACTATTCATTTTATATGTACTTATGTTTTCATTTCAGTGAATTATATAGTATAGGAGTATTGATTACTCGGTAGATTACTTTTAGAAATAATCATATAACAATTTAATTATGCAAAATCTTGAAACAACAGAACTAAAAACATTGATTATAAGTTTGAATAACTAAGCACCGTTTATAATTTTGTTGTTTATATAAATTACCGCAAATTATATTGTTGGTTTTTTTGTATTGGAATTTTTACGTGGCTTTAAAAATGAAGAAAATAAAAAAATAAAGAAAACGGCAACGAAAATAAAGGAAATTAATGGCGGTGGCATAAATTTTATATTGTGGTCCAAGAATATATTCGCAATTTTATTAATACTCTTTCTATTATAAGCAAGACACAATTTAAGTTCACACGTATCATATCTTTAATAAACATTGAAAAGCTCTATATTTATTACTAATTTTTTATATTAATCTCGGAGTCAAGAGGAGCATGAGACAGAAAAATATATAAAGCATAACTCATCATATAAGTTTTTATATGAGACAAATTTTTAAATTAAAAAATTTATAAGTTTTGAACCTTTGTTAGACCGATTATGTACTGATTTTTGAAACTAAAACTGCTGATTGCATAAGCATGTACTGTTTCATTGCAAATTGAAATCCTAAACCAAAACAAATGAAACGTTCAAATTATTTTATCTTGCATATCGGCATATATATATAGCCGTTAATATCCATTATTATGTATAGATTAATATTTTATACTACTACAATTGATGAACATGTCTATCATAACATTTAATAATTTTATCAAATACTATATATCAATTTAAAAAATTCACTAATGTACTTAATTAAGTATATCCCAACTTTTAGCAATTCGTATCAGTTCTATTTTAATCTTTTCAACCTATACTTATCATTTTCATATGTTCAACTTGTATTATTTTATCAATGAGTTTTAAGATAATTATTCCAAAAATAATATTAAGATGAAATATTAGCATTTTCAAGATAGCCGTTACTCCTTGCCCGCAGGGGCCTAGCGCAGTTGGCAATGGAGGGGCAGATCTTACTGCAATGAGCCTGGGTTCGAATCCCACTGCTGTCGTGTAGTTGCTTCCATCTCTCAGGCACAAGTGTGAGGCCTTGGGAGATGGGCTTCTGGCAGTCAGTGGGTTAAGGCCTCCCCCTTAACGGACTACTGCGTACCCTGATTTAACCCCCTCACATGATGTCGGGCCGGAGTGTGGGGGCCGCCAAGATGACGGAATCGTCTTTTTGCTGCAATATTTTCATTTTCTCAATTTGTATAAACTTTATCAATCGCATTTAAGATAATTTTTCTAAAAATAAATTAAGCCAAAATCGTTCTAGCGTTTTCAAAATAGCTGAATATAGAGTCCGATTCTCCAACGCATAGTATACAAAGCTACAAGAGCTCACTAGTCAATGTCATATCCCAACCTAATACTCCCTCCGTCCCAAATTAAGAGTCACTTTTTGCCATAAAAGTCCGTCCCAATTTAAGAGTCACTTTTAGAATTTTCCATATTTGGTCATACAATTTTACCTCATTTCTTCATCAAAATTACATAAAAATGTCATTATCTATATTAAAATAAAATCAAAACAAAAATCAAAAGTGAAAAGAGACCCACCTCCATCCAACTTCACCATCTCACTTCATTTATTACACACTCCACTATCTCACTTCATTTATTATACAGTTCAGCTCTTTATTAAAATTCGAATCATAACAATAAATGACTCCAAATGTGGGACGGAGGGAGTAATAATAATACACATCCAAATCTTCAAGAACTCATTAATCTTGAAATTTCTCCACTCTCTCCCTAGTCCCTCCCCTTCCATCTCTTTCCCCACTCTATGTTAATAATGCAGTTGTAATCCATTTTCCAATTTGAATCTCTCTCTTGGTTAAATCTAGCAATCTAGAGCCCCCAAACAAGGCCCAATAGAGTGGCGCTAAGAACAATTAGGGTTTCGGTTGTCTTGTTCGGTTGTCAGAGTTAATTGCATAAACAAGTCTGATTTCCACGTGCTTCTGGGGACTCTCCCCTTCACTCTCCATCCCCCACTTACTTCAATGCCACTCTCTCTCTCTCTCTCTCTGCACCTCACCTCTTTTGATCCCTCTCTCTCCATCCTAATATTCCAGAGCTCAGTGTAACGTCCATGGCCGAAACTCATCATCCCAGATAAAAAAGATTTGATTTTTCTTCTCTTGTTTGCGTAGTTTCAAGAATCCAACACAATTTCCGGTGGTAAAACCAAACCCCACATTGCAAGATTGGATTTTTCCCATCTGGGCCATCGAGAAAGCTTCAAAAAACAGTGCTTTTTCAAGAAATCGATCATCGAGGTTTGGCAATGGTGATGGAGGTGGTGCATGAGGATATGGGGGAAGGCAGCATGCAATGCACGAACCATCCGTACAAAAGCAGCACCTCCGGCGGGATCTGCGCCGCCTGCCTTCAAGAGAAGCTCGGGAAGCTCGTCTCCTCTTCATTCCCTGTCGCCATTTTCCCTTCCTCCTCGTCCTCGTCCTCCTCTAGATCTGATTTCGCCGCCGGCGACCAGCCCCGCCAGCTCGCCCCCTCCTCCGCCAAAGCTTCCGAGGATGGGAGCAGCGGCGAGTGCACCTATTACTCGAGGAGGTCAACAAGATTGCCCTTTGTTTTGACGCAGAAGAAGAAGAGCAAGAAAGATGGAGGAGTGGCGGTGGGGGGATCGGATTCCGGCAGCATTGTTTTCAAGAGGTGCAAATCCACCGCAACTCCCAGAAGAGGTATGCATTTCTTGGATGAAAATTTCTCTGACGATTATAGCCCTCATAGGAGGGGTTTCTGGTCATTTCTTTACATGTCAAAGCATTCTAGTGTTAAAAAGAGTGAGAAAGATTCAAACTTTAGCACTGTTGGATCATCTTCTGTCAATGGTGGTGGTGGTGTTGGAAGTAATAGTGGTGGTGGTGGTGGGATTAGGCCTAGGGAGAGGAAAGGGGAGGATTTTGTGGTGGTGGATGAGAATGGGACCCCTGATCAATCTGCATATGATGGGAAAGTGTCAAGATCCAGATCTGTTGGCTGTGGGAGTAGGAGTTTTTCTGGTGATTTCTTTGAGAGGATTTCGACCGGGTTTGGCGATTGTACCCTCCGCCGTGTTGAGTCACAGAGGGAAGGGAAGCCCAAGGTTCAATCTGTGGATAGGATGAATGGCCAAGATTGCATCAAGGAGAGGGTCAGGTGTGGAGGGATCTTTGGTGGATTCATGATCACCTCGTCCTCCTCTTCGTCCTCGTCTTCCTCGTATTGGATTTCATCCTCTGTGGAGGAGAATTCGAAGGCGATTAGGCATCTCTCGCATGGGAGGAGCAAGAGCTGGGGTTGGTCTCTTGCAAGTCCAATGAGGGCTTTTGGTAGCAAGCCTTCTTCTTCTTCTGTCAAGAGGGATAATAGTAGTAACAAGAATGTGACACCTAATTTGGCTGCAATTCCTTCTTTACTGGCTGTGAGTGGCTGAGGAGGGAGACAGGGGAAAAGGGTTGGATTTAGTGAGGTAATTAGCTGATATGTTACTATACATTTTCACATTTCAAGATTGGTGTTTTCATGTTGTTGCTGCTACTCTGTTTCTATCATGTTGTGATATGTTAATCTTAGTTTACTTTTTTGTTGTAGTTTTCAGCCTGGAGTGTATTGAATTCTTCCTTGTATATCTAATGTGATATTGGTATTTGGTATGATGATGATGAGTTTTGATTTAAGGTTGGGAAATAAATGGATCCAATGTTTAGAATTTTCTTGATTGCTTCACTACTTGTTTTGCAAAGAGGCTAGAATTGGTATTTGGTGTTAAATTGTAGGAGTAATAGAAGATTTTGTGTGACATGATTGGTGACTTTTATGCATGGGATACTAAGCAAACATTACATGCATAAAGATTTGGAAAATGGATTTGGGATTTAGATCTAGTTGTGCTTGTCTCCATCAAGGAGGCTTTGTAGATAATGTGTTGGTTTAAGATGTCAAAAGAAATTTAAAA
Organism: Salvia hispanica; assembly: GCF_029641045.1. Taxonomy (NCBI): domain Eukaryota; kingdom Viridiplantae; phylum Streptophyta; class Magnoliopsida; order Lamiales; family Lamiaceae; genus Salvia; species Salvia hispanica. The sequence goes on along the minus strand of NC_142692.1, from coordinate 3,255,922 downwards.
TAGAAAGAAAAAGGTTGGATCACATGTCACTAGCTGAGCATGTGCAAGGTCCCATTTCCTATGTCTAATCATTGATCAACACAAACAAACACAAAAGAAAAGAATCATATAGTTTGGTTTAGTCAAAGTGTTGCACATGTTTTGGTGAAGATAAAGACACATTTGATAGGGGTATTAATCTACTCCCATGTCCACTCTAATCTTGATGGAGATAGAGAATGCAAATATTTGGTGTTTTGCAACAATAATTTTGCAAACACTTTCTACAATGTAATGAAGAGCTCTGTCGACTAAAATCACTCTTACTTGTCTTTTATTACTTGTCATATCCTTTTACTACTATATAGTATTGAGTAATAGTGTTGAGTTTCTTGAAAATGAGAAATGTTACACTTTGGAAAAGATACAAATACATAAATCTTAATGATTTTACAAGACTCTTAACCATGTGTGGGACCTACTTTGTCCGTTGCCTTGAATTCTTGTAATTTGTCCATTCTCATAGAGCCGGACCACCAACTTATCAAAATAGTACTCCGTCTGTCCTACGTTACTTGAGACATTTTTTTTCGGCACAGGATTTAAGAAAGTTGTGTTTAGTGAGTTAGATAAAGTAGAAGAGAGAATAAAGTAAGAGAGGGGAGAGGGTAAAGTAAAAGAAAGAATAAAATAAGTGTGATTAAATGCTTTGTTTTAGTATGGAATATGACTCAAGTAACTTGGGATGAAGGGAGTATTTTGTTTTATCAAATGGGGTAGCCACATTTTTGTTTGTAAAAGTTGGAGTTGTTATCATTTTAAGTGCAAAGTTAGGGTTGGTTGTTCAGGGCTAGTTAATCAGTCAGTTCAGTTAATAATCGAACCGATTAGTAGATTAATTGACTAAGAAATCCTCTCAAACTAAAATAAGAACTGAAAATAAAACTGAAACCGATATGGAAATGCATATTTTATATAGTAAGTTTTTTTATGACAACTGTTTTCTTGTGTTCGCTCATTGTTTTTCTTCTATAGAGTGTTTGGATAGAGCATTTGCGTTTGTCCATACTGATATTGTTGATTTTCATTGTTGATTATATTCCGAATTGCTTTTGTATCACTACTTACAATGTTGTGCAACGGATAAAAAACAAAATAGGGTCATTTGATCAATTGATCATCTCTCTATATGTGTGAAAGAGAATTGAGATGTAGACTTATGAGGGATGATAATAGGACATAATATGCAAAAAGACATGAAAGAAAAGTCTGTTGTGTTATAAAATCCATTTAGGTGGAGCAGATGATTATTACACCACGGATCAATATTTGGGAAAGGACACACTTTTTGGAACCCACAAAACAGAGATAATATTCATTTTAAGTGAACATTTTGTAACACATATTTCTTGACCAGGCCCCCCTCAAAATAGGGATATTTTGCTTGTCGGGAGAGAGTAAATTTTGGTCAATTGTGGTAAAATATGTGGTATACTTTCTGGGATTAAAAATTGGTTGACATTCATTCCATTGTATAGTCCAATATTTCTTCAAGTGTGACAAAATTTGCTTCTACAATGGAAACTATGATGCTTGGTAAAAAAATGAATTTACATGTTTGAGCTTATATATATTTTTTACTAAGTTGAGTAATATGTTTCTGGGCAAATTGCAAGTAAAACTCATAAATTTTGAATCAAATTCTTGTATGTAAAATTTTGGAATTATTCTTAATTATTTACAATGAATTTTTTTTGGGTGAAATTATATTAGGTATGGCAGTTGAGAAATCATACGTGGAGGTCACAGGCAGTGAGTAAAAGCTCTGCTAGCTTCTTGTAGACTGAACTTTCTTCTCTCTTCTCTTTAGGCTCCGAATTGTAAACAATATTGTTTGTTCATATAAAAAATGAATTTATTTGGCTGAAAAACATCAACAAAATAGTAAACTGAATAACAAATCCAAAATTCATGATTTTTCTAATTATTTTTAGAGTTATGGGAGCAAAATTTGATCAAATATGCATGACAAAAGGCACATGATTTGATATGAATTTTTCATGATAATTTACTCATCACCTCTTAAAATAGGATCCAAAAGTCATATTCAGTTCTAACCAACTCAAACTCACAACCAATCAATGTGTGGCACAAAATGTTTGATTGTATAGTCATGATAGTTGCAAATAAATAAATAAATTTAGCTATGTCTTTAACTCTCATTCATGTTGGTTAAATGATGGATTTTTTTGGAAGAACAATATTAACTATTGCATATGTACCTTGTTTGTCCTCACATACAAAACTCTTTACATTTGCACATGTCATCTCAGAGATGTGTCCGAATGTTTTGTAGAAGGATTTTTTTATATATATACTAACATTCATGATTCTTCACAAATTTAGTGCTTACTGTCCTAAATTTTATTATGTACATTGGATTTAGCACAACTCGAAGAGGCATAATTTGGGAGGTTTGGAAAAGGTGCCACCACAATGTTATGAGATTCGTTTTCTGTGGTGAAAAATGTGAATAGTCGAAGATGAAGGATCAGATTAAAATATCACACTACTTCCAGGGGCAGAAGTCTACATACATATTGATCTGAATTGGGCCTTTTGGGCCGCTTGAAAAATCGCCCTCTATAAAAAGCTTGAATGAATTCTCTAATTCACTATTAATTTTGTTATTTACTACTTCTAATATTAAAAATTATTATTACATTTTACTAAAAAACTCTATTTGAACTATTACGTGTGATAATGTTATATACTGCCTCTGTCGGTTAAATAATGTCCTATTTTCCCATTTCGGGGCGTCCGCGATTTAAAATCTCATTTACGTTTTTCCATTCTAAGGAGTATTAGAATACCGAAAGAAGTGTATCTTCACACACGCTCCTTTGTCTTCGACTCTTCCGTTGCACTAGTAGTTTTGTACTAGGATTTTTACCGACCTAGTTATCATACTTTATTTTGATTGGTCATGTACCACTTTCGTACTTTGAAACTTATGTTGATTTGACTCACTATCTATGCTTATTTTTTCCAACTTCACGTTTTATTTAGTCACGATGAAGCCACACTCACTATCATTAGTAATGGTGGTCGTGACAGAGTGGTATCAGAGCAATGTTCTTCCGCTCTGGACCCAAGAATCTTCTTTCAAGCCTTAGTCTAGAATAGTAATACTAGACTAAAATGTGACTAAAATGTTAAACTTAAATACCTATATTTCTTGAAGTTTATAAGAAAAAATATTTTTTTAGTCATGCAAAAACTAATGACTAATGTATGCGAACCTAGAGTACCTAAGAAAAGTATGTTAGTCTAGAACACACTTGAACAAGTAGTGGTAGGATGACAATGAAATGAACAAAACAAGTTAGGGCGAACCCCTAATTTTTACCGAAATATGAGACGATAGATGCGAGTAAGTTCTAGAGGCAACTACGACGTCACCATACTACTCTTATGCTTCGACGAAAACACGTTCTACTATATTTCCATTGAGAATACATATATTGCTCAAACCAAATTATTTATAGATTGTAACCTCCAAATGAGAACATTATTACTCTTCCTATCCCATAGAAATATGTCATATTTCCTTTTTTGTCCGTCCCATACAAATAGTTCATGTTCATTTATGGTAACTTTTTTCTCCTTTTTTACTTTATCATTTATGGATCCCACTATATACTATACAATTTCAACTACTTTATCTACTTCTCTTTTACTTTACCAATTACACATTAAAACATGTGACAAACCAAATGACCTATTTCTATTGGATGGGGAGAGTATGATCTTTTGACACGGCGATTAGTCTTACGCCCTCTATTACATGCATACCATATTATACTATCTTTATATCCTACTCATCATGATTTGATATTGAGAAACCTCTTCCTTCTATATAGATGACACTTCGGTGATTCACCCATCGTAGTCCCCTTAGCTTGCACGCTGGTCCCGAGGCAGTCATACGCTACTGTCGGACGCATCGCCGATGCTACGGGGAATTGTTGGTGGAGTTCGTCGCTCATTATGGGAAATCGTGGGCCAGAGCCCACCCGTATGAGGGTGACGGCCTATGACGGCATTGTTAGACTTATTGACTTTTTTCTGGAGGAGTGGCAGGAGCGGGTCATGGCCACGGCCAAGCTCATCATTAGACGCCAGTTTCCAGCCTACGACTCAGTAGGTGTCATCATGCTTAAACTGTTTGTAAAACATACTACTTTCAGGAATTACGTGCTCATCTTTTGATGGCTGAATATGGGATTACCCGAATCTGAGCCCAGTGATAAGGGCAAATTCTTTTACCGTGAACTTAATTATTTTCCCAGCAATGTAAAACCAGTGCTCATTCAGCAAAGCCCGGTTTCTTAGGCGATGTATCAGCTAGGTGCTTCAAGTACCGCGACGGACCGCCACCGGCCTGAGTACCGCCACCAGCCTTTGCGGTACTGAGGAGCAACAGGTTCTTGAACCTACCACAAAACAATTTCCTATGTCATTTTGCAACCCTTTATTAAAACAGAATACAGATAAGCACAAAAGGATCGGAGCACAGGAGATTTTTGATACAGGAAGTTTTGTTCCATCGCTGGAATTCACTGAACCGGGAGCTTCAAATTAGCAGCGCTACCAGATTTTAGGGGAAATTAAAACTAGGGTGTTTTGGGTCAACTCAATTGTAAGACAGAGGTAGATTGATCTGTTCATTATTGTTTTTCCAATTCTCAGAATTGAACCAAACAATATGCAGTACATTTTCATGGATACGTTACTAAACACTATATAGTGACCAAAATATCACTAACACTATACAATAATATCAAGTCACTTAATCATATGAATGGACAGTTCAACACAAGCAATAAAATGAAAATCAAAAGGGTAGAACATTTTAGTGCAAAAAATCAGAAGCAAATGGTCAGAGGAAGGATAAGCTATAACATGAATGCATGAATCTAAGTCCAAAATTATAATTTATGTGTATGCATTTAGTCTAATTAATTGGTATAAGTAAGAGGGCATACATAGTAAGTTGCGCACAAAGCAGGTCGCAGTTCTTCTCGTTGTCTCTCTCTCGATCATTGAGCTCGCCTTCAGGAACTTTACCTTATCTTCCAAGCCTTCTTGTAGGGTTGGTACTTGAGGTGAAACTCCATTTGCTGAGCTGGAGTGTATACACGCCGATTAAGGCGTGTGCAACGATAATTTAGTTTTTCCAATACCGCTCACACCGATGACTTGCTGGAGAAGATAATCTCTTTGATTTTTCATTCCACCAAAATGAATTGTTAAGGAAATAGATTGGCCTACTTCAACATCTACTTCCTCAGGCGTCTGAGTCTCCTCCTCCATGAGATGAATCAAAGGAAATGGAAGAGAGTACAAATAATTATGTTCTTGTTCTATTAATTTTTAGAGAGATGGGGATGGGGAGAGTTGCACATTAGCTGTAGAGACGAAGACAATAAATTAAGATTTGAAAACACGTCTGAGTATTTTCACTTTTTACATAACATAGAGCATAGTCTGCAATAGTACTCAATTCAAATTTGAAAACACGTCTGACATTGTTGGTATTTTTCACTTTTTACAACATAGATCAATGATACAGCTGTAAACCTGTCTAAATTTACCTAATTAATTAAAATTTTTAATTATATTCCCATTCATAATTAAACTGAATATGGAAACATCGAACAAATTTGTATATCTAGAATTTTTGGAACATTTTTTTTAAAAAGTAATGATGAAATCATACCAAATAATTTTAAAATATGGAATACTGGGATGTGATCAAATGCAAACTCTAAATATTGTACAAACTCCAAACTATGATTTGGACCGTTAGAAAATATCAACAGATCATGAAATAATAGCAACAAAAAATGTCAACACAATGTCAACGGTTGATGTTGTGTTGAAATTGTGTTGACATTGTATTGATATTGTGTTGATATCAGAATCTTGAAATTTTATACTGTGTTGACATTATGTTGATATTGTGTTGAAAAAGTTTGGAGTTTGTACAATATATGAGTTTGCATTTTATCACTACCCATTGAGTACTAGTATTTTGCACGTGACATTTGTCCGGTTGTTGAATATGGATGATTAATTATTTAGCTTATTGCAAAATAATGGAAAAAGAAGTATAAATGCTTAATTGCTCAATACATTCTCGTCTCTCTTTTATTTTAATCTAACTTTAATATTTGACAATACAAATAATATTGATATTTTATTATTATTATTATTAAGTTGGGAACTGAAAATTAGGGCTTCCTATGTTTTTGTTTTGCCTTCAATTTTTTCTAAAATACTCTCTTCAGTTCATAAGAATATGCATTGTAGATTAAATATGAATTTTAATATACAATTAATAAAATAAAAAAAGAAATAAAAATAAATAAGTATTATTAATAGAAAATAAATCTTATACTCTTATTCTTCTTGGAAGAAGTGAGTAGAATACTGTCATATTTATGATGCATCTGCTAGATGTGACATAGCAATGTTTTTCCTTTGCAATTTATGACATCGGCTTCTCATGCAAGTTCATATTCTTTGGTCTGATTGGTAGGTGTGCTTTTGTGTAACCATAAGATTTCACTAATAATCTGAACTTTGGTAAATTTCTAAGATTAACTTTTTTTTAAAATAAATAATTACTCTCTCCGTCCTCGAATAAGAGTTACTACTAATTTCTATTTTGGTCTGTCTTCAATTAAGAGTAGCACTTCATTTTTATTATAAATAGTAAGTAGGTCTCATATTCCACTAACTCATTTCACTCACATTTTATTATAAAACCAATATAAAAAAGTGAATCTCACATTCTACTAACTTTTTCGACCAACTTTTCTTTACATTTCTTAAAACCCGTATCCGTTCAAAGTATTACTCCTAATGGAGGACGAGGGAGTACAACGGAGGATTCAATGTAAATAAATAGTGGGAATCGATTCAATTTGAAGTTGTATGCTTCATTTTATTTACGGTTTGAAAATATATTTTGATTTGTTTGTTTTTATATCACGAACTTTGTTCGAGTTCCGATTTTTCACACAAACTAAAACTTGATCGTAAATATCATTAACACAACTCTTAGTCAGTTGTTGCCACAACTCAAGACAACTGCACCACATCCACAACCAATTTAATTGAAGGCCAAAAAAATCATTGTTTCGAGCGAAGTTTGCTCGTCTCTATATGCTGGAGCTACGCACGTCTGCCCCATGTACTATCTAATCGACTATGGCATCTGAGTTTATTATGGATTTGAAGAAGCACAATCTGTTTCTTACTCATACGGTCGTGATTCAATTCTTGTGTTGGTCGAGGAACTTTGCAACTCGTTCTGTTTTTGCTCCTGACTTGTGGTCGTAGTACTCGACAATAGCAGCCCCGGACAATGCAGCAAGAGTAAGTGCTTGCGCGTGCAACCTGATTGGCAAGTGTTAGTGTTAATTATAACAAATCGAACTTTACTTTTAAGAGACCAGAGACTTTGATGAGACGCAGCAAAGGGAAGATCTCGTCTGCTTCATGATAGACTCAGAAAAATACAAAACTACTTTAAGATGTTATGCTACTGAAAACAACAAAAATGGCTGTGAATCGACAAGGGAAATCAAGAACCCAAAAACGACTCTTGTTTGCTCGTTTTGGAAGAAACGGGATATCACCATGCTCAGGCACCACAGGGGACTGTTTCTTGTTGCATAAACAGAAAGGGATACTAGACAATATTCTCCTAAATTGCAAACTACGTATCTCCGAACCAAGATTATTAATCAACTCAGATAACATGAAATAGTTCAATCCTTAATCCACTTTAGAAGCCAAAACTATGTTCCATGCTAACAATTGAGAAGCAAGTTATTGCATCCACGTATATTTCAAAATCACAATCAAAATCACAATGAGCACATGATAATACATCGAGCACAATTCATGATTCATGTATTTCATAAACATCTGCCAACATAAAAAAACCATAAACTCAAGTTTTCAATCCTCAAATCACCTCTAGAAGCCAAGATTAAGTGCATTATCGTCACATCTATGTGTACTTGAGAATCACAACGAGCACAGATTTCTTCATGCCAACAATTGTCAATCAAACTTTAGAAGCCAAGATAAGTGCACTATCGTCATAGAAAGAGCCTCAACGATTGATTCCCCAATGCTAATGATCACACATTTGCATCTATGTATTGTATACTTCCGATCACACAAGCACATCAAGCAAACAGATTTCTTCATGCCAACAACATACAAAAACCACAAATCCAAATTTTATAATCCTCAATCCAACATTAGAATCCAAGACTAAGTCAAGAACCTCAACAATTTATCCGCCAATGCTAATGATCACAGAATTGCATCTATGTATGCTTCCAAATCAAATTTCTTCATGCCAACAACATTCTAAAACCATAACTTCACAACTTAACTAGAAACAACCAAATTGCTTTTGTAAGCATAGCAATACCCCCAAACTAAATCCCCTTTTAGCTACAAATTCCAAACAAGAATTCAAAAAAACAAAAGTAGAAGCGCACCTAGCGTGAATGATCTTGACGCTTGTCTTCATATTCGGCTGAGACCAATTGTATGCCAATGAACCCACAATCGCACTCGCCCACAAAGTCCCTTAAACAATCCCAACAGAGCGAAAACACCATTAAAAATCCAATCTTGAAAATGGAAAAACATGTATTCATCGTTACCTACAGTACGAAGCTTGTGCTCCACGACCCATTCCCTCAAAGCTTCAATCTTGCCTTTTTCTTCTCCCATTTCTTGATTTTTCTCAACCTTTTTTTTATTGTTCTCTTCAAAGCTTACAATTTTGGTTATAATTAATGAGAGGGTTTTTAACGGAAGAGAATTGCAATTTGTAAACCGCTGCTGCAAAACAGGAATTCCACCATTACATAACTTTATTTAATAGTAGAGCAAAATAAATTGATTAGCAATACCCAAAAATAAAATTGGTCAATAAAGCTTATAATATGTTAACTTTTAAAAGTTTGCAATATTGCAATAGAAAATTGTATAAGAGTTATTGATTTTAAGTTTTTTTATATTTAATTGTTGTGAATAATACCATGTCATATTTCGCATTTATAATTCTTTGCCTATTCCTAACTAGAGATTATTCTTAACTTATAACACAATTTCTAAATTATTTTCAAGGAAAAAAGACATGCCAAAAAAATTACACTCCTATTGCATATATTCATGTGACTACCATCATTTTTAAATACATTAAAAAACAATGAATAAACATCATTTTGAAAAATGGATTCTTGACAAAATCCAAAAGAATCAGCAAATAAAAATTTAATGCAGCTGTCAATTGTTCATCAACATTTAAAGAGGTCATATTAACATAAAATCATTACTACTAATGATGGATGGATGCCCTCTTCAAGAATTAATTGAAACTTGGACCTCTAAATTACTAAGCAAATAAGAATCAAAATAATGATTAATGCCACAAAAATAATGTCATTGGCTCAAGTAGACTTGTACGTTGGTGGATCTAAATAGTGAACAGTTATAGTTTTGAATAAAAACTTTGTTTAAAAATCATTGTAGAATCTTTCATGAGATCGTTTTATTGTGAAATTGATTGTGAAAAATGTGTAAAATGATATTTTTAACATTACATGAGTTCAACTTTCTCTTTAAAAAAACATAGACTCGGAAGAACGTAGTTTGACAAACGAAAAATACGTAGGTTATTATTGATTTTATAAATTTTATTCTTATGTATATTTCATTTAAGTTATTTATTCTTATCCACATTTAAGTTATTTATTTATTCTTATGCATATTTCATTAGATTTTTTTATATCTGAAAATTATTATTGATTTTATAAATTTTACTACTCCGTAAGTTAGGTAAATATAAAAACTTGATTTATTTAAAGTTATTAATTAAATGAATAAATGGAGTTTTAGTTTTTAAGTAATTTATAATTTTTAGTAATAACTTTTAAGATATTATAATCAATATAAATGTATACACAAATTAAATAATGACAACTTGGATTAGGTATTCTTATGGAGTATTAAACAGTATAGCAATTTCATGTATACACTTCCAAGATTAACATTGTTAAATTAAACAAATGACAATACGATTCCAATTTAAAAATCTCTCAATGGCATAGAGATCCAAAAGCAATTTCTGTTTTTTTTTTCGAGAAACTGCCATACGTCCTTAAAATTATTAATTAATTTAGCCCCAAAGAAATATGGACTCCCTGATTTTGTGCTACGAATAGATTCGAGTAATTATTTTGTATTTCATGTTTATTAAAATAATCGTATTTATGATTTGATTGCACATATATTATATATATATATATATATATATATATTATGCACAACCGTAAATGATTGAATTAACAACTTTATCGTAGTCTAATAAATTCCATTCTAGGCAAATGTATCGATTCTATCTTAATTATTCAACTTGTCAGTTTTATTCTCATATTTCACATGTATCAATTTTTACAGTAGGAATTTTACTCAAACGGGGGATTCTTCCATAAAAAAAAACATGTTTAAAATTAATTATATAAAAAATTGATAAAATTAGCAAAAGTTTGAGTAACCGATAAATATTGATAGTACATTCGAAATATAGCATTGATATAATTATTGAAGATTAAGAGTAAATTGGCAAAATTCAAAAATTATAGTAATTGATAAAATCATTAAAGTTCATGACACAATTGATTTTGAAAATTAAAAATAAGATTCGTATTATTAAAATAAAATAAGATCTATAAATCAGTTTAGCCAATAATAAAAACATCTAGCAACAACACAAGAAAATGATGTGTTCTTATCATGCACACTTCCAATCACAAAGGGAAATCCAAAATGTTAGAAGAGCAGGGCACCGACCCTCCACTAGCCACCATTGCGATGGTGGTGGTAGTGGTGGTGATGGTGATGCCGACAATGCTTGGCTACCAAGACAAGGCTTTAACCGAGCTCCTCGCTGAGCAGCTGGGGCCCGTGAGACTCCAACTTCTCCCCATCGTTCTCATCCTTACCATCCAATTCCTCTCCTCTAACACCGGATCCTTAGTTTGCGCCTTTTTCTCCACTTTCATACCCAATCCCATCCACCTCACCAGAGGATCATTGCTCGGAGTCACGGTCGTCCTCATCCTTTATCTTGTTCCTACTTCATATCCTTCATGTCATTCCGTTTGCTAGAATAGATAAAATGATTTAAATTGACTGTTTTTATTATATTTTGCTTTATCAATCTTTTGTATCGAAACTCGTCTCGTGTAATGATGGAGTAATAATATTAATGAAGATTTCAGGTGTTCCTGTTTAAATATAATGCACATTGTCATAAAGTATTTCAATAAATCAAACAACATGGAGGTTATTATAGATCTGAAGTTTAATACGGTAAATTGTTTTCATTAAGTCGCGATAAAAAAAAAAGTATAATATCATCATATTGTTATAGCTTGTTCATCACGATTTAACATGGTTATTATAGATTTGCTATAAGTAACACATCAAAATTTACAAATGCAAACATCATTCTACCATTTTAAGTTTATCATCAAACTCCAACAACTTATTGAATAAAGAATTGAATTTTACTCATTAACTATAATGTTTCTTTTTTGCCATGTCAGCAGCAAAATCTATCAATTATAAAATTATAACATACTCATAATATGAAAATTTTTATATTACAGCATAACAAAATTCAAAGAATATTGGAAATTTCCCAATTTAGGTAACACAACATAATGTGAAAGTTTTTATGTTACAGTATCATAAGTAGTAGTCCTAATTATGTAAAATAACATATTTATTCAATTATTCTTGTCTGTTAAATAATAATAATATATTATCATGTACTCCCTCCATTTCGTCATAGTTACTGCGGAACTTTTGGGCACAAAGTTTTAGAAATAAATATTGAGTGTGTTAAATAAACGGATAAAAAAAAAGTAAGAGAGAGGAAAAGGTAAAGAGAATAAAGTAGAGAAAATAAAGTAAGAAAGAGTAAAGTAAGAAAGAGAAAAAAATTACTATGGAAATGGCTCAACTATAAAGAAACTTCCTAAAATGAAAAAATGGCTCAACTGTGACGAAACGGAGGGAGTATAAAAATAGGATCCATTATAAATCTTCACATTCAATAATTTAATATGGAGTACTACTTTATTATTTATTTTGCAATAAAAATGTTACACTGTAGTACGATTAATGACGATTGCATAGAGACCAAAAGTAGTTTCTTTTCTTTAACCGAAAAGGTGTATTCTGTCCTTCAAATAAACAATTCAGCCCTAAAGAAATAAGGAGCCCAATCAGTGTGCTATAAATAGGTTCAAGTATTTTTTTTTTTAATTTATAAATAGCTTCAAATAATTTCTTTACATTTCATACTTATTTAAGTGAGTTAATTTCGCATATTAAAATTATATTTTCCACCACGAATTAAGAATTAACATGGAAGTTACATGGAAACTTCCACAGTTCCACTAACCGCGTTGCATTACAAAGAGAAAGAGGATTTATAGTAATATCCAATTCACACTTATGGCACTTCTCACGCCTTATTTCATATCACTACATTACAAATATTTTTAATATAGTATGTTTTTTCTTTTTAATTTGTATACATCTGTTTATGGCATCATACTATTACATTAACAAATCTAAATGCATACAACTTATACTTATCTGGCCGAATATCGTTTAGTAATACTATTCATCCATTAAAAACACACAGTCACCAACTATTTTCTTAAAATGTGTGTCTACCATAGTTGTATACTTTTTGTGTGCGTTGAGGTACTTTATATTATGCGAGTATTTTCAAGAAAATAATGATTGAATCTATCCTAAGCTAGAATACAACTGTTATAAAAGTATTGCTATCTGCATATTATAATTGAATCTATCCCACTTATAATGATTATCACTCCATTTGAATTAATCAATTTAAACATAACATTTGGTAATTAAGGTAATTCCATATCAATTATTTTAGTTAATCAATTTTATCCCTACATTTCAAATTTGTACAAAATTTACATGCATCCAACTTATATTTATCTAGCCGAATATCGTTTAGTACTACTATTCATCCACTAAAAACACATCCACCAACTATTTTCTAAAATTACATGCCCATCAAAACTGTATATTTTTCGTGTACGTTGAAATATTTTAACATATACAAGTATTTTCAAGAGAAATAATGGTCGAATCAGTCCTAGACGCTAGAATACAACTGTCAGTTGCTATTTGCATAATGGTAAATAATTGAATCTTTAATGATTGTATCAATTTCATCACTCCATATGAATTAATCGATTTCATCCTAACATTTGGTAATTAGGTCAATTCCATCTCAATGATTTCAATTACTCTTACTGTATTACACAATTTTATCCTCATATTTCAAATTTGTACTATCATTTTTAGCATTGAGATTTCACTCCAACTAATTAATTGAATTGATAAATATTAGTAATAAAATTTCAAAAAGGTTGGATATAGTCATTTTTCAGAATAAATTTTTTTGATTGGTATTATTAAAAGGGATATTGACGTCTAATATCACGAAACTTTCAAAAAGTTAGGGTTTTCCCACAAACTTTAAAATTGGTAAATAATATCACGAACTTTACCTTGGGTTTGTTTTTTCCCATGAATGAAAAAAATTCATGTTATTTTAATAGATTAAAGAACAATTTTTGAGGGTGTGCTTCAAGAAAACAAACACGTGATAAAGTTCGTGATATTATTTGTCAATCTTAAAGTTCAAGGAAAAAACTCAACTTTTTAAAAATTTCGTGATATTAGATGTGAATATTCCTTATTAGTAAAAAAACGGAAATATACATCGATTTGGTCGCTTATATAAACAAAGGTAGCATAGAGAGTCCTTTCAAAAAAGCAGCGCGTTTCGAAACTCTCTTCATTTCGTCACTCTTTTCAAAAAGAGAAAAACACACACACACACACTACCAAAGCAGAAGCCAAATCGGAAATTCCGATATGATCGAAGAGCGGCGCGCCGGCCCTCCGCACGCGGCGATACTGGCGGCGGTGGTGGTGCTGGTGATGGTGGTGCCGACATTGCTCGGCGACCAGGGCGAGGCGGTGACCGAATTCGTCGCGGAGATGCTGAGCCCCGTGGGGCTGCTGCTCCTGCCGATCGTGCTCCTCCTCACCATCCAATTCCTCTCCTCCGACACCGGATCCTTCGTCTCCGCCGTTTTCTCCACCGGCGAGCCTAATTCCATCCACCGCGCCAGCGGATCGCCGCTCGGAGTCGCGTTCGTGCTCGTCCTCGTCCTCTTCCTGCTCTACAACAGAGTCTCGATCTTCGGCGGCGACGACGACGGCGGCGATTGAACCTCTCCGATCTGTAAACCGATTTTTCCGTTGGTTTTGGGATCTGCATTTTGTTCCTTTTTTTTTAATTGTTTTTTTTTTTGAGTTTGTTTTTCTGTATGATACAGTTGAGCTAGCTCGTGTATGAACATGTGCAGTGTGTGAAATGACGAGATTAGCCCTTTTGTTGACATCTTGATGCTTGATTTATAGCCATTGATATAGTTTTATATTTACCTCATAAATTTTCCTAAATTATGGAGTATTACCATCTCTAATTTTCGAATCAAAGTTTGCTTAACAATATTTTACCAATGGGTTTTAGGTAGTAACCTTAAGTTCATGGGTTCAATTTCAAATTCGACTATCTGTTGAGATACTTTCGGCTTTAATTCATAAATTGGGTCAAACAGGATTAGTCGGGTGTTTGGTACACCTGTGGTCAAACTAAAATAATACTTCCCCCGTCCACAATAAGAGTCCTATTTGATAAGGGCATGAATTTAAGAAATGTAAAGAAAAATGAATTGAATAAGTAAGTTGGATGTAAGTCCCGCTTATATATATTAGTTTTATAGTAACAAAATGTGAGTTAAATAAGTTGATGGAACGTAGATGATACTTACTCTCTCGTTCCATTGAAGTGGAGATATTTATTTTGGACACGCGATTTAAGAAAAATCATGTTAAATAAATTAAGTAAAGAAAGAATAAAGTAGGAATTAAAAAGGTAAAGAGAAGAAGGGTGAATAAAATAGGAGAGGATAAATTAAGTGAGAGAAATGTGTTGACTTTTACTAAAAAGTAAATAAATAACTCCACTATTATGGAACATACCAACATAGCAAAATAACTCCACTATTATGGAACGAGGGGAATACTATTTAAGGTAGAAAAAATATAACGAAAATGACAAAATAGGACTCATATCGTGGGACGGAGTAATATTTTACTTCCTACTTTATTGGTATGAACAAAATTGACACGTCTTATTAAAGTTCATACAAAAGCACACATGAGTGCGAAGAGTGTAAAATATATGGAAAACAAACCCTAGAAAATGATTTATACAAATGTGATGCACACGCATGTATATAAAACTTTCGTAGACAAATATTACAACTTTAGGTTTGAATTAGTTTTGAAATTGTATTGTCATACAAGGGTATTACAGTCCTTTCAAATATGCATCAGCAAGTCTGTCGGTTGTTGAAGCCTCACTTTCAGATATTACTACAAATTTAACCAGGCTCTTTTCAATTTCTATTTCTGTCCTTTCCCCTCGTGTTCTTCTTTTTCTAATGGCATATAACAAAATGTCACAAAATAAAAACTACTACTCCCTTCGTCACAAAAAGATTGTCCCATTTTTCCATTTCAGTCCGTCCCACAAAGTTTATCTCATTTCATTTTTTATCATTTTTGGTAGTGGACCTCATATTCCACTAACTCATTCCTACTCACATTTTATTATAAAACTAATATATAAAAGTAGGACACACATTCCACTAACTTTTTCAACTCACTTTCCATTACATTTCTTAAAATTCGTGCCCGGTCAAAATGGGACAATCTTTGTGGGACGGAGGGAGTATAAAGTTATAGGGTACAAAATTAATTTATGGTCTATCTCACAACATTAAAGCAATTATCGCAAAATTATTGATATTTTTAACCAAACAATGTCATTTATGTCATCAGTAATGACGCCCATTATATAAGTTCCCGATTGTCATATTCAATACAATTTCACCCAAAAACTCCATGATTTTTCCGAGTATTTTCGAAATTGTTGAACGGATCAAATGAAGCTATTTTTCGGTACTGGTTGCACACATTCATGACAATGAATACTTTTCAACACTACCAACGATAATGAAATAAAATACGAGATTGGATCGGGAGGAGGGCCAACTTGACAAGCATAACAAAAAGCTCAGAAGCCTCACCTTATTATCACTTTTGGCTAAAACCGGAGTTGTCATCAGATAATTTTTCCATCTATATGAAATGCTAGCATTCAGTGTGTGGCAATATGTAGATAGCTGCAATACAATGTACATAAAATGAAAGGATAACTTTCGCATGGTTCCTTTGCAAAAAAGACCTCCCCCAGACACGAGGGCCATCGTTCAAGTCCCCAATGGCAACGAGCTTGTGGCTACGAGGTCGAATTAGAAACGAGAGGAAGAAAGCCTCTGTCGAGTTTTACTGCCAGCAAGGGGTTCCCATGGTGAAAACGTATGTTATAGTGTGTGAATCTCCGACTGGGTGATCATCAACTTGGAGGATCTGCTCAAGGAAAGAGAGACGTGAGTAGAAATCACCAAGATCACACAATGAACATGAATGCAAACGAAAAGGTCTCGATGTGTACAGGCCCTTGTGCTACTCCCTCTTACAGCCAAGATTTAAAGAGAGCTTCAATCAAAACTAAAAGTATGCTATATCACCTTTACAATGTTATTCTTTACGTAAAACTAAGTTCAGGACCGTGCATAGTTTCATATACGAAAAGATGGAACTTGAATGAGGGTACCAATGAAAATAATGCCGGTGCAAGACCTAATTAAAGCATTTGAAGAAAGCAAGACCTCCAAAAACAGCGAAGGGAAATCATATCATATCATCATCTTTTCAAGTTTTCCCAAGTCATTGTTGATATTTCACGTCATATTGAATCTCGAAACATTAATAAACAGATACAGTATGAAGCATAAGACCAGAACTGAATGCCCTCGCAGATCCCTGATACTAAATTCAATAAAGAACAGCCTCAATTGATCTCTATGCTGGTTCAAACAAATTCTTATTTTTAGCGCAGGGAAAAGCAAAGCTCAACGAGAAAATACTCAATTTTTTAGGCCATCTATGCATACACAGATAAAAGCCTGGAGCTTACGAATTTTATGCAAAGGAGTAACTACATAAACGAATGTGCTGACAGCCTAATGTCGATCCCCAACTTCTCTTTATGTTGATCAACTGCCTCTTACAGCCAAGATTAATGGCTAAACTTGCATAATCTGTGCATGTTCAGACAGATCCACAATTTTGGTCGGGCAAAACCTCTTCCCACGGCTCACTTTGTCATTTAAAAAGGAAAAATGAAAAGGCCTACTCAGGTATTTCTATTTTTTCTGCTCAGTTATTTTCAGGAATGCTCAATCTACAAACAAACATCAAAATGCTCAATTTTCAAAGCGCACTTATTTTGCAGAAACAACCTATAAAAACATTAATCAGATAATACACACGATTTGTGCAGCATAAGTGAAATTCCCACAACTCTAAATTTGAATCAAACCAGTTCTCACATAAAAGAAAGTGAAGGAACAGCCACATCATGCAAAAACATGAACTCACCTTCATGCAGCAAAACTTTGAAGCCTATCACAATGAGGAGTGGGGAAATGCCTATTCCAGTGACGCCTCTGCATTTCCATGTGACAGTAACGTCCAAGCATATGCTTGTAATCCTTTATCACATTATTCTCAATTTCATTTCGACCAGGAGTTCCAGCGGGATAGGTCCTATCAAATTCAGGTGACTTTACAAAGAACTCCACTCCATGTTTCTCTGTCATTTTTTTAAACTGGTAAGAGTAGTTCTTCTGCAACGCGTACTCAGGCTCCGAAAATGGAAGATAAGCAAGCAGAATGATTATCAAAAACGGCAGCAACTGAAGCAGCAGCATAAGACTAGGGCCTGTGTTACCCATGTCTTCCCTCTGATGTGCAGCAGCAGTGTGCGTTCTAGCCCTGTAAACGTGGGCATTCCTGAACGCATCACGTTGACCGAAAAATGCTCGGAATATCTCATCAGGATCAAATTCATCATCAAAGAAGTCGTTCCCAGTTCTCCTCCGTCTCCCCCTAGTCTGATACTGCTGGTTATGCTCAAACTCATCCACCAAACCCGTCTGATCATACTGCCTCCTCGACTCATCCTCACTCAAGCACTTGAACGCCTTGCTAACTTTCTTAAAAGCCTCCTCAGAACCCGGTGCCTTGTTCTTATCAGGATGAACTTTCAGAGACAGCTTCCTATACGCCTTCCTAATCTCCTCTACCGAACAGCTCTTCTCCACCCCAAGAATGGCGTAATAATCTGTCTTTTTCTTGATCTGTCTCACCAGAAGCATGTGTTCATCCGTGTAATTCCTCTCCCCGTTTGAAACCCCATCAGAATTACCAGCACCCTGATCTCTCTTCACTGTGGAATCCTTCTTCACTTTGCTAGATGGACCCGCAGAAGACGAGGAATCAAGATTCTCACAAGCAGCCAGTAGATCATCAACAGATAAACTCTGATTAAGACGGCGGGCAATTGCAATAAATTTCATGGCCCTTTGCTTATTACCAGCTGCAATTGCCTCTTTTGCAATGTTTATGCATCTCAACGCCTCATCTTTGTTGCTGTCCATCACGATTTTCAGTTACACCCAAAAAAACCCTACTCAAACATACAAACAGCCCAGCTCAGAAAAAAATCCCAAAATTCAACTTTGGGAGCCAAGACCTAGAAAATCCACAAAATCATAAATTCATCCACACCCCACTGCATCAAGTTCACCTCCGATCTCCCAGAATACCACAATTTCCGCTAATTGAAACACAAACACAAAAAGCCCAAATCAGGATCTTAATCAAATTAATCAATGAAGCACCCTAACAAGTGTAAACCGACATGAAAAAAGCAGGGTTTCGTCAGAATGAAAAAACCAGTCAACACGCCGAAATTTACTAAGAATTTAACATCAGCCATACAAAATGCCATGAAAAGAATTCGAAGAAAGCCATATATTTACCTAAGTATTAGATCCGTAATCCCATGACCAAATCGTAGATAGAAAGAGAGGGATAGAGAGGAAGAGTGAGATTATTTGTACAAGTGCATTTATATATAGTGCCTAATTATCAGCCAATTGAATTGCGCCATGTCGATTTGCACCCATTTTTTTTTCTATTTGTCTTACTTTTCTGCAGATATTTTCATATCACCAAACTATAAAATGACCCCAGGAATAATCAACTTGAGATTCATCAATTCTGCACATTCTTTCTCCACAAACCCACATATACCTATAATTAAAAATGCAATCTTTTTAGTAAAGATTTAAACTTTGGTTCATTAGATGACTATACCTTCTGTGATAAGTTTAAGTTAAGATCTGACATTTTCAGAATATTGACAAATAAATATAGATGTTAAAATTAGATTAATGATACAATCATTCTTACAAAAGTTGAACTAATAACTTCACTACTACAATGGTTAAGACAATCATTCTTTACAAAATGTTACTACTACTTCTCATCATCAGAGTCAAAGCATTGTCTTCTTCTCAGAGACTCAATCACCTCAGCCGGCTTCTCTCCTCCATGACTAGCCACCCCCAGCCGCGACTTCAGCTTGGGCACGTTGATCGAGCCGAGAGGCGTGGAGGCGCCCGCGTTCACCTCCCTGAGCACGGACCGCGCTGTGGCAGCAGCTGCAGCATCAGCCACGGCCGAAGCAACCTTGGAGTTGCTCTGCAGGTTTTGTGGCAGCTTGCTTCGTATCGTGTTGGGATTCCTCTCCATTGCCACCCCCTTGGGAGACTGATACGCCTCGGACCTCCTCACCGTGGCAACTGCATCAGCCGCTGTGCTCTTGGCCTTCATGGAATCGTACCTCTGCATGTCGTAGATGAGCTCCTTCTGCAGCTGCCGGTCAGCAACCAAGATGTCATCGATCTCGTTCTTGTAGTCCTTGAGCAGGATCCGGAGGCAGTCCATGAGGTGGCCGATGAGGGGGCTGTTCTTGCTCTCGAGGAGGCGTTTGAGCTCGATGAAGATGGGGATTGCGTTCTGGATTAGGCCTTTCCTCACTGCTTGAGTGATGGCTCTTCCCTTTAAGGCGGATGTGGATGCTCCTCCTCCGTCTCCACCTTCTTCTTCCATCTCTGCTGCCTCCGATGATGCCCCGTGGCTTGCCTGGATTCGGATCTCCTTGCTCGAGAGGACTAGGAACGCATCCTATAGCCGTGCCAATTTGTTAGTATCAAGAAAATCCATCACAACACCAGTCAGTTAAGTTCTTGCTATCAGTAGGGTGAGCATTCGATCAACAATAATGCATTCTCATTTTAAAATCAAAACGTATTATCCAAAATAGTAGCTAAAAATGTCATTATAGAATAAATCAAATTTAACATAAATCAAAGAAATATTTGGATATATTAGAATTTAGGAATAGTGAATGCTACCTGTATAACAGACTGGGCTGTTGTATCCTCTAGAGAAAGCATGCCATCAGATGCAGCAGCAAGAATCTCAGCACACACTTTGGCAAAGGTGGCCAAGAGGTGCTCTGGTGCCATCTGCTTCAGCAGAGTCGCGTAGATGTGCATCCGTTGAGACCTTGACTGCTCGTCATTTCCCCTGTGATAGAAGCAGTGGTATCGTATTAGCATCTGAAATCATCGATGCCAGCACAAAATCAGCCAATTAATCAAAACATGAACTACCGTATAGTAAAGATATGATTCTCATTGCGCGAACTGTTGGAGTTGCTACGCCCAGTGTGAGCGTTGCAGTCATTCAACACAAAGACAGATTCCACGAAGCTGTTGTAGGCTAAAAGAGGGGCCTTTGCTGTAAAACAAAGGAAAGATCAGCACACAAGGGAAACGAAACAGGATGCAGAGTGAGATAGTAGTAAACCAGTAACCTTTCAAGATGTTCCCAAAGAGGAAATCGGCTAGTTGTCGGATTTTATCTGAATCATCAACTAAACATAACAGAAATCTAAGGAAGAGAATCCCCCTCCACTTTACATAGTCACGCTGTATAGAAAAGAGAACGTTTTAAGAGACAATACTCGAAAACTGATCCTCTTTAACTTGTTCTAACAATCAACATGTACCTGTAATAGTCTTCCTAGTAGGATAAATGTCTGCCTTCTTACTAGCTCACAGGGATCACGTAGGCACTTTGTGATCTTTGACATGTAACTGTAAGGTTTCGACTCAGATATAAAGACTCTCGAATAAGTTGAAGTTTCACCAAGTTTTGAAGGTAGAGTGGAACTCACCAGTCCACCATAGCAGTGTATCGCACGCAGAAATCTGCCATCATCACCACTATGTTGTTGCGAACAGTAGCAGAATCGCTCTTTTCAAGCTCCTGATGCATACATTTTACTTCATAAATCAACAGACATAATCCAATCTATAAGCTGATTTTGGTATTACAGAGTACTTTTTAAGGAGCCCAAGCATGAGAATGTACCTGCACGAAAAGAGGAATATAGCGCTTTGCAAGTTTCCCATCAGCTAGACAGATCTTGCCCATAGCCAGCCATGCATGCACGTATAAGGAGGGGGCGAGCTGCTTAACAGAAACTGCAGGAGTGGGAAGTTTGCTAGATTTTGGATCAGAACTCCCCGAAGTTATGATGGTGTGTACGGTTGGAACTAGATCTTTCAAACTGGCTGAGGGACAAACGATAACTAGTGATCCAATTGTGTAAATGGCAACTATGGCTTGTGCTAATGACTTCGATTCAGCTGTTTTTGTTCTTTTTCGTCTTACAGAGGTCGGTGGAGGAGTAAGAAAACTACTTTCTTTATTTGGATTGGAGATTTGCGACATGTACGATTCTAGGACTAGGGAGGCTTTGTGTTTGAGTTGGTCCACCCATCTCATTACGAGGGTATCGGCCTCTTCCTGATTTAAGGCCTTCCTTCTGCACAAGGTTTTGAGTGCTTTTATATGAGCATCAACCTGTTAAAAGACATTTGAAAAAAAATAAAAATTCAAGAACCACAAAAACACATAAATAGAACAAAATGAAATAAGATTCTCATTCTAAAAGATGCAATGCAAGGAACAGCCTTTATTTGGTAGAAAGTTTATCTCTTATAGTTTATTAAAATTATGTACATGTACCATAAATAGCAAAAAAAGTTGAACATTATTGTTAACAAAACCGATTTTTAGTTGAATGGCGTGAAAACTAGAATCTAGCTCTATATACCTCGGTTGGATGCATGTTGAACCCTTCGAGTCTTTTGAGAAAGTTTTGTGCTAGGTCTGCAGCAGGTTCGGGAGGTAGGTCCATGGAGACATTAGAAATTGTCTGCAAAAGAAATACTCGATCTCCCATCCAAGTAATCGAATGAGATTCTATATCTACCATTTCTTCATCCATAAATCCAGTACGAATAGGGCTTTGGAGTTCATTAGCTGGTTTATTATTGTCGAGAAGCTGCCAATGATGATGAAGGAACTCCCAGTCAACTGCCTTTGGAACGAATGCAGATACCTCGGACAACAAGAACCAGGCACCCTGGGGTGCTGTCCATTTCCCCATCGGCATGGAATTGTGCACCCACTGGGCTTCAGAAGCCCTAATGATATTCTGAAGTGATATAGCAGTTTGCCGTTGAAGCTTCTTCTTTTTCCCTAGGCTCGAGCAGATCTTTTTCACCCAAGGCAAAACCTCTCCATCACAAAGCTCCTTTAGCAGGCCAAGCACTCCTTCTGTATACAATGACTCAGCCTCAAAATCAAAGCTAACGTTCTTTCCTTTTTTGTCACAAGCCCTTGATACACGATCAAGAACCAGTTCCGAGAAAAGGCTCTCACATTCCTCCTGGATGCTGGTTTCATTATCACCAATCAAACGTGTGACAGAATGCATCCACTCTTTGGTCACAAGACGAGTTGAGTATTTCCTAAAGGCCTAAAATCAAGAAAGCATAGTAATATAAGAACGAGATTGCGAGAGAACTACTCACAAAAAGCATAAACAAGAAAAGGAAATGGACAATAACCAGCAGCAAAAACTAAACATTGTTAGTAAGTTTCAATAGATTTGAAGGAACTAAGCAAAGCAAGGACAAAAATCAACCACAATTATCATTCAAAATAGTGAAGAACATATAAAAATCCTGACACATAAACAATGAAATTCACCTCAGATAGAGCAGAGATTGCCACTTTTCTAATGCTAACAAGCGGATCAGAGCAAGCTATGCCTACTGTCTTCAGCAGCTCCTCATCAAGTTCATCTCCTAACAACGACAGTGATTTTGATATCAACAAAAGTGCTGCTTTTCGAACAGCAGCCTTCTCATCCACAGAACGTAGTTTCAGAATCTTGCTCATCCCCTCACCCCCGTGTCGTATAACCTCCTTCAGCATTGCCCTACTTTCATCATTTCCAGACAAGGACACAACAACCTGAGCCAGATTTGTCAAAGCTCTAGCTCTAACCACAGCTGTAGAATCAGAACAGCGCTGAATCAACGCTTCCAACAGCTTCAAACCCCAAGAATCCTCAACCACATCAAATTCTGAAGCACCCTTCAAAGACACCAACAAAACAGGTATGATATCCACTGCCAAAACACGAAACTGCGTCTTCCCTCGGCTCATCTTCACCACATAATCCGCAAACTCAACTTGATGACCACAATCCAAAGCCTTCACAATCTCCATTATGGACTCAACTGCTGACGCCCTCGGCTCAGCCTTCTCCGGTGCCCTCTGCAGCAAAAACTTAGGCATGTTCGCAACCGCCTTCTTGATCTCATCAGAATGCTCACCCATCTCCACCATCCTATTAACCACAAACCCCAAGCCAAAGCTCCTCGCCTGCGATTTAGACAGCAAAATCAACGGCCTCAGCGCCTTCAACACCTCAGCCGCAGTGTCCCCCAAATCCCCATGCTCCCCCTTCAGTGCTTCACTCAAAATCCTCGAACACTGCTCACAGAGCCTCCTAAAACTCCCGGAGTCCCACGAATCAACAGCCGTCGTCGGAATTTCACACATTGTCTGAACCAAAGCCTTCAAACAATCAGGAAATCGGTCTAAATGAACCAACCCCATCACCATTTCCAGCTTCTCCATCAGCAAAAACAAGTCTTTCACATCGAAACCCCTCTCTTCCCCTTCATTCTCCTCAAAATCCCTAATTTCAACCCTAGCCTGATTCCCCCCCATTTTCCTCTTCCCCCTTTTCTTCGCACCCGTGCTTCGAGACGCAGAGCCTTCCCCCCGGGCGGAAGATGGTTTCTTGACGGCCAATCGTACAACGCGGAGAAGAGAGAGAAAAGCCACGGGAGTAAACAGAGTGAAAACCGGGGAATTTGGGGATAACAGCAGCGAGAGATACACCTTTGATGCCAAGACTGAAGTGCAGGAGGTAATTCCGGAATCCATGGCTGTGGAAATGGCATTTGTGAGTGAAGTGAGGGAGAGGTTTCTTGAAGAAAGTTCATTGTAGAAATTGTCGAGGTCGATTGTGTCGTTGGTGTTGAGAGTGAAATCCAATAGGGTGTCTAAATCTCTGAGGAAGGACTGTGAAATTGGTGAATGGGCTTCGAGATCTGCAACGATTCGAGCTATCGCTTCATCCATGGCTAATTGTTGAACGGATCTTCAGCGCCGTGGGGCGTAAATACAGGTGCCTTTGAATTTTTGCATTCCCGCTTTCGAATTGAACGATTAGTTGAAGATGACTTCTTTGTAAATAAATGAATTTGTAGGACCCGTTTGGTATATTGCATGAAGTACTCCCTCCGTCCCACAAAGATAGTCCCACTTTGACCCAACACGGGTTTTAAGAAATATAATGAAAAGTGAGTTGAAAAAGTTGGTGGGATGTGAGTCTTATTTTTAAAGTATTAGTTTTACTCCCTTCGTCCCGGCTAAGATGACACATTGCTTAGCCGGCACGGGGTTTTAGGAGTTATTGGTTAAAATATTTAATTTGAGAGATAGAAGGTGAGTGTAATTATTAAAGTAGAGAGATAAAGAAAGATGAATATTTTAATAGGAATGAGAAAAAGTGGTTGAGTGTATTAATTGGAGAGAGAAAGTTACCAAAAAAGGAAATGTGTCATCTTAATTGGGACAAACTAAAAAGGAAAACGTGTCATTTTAAGCGGGACGGATGGAGTAATAAAATGTGAGTAGGAATGAATTAGTGGAATATGAGGTCCACTACCAAAAATGATAAAAGTGAAATGGGACAAACTTTATGGGACGGACGGAAATGGAAAAATGGGACAATCTTTGTGGGTCGGAGGGAGTACTACTTGTCCAAAAAATAAAAGTATCTACGATACAAAGTTTCGAATCTTCGATATACACATAACTTTTGCTACGGTACTATACCTTATTATAAATTTTTGATATAGTAACGGTATATACTTTCATAGACCATTATATGGTAAAATTTATTTTATTACAGTATATGTCGATATATACATAATAATACGTTATATACCAACTAATGCTCTCGATCATGATATACCAATATTCTTGTATTTATAAAAAGAGTGAACTGCATAAAAGGGCCCTAACTTTTCGGCTTGTTGCATCGTTGATCCCTAACAAAAAAAAAAAAATCCCACCATAGGGGTTTGACAAAATATAAAATCACAAATCAGGTTTTTTCGGACAATAACACCCTTATGACCTGTAAGGGCATTCTCGCCTATTTACCGACGCCGCCAGTGCAGAGCTGTCTGCATACACCTGCAATATGCAGTTTGGCTGACATCCACCCAATGATGTGACTGAAATATCATGTCTTCTCTCCTCTCTCTCCCTTGAAAATAGTGTGTACCTTAATTGATATTCTATAAAAATTAAATCACATATTTTTCACTTCTCTCTTATTCACTTTCACTTGTAGTCATTTTCGCTCTCTCATCTCACTCCACTCCTGTTTGGTGCTGTGATTTTAGACTTTATATGTTATATTTGTTTGTTTAATTTTGGTATTTATATAATTTTCAAATAACCCTAACAGGAGCATTCCGAGAGGTTTTCCGAATAGGAAAGGACGACGGAGGTGGAATTGGCGACTTGCTTCCTCGAGGAAGGGTGGAATAACGAGCGATCGAAATTGGAATCGCCGGAGAAGAAGTCGTCGTCGAGGGTTCCAACGCGGGAGAGGTGGAGGAAGGCACGACGGCTGCGGAGAGGGGGTGGTGGCGGTGGTGGAGATGGGAGGAGGCAGAGAAATCGAGGCGGGAGAGGAGGGATTTCAAGGAGGGGTCGTTGTCGATGAGGAAGGAGAGGTAATAGGAGGCGCTCTGGACATTGGAGCGGAAGGTGAGGAGGAGAGAGGAGAGGAAGACGAAGGTGAGGAGGTGGGAATTGAACAATGGTGAGGTGTGGCGGAGGATTTGCGCGGTGGTGGTGTGGCGGAGGAGCGACGGCGGATCGCGGTGGCCGTCCATGGTTGAGGAGGGTTTCTGGATTTGGGGACTTTGGGTTTGTGGAATTTTTCAATCTTCAATCTGGGGATTTTGAAATTAAAACAAAAACAAAAGAAAATAGGAAGCTCACTCTCTCTCTCTCCAAAAAGCTTGATTTGCTTTAGTTGGAATTTTATACTAATAAAATAAATGCTGATTTGTTTTTTTTTTTTTTTTTTTCTGTTTTGAAATAATATATTTCTATTAATTGTCACAATAATAGTATTATGGTTGCTTATTTTAAATAATTTTAGCTGTTGGTGTTAATGGATTAACATTTGAGAATGTTGGGGTCTAAGTTTAGCTAAAAATATTAAAATAAGAATATAAGTAGGTTTTTGACTGATAATTATT
Source organism: Salvia hispanica (assembly GCF_029641045.1). Lineage (NCBI taxonomy): Eukaryota > Viridiplantae > Streptophyta > Magnoliopsida > Lamiales > Lamiaceae > Salvia > Salvia hispanica. Next base: position 3,228,896 of record NC_142692.1, on the reverse strand, counting down.
GTTGTACTATAAAATAATGAATCAATTTGTGGGAAGGCAAAGGCTTTGCTGTCAAATTTCGATACAGCAAGACAACAAATTCAAATTCAAGTCACTATTAACATATAAATTAATGATTTTTATATTTCAATGGAAACAGGTAGGTGATTCAAATAACTTGTTTGATTTTTGACATCTCTTACACATCAGCTTGTAGTCAAAGTCTAGGTGTGCAGAATTCTGCATGTTTGAAGCATATCTAGACTAAATTGCCCTTCAAGCCATTTGGGCATTTTCGTCTGGAAAAATGGCAAAATATGCAAGGTTTGTGATTTTATATTTTGTCAGACCCCTATTATGAGATTATTTTTTGTTAGGGATCAACGGTGCAACAAATCAAAAAGTTAGGGCCCTTTTATGCAGTTCAATCTTATAAAAAAAGTGATACATGTGTTATTTTTCTATAGTAAATAAATTTACATGCATGACGTAACGAAATTTGATAATATATCGTAAAGTACATTGGTACTGGATATCAGACCATTAGTATGGTATACTGAAGCCAGCATGGTAATAATATTGGAAATGCTTCGTATTAAGACTTTGGTATATTGTGATTCGATATATAATTTTTTTTAATAAGATAACGATATGGTTATACCTACATTTTCATTATGTTATATGGCATGACATTTTTGATTTTATATACAATAACTTTCTACTCCTAGAAATTAAATTGTAATTTGGTGAATAGATTATAGATCCACACAAAAATATGAGGAGGATAAGATAACTCAAGGAAATTGAGGTAATTTGACATTTGTTATTTAGGTGGGAATTTTTATGCAAAACATAGCAAATTATTCTTATAATTCTGCCCATCGGAATCAACTGTGATGCCCTACGGGCTAAACCATGAATATATATATGTAGGGGTTGATGATATAATAAGAGTTATCAGACATTCTAACGAAATATTACTAAATTTAAAAGAATTAGACCATTGAATATTTTTTCCATAAATAATTCAAGATTATTGAGAGTTGAGACATCCACTGATACCAATCGATAGAGAGGCCCAGCCCAATATTATATTCAGAAAACGGGTAAATTTGTAAATAAAGGAGAATTCATGTCTTCAATTGTAATTTAGATTGCCATAAACCCTCGCTCTCCATCATCTATAAATATTAACTCTCTCTCCTCTTTTACTTCTCTCGCTCTCTCTCGCAAGCTTGATCGATTGAGAGCTCAAAATCTTGAAATCATGTTGGTCTATCAAGATTTGCTCACAGGTAATTTTGTTATATTGTTTCAATTCATACATATATATTGATTTTATATTGAACTTGAATTTGCTAATAGTGTTAAAGTTTTCCGTGGTCATGTCTAGATCTGTTTTTCAGCCGTTAATTCTTTCAAATTTAATCGGATATTGCCGCTCGATTTCCTCTTTTTCGCTGGTTTTGGGGGAAGGGATTAAGGTTTAAACTAAATATTAGATTTGAGCTTGATTGTGCTTTGTAAATCAATTATTTGGGCTAATGCTATCATTCAGATTTAGGATTCGATGATTCAAGAGTTTTAAAGATTGTTTTTTTGCTGCTGTTACTGATTTTTAAGATTTATTTTACTAACATAAGTCTAACTTTTGAAGAATTTGCCTTCCATATCTTGGCCTATTTATTACTTGTGGTGATCTTGACTGTGCTTTGTAAATGAAATATTTGGGTTAATGCTACAATTCAGATTTAGGAATAGACAATTCAAGAGTTTCAGTGATTGAGGTTTGCTATTGTTAATGCTATCATTCTGTTTTTAAGTTTTATTTTACTTAGGCTAATTGTTAAGCTTATGCTTGTTTTAGTGTTATATGAATTTGCCTTGCATATGTCTTTGGTTGTTAATTGAGCTATGTTATTTGTAGGTGACGAGCTCCTCTCTGACTCGTTCACGTACAAGGAAATTGAGAATGGTTGTCTGTGGGAAGTCGAGGGAAAGGTTTGACTTGTCCACTTTCTGTGATTGATCTATATGTTTCAATTTTCATTCTGATGTGTATTTTCTTATACACAGTGGGTAGTTACTGGAGCTGTTGATGTCGACATTGGCGCCAACCCCTCAGCCGAAGGTGGCGGTGAGGACGAAGGAGTTGATGACCAAGCTGTCAAAGTTGTCGACATTGTTGACACCTTCAGACTGCAGGTTTGTTTTATTTCTATAGTTATTATATTGACAATGGTTTTGTTGGAATTTACGGTCTGACCATATATTTTCTGTAGGAGCAACCTCCATTTGACAAGAAGCAATTTATTGGGTATATCAAGAAGTACATCAAGACTTTGACTCCTAAGCTCGATGCTGAGAAGCAAGAGGAGTTCAAAAAGTCGATCGAGGGTGCAACTAAGTACCTGGTCTCTAAACTCAAAGACCTTCAATTGTATGAATCCTCTCTCTTTCACTTATAAGATTGCAATTGGTATAATATCATTTTTATGTCTAGGAACATACATATACACGCACGCGTGCACACACACACATCATATGTCTATATTTATGGTTGTAAGGTTACAATGTTTGTGCATTCTTTTTCTCAAGCATATATGCTAGAATGATGAATGTACCTTTTCTCTGTGCTCTTAGCTTTGTCGGAGAGAGCATGCACGACGATAGCTCTTTGGTGTTTGCATACTACAAGGAAGGTGCTACCGATCCAACGTTTTTGTACTTCGCCCATGGCTTGAAGGAAATCAAGTGTTGAGTGTTTCTTATTACCACATATTTATATGTTGTTGTCCATTATTATTTGTTGAGACATCTGAATTCGTGTGATTTTCAACTTAAAAACATTAGTAAGGTATTGCAGTTTTGACCTTGAGACAAACATGACATACTTATTGTTTATTTTGGGCTTATTGTTAATTTCTTATGAGTTGCAATTTGTCTATCTATATCCATTAGATTTGAATTATTTTGTTCTAGAATTTAAGCATCTGTGTAGCATATGCTTTTGATTCTCTTTCCTCCTCTTTGAAAAGTATGAATTATTTCTTTATTCGCCTATCCCAGAAAAATATGAACTTTCTAATTTTTAAATATAGAACAACACACCTCCATCGATGACTATGGAGGGAGGGTCACACATAGGACAAAATAAAAATAAATAAAAATAATTCTAAACTAAGTAAACCCATGTCACTCTTCTGCCCAACACATGGCTTTTTCCTATCGGTGCAATATTGAAATACTTTTTACTTTTGTTTCTTTACTTTTATTTATTAATTTATTTTATTACTTCGTGAAGTATATCTTTCTTACTATCACTTTTAATTTGTCATTTGGTTTGTTTATTTTATTTAATTGTACTGTATTTTCTTTTATTTGTGTATTTTATTATATATTAATTCAATTATAAGAAATGTGTAATAAATTTTGTTATAAATTTGAATTATAAAATTTATATTGATTAAAAATATATAACAAAAGGAAAATATTTAATGGGGTTGAGTTCGGATCATTGATGGAAGTAAACAATTAGTAAGTTTGGAGTTGTATATATGGATTAGTGAGAAATGAATATTTTATTAAAACGTTTATTGGGATTGGGTTGAATGGGGAAGGGATCCTTTGCTGTGTTTTTTAACACAGCAGATCCAGTGCTCAAAACGCAGTAAAAACCAAATGAAACGCAGCTTCAAATCCTTTTATTCCTTTTCATTTGATATGCATAATGCATATATTTTATTGTTAAATTACTTTTTCATTTGAACACTCAGTGGATTCTAAAAAATTTGATTGACGATAACTTAAAATACTTTGCTTGTAATTCCAACAATGATTTCATTTTCTGTTTTATAGTATTTCATACTTTGAAATTCTCTTTTTTAAATATTTTTATTCTGTTTTTTGAAATACTTTTATTTATTAAATAATGAAAACTAAATTGTTAGTATCTTTTTAGGATTAAGGACAAGCAAAAATCCCCTCAAAGCTCGGTGATGATATTCAAATTTACCAACCAAACTTAACTGTGAAAGATGGATAAAAAAGTAATTAAATAATAAAATAGATACATATCAAATGAAAAGGAACAAAAGGATTTGAAGTTGCATTTCATTTGGTTTTTGCTGCGAGGGCCCGCTGTGTTTTTTAACACATCAGAGGATCCCTTCCCGGTTGAATGAGAGTCACTATGAGGATAGTCTAAACAATATGAAGTAACATTTAACACTACAATGCTAATAATGTGGAGTCCAGTTTTCTTAACTATTCACACTATCTTTTCTCTCTTTCTCTTTTACATTGTTAATTACTCTCTCCATCTCAGATTTATAGTCACATTTAGTTATGGCACGGGTTTTAAGGAATTGGTGGAGTGTGTAATTAATTAAGTGAGATGGTGGAGTGCGTAGTAAATGAAGTGAGTTAGTTGAAGGTGGATCCCTTTTTGACCTTTTGGTTTTTTATTTTTGTTTTAGTTTATTTTAATGTAGATAATAACATTTTGATGTAATTTTGATAAACAATGGGGTAAAACTAAAATTCTAAATGTGACTCTAAATGTGGGGTGAACTTTTATGGTAAAATGTGACTATAAAATTAGGACGGAGGGAGTATATATTAAAATCCATGCCAAACTAAATATTTATATTTTTAGGGAAGGAGGGAGTATAATTTTTAGGTACCTTTCTTTTACATATTGCCTACAAAACTTTTATTCATGGCATAAAGTTTGCTTTGCTTTTCTTTTCTTTCTTTTTTTCTTCTTTCCTTTTTCCACTGTTTATTTGTCCTCTTTTTTTAGCATAAAGCATGCTTACTTGGAGAACCACGGTTTACGGTTTTCCGTCGGTTTTTTGCGGTTTCAACACGATTTCGGTTCAGAAATTTTTGAACCTGAATCGAACCACGGTTCTTAAACCAACGATTTTGGTTCGGATAAATTGTCACAGTTCCGGTTCAGAACATATTAATGCATTCGAACAAAAGCATTCAAAATACGCTTTGTTGTCGGTGCATCCACCTGATGGAAAAACGTATGTAGAGAGTCAGAGATGAGAAATTACCAAAGCATACTGTGACAAAGGCAATAAGTAGAAAGGTAAGACAAAGTGCAGTTTGTATATTTAAAGAAGTTGATCTCTCTAGCAAAAGAAGGAAACAATGAAATAAAGGCTTCATATACAAGAGAGGTCATTTTGGCTTACGCAGTACGAAGGAATTTCTATAGTTGATCACAATATCATATGCATATTATTACGTACGGAGTAATTAATTACACCATGATTCAGATTCAAAGTTTAGTAACTTTGACAAAATTACCAATGTTAACATTCTGTTTTACATTAGAGGCATAAATTGTACTCCCTCCGTCCACCATTTAAAGAGTCATTTCGACTTGGCACAGATTTTAGGAAATTGTTTAACTTTGTAAAGAAAAGTATAGGGGGAAAGTGAGTAGGATGTGAGACCCATTTAAAGTATTACTCCCTCCGTCCCGCTTAAGATGACACGTTTTCCTTTTTAGTTTGTCCCAACTAAGATGACACATTTCCTTTTTTTGGTAACTTTCTCTCTCCAATTAATACACTCAATCACTTTTTCTCACTCCTATTAAAATATTCATCTTTCTTTATCTCTCTACTTTAATACTTACATCCACCTTCTCTCTCTCCAATTAAACACTTTAACCAATATTTCCTAAAATCTCGTGTCGGCTAAGCAATGTGTCATCTTAGCCGGGACGGAGGGAGTAGTTATATTTCGGATTATGAGTGTGGGATGTGTTAGGTTTGGTATACTGAAAAGCATGTTTCGAGCAAGTTTCGCTCGAATAGAATCTTGCTTGTATACGTAAAACTCTATAATCCACTTTTAACCCGATTCAGTATTATTCGAGCAGTTCCGCACGAATAGAATCACTATTATTATTACATTGTGTTTGCTTGTGCATTTATAAGATGTTTTACGAACATTTAAATGCATAAGAAGTAAACAAAGTCTAAGTCTTTTGCTTAGTAGACCGGTTGTGGGCGTCGTCCACTTTAAGGTAACACGGTTAGATCTATGCAATGCTTTGCAAAAGAAAAAGAATAATTTCACAACCTAGATAGGCTTTGGCTACCTATCGTGAAAGGTTGCAATGTCAGTCCGCATATTTCTAAGCCTTACTGAAATAATTTGACATTGGTGTGGTATAGCACTGAACGGATCTACCAGCAAGATGTGTCTTTATGCTATCTACTGAAAGACTAGGTCTTGATAAAATGTTATTTCTTAATCTACATATGTTAGCATTGAGCATACGGTATTGATTATGCACTACTTTGACTTATCAAATGGTGCGGGTTTTTCGCAACCCAATAATCCTGATATATTGGGTAGTGGTGATTAATATCTAGCGGTGCTAGGATTGCTATTATGTTGAAGCGTGCACGAGGTGAGTCTCGTTTGATAATGTCCACAAGAGGAGCTCGAACAAGGTTTTATTATTCGGAAAACTGGCCAGTTGGAGTTTTATTACTCTATGAATAATAAATAAGTGTTTCTTGCTAAGTCCACTCTTGGAATTAATAAGATATTAATTAATTAAGTCCATAGCAGACATTAATTAATTAATGGACATTTATATCTTAAGCGCGGGAAATAAATAATAAAAGTGGAAACCCGGATTACTTATAATTTCGGATTTGGATGGGGAGAGTTCAATATTACTTCTGTAGTGGCTGCTCGTAATATTCCAATATAAGCTTGTATTAAATTGTGGGTTCAATTTAATTAGTAAAAAGCTAATTGGGCGAGCCCATATCCAAAACCTTCCATAGATCCCTGTCTGGGCCCAAAAGGAACTTAATATAAATAGGAGAATAAAGGAGATAGAAATCATTATTATTATTACTCATATTTTTCGTCTCCCTCTACCTAGAGGAGTTCGAATTTCTCTCCTAATTGGAGTAGGATTTCTTCTATCTTCTTTATTTAAGTCCTAGTATTTTGATAAGATCAGCCCACCTTGATATCGAGATACAGTTCGGGAACCAGAGAGAAGATCCGTGGTCTAGTATTGAAGTTCATCGTGGAGAAGGCGCGAGCAATCGACGATTCTTTGGAGAATCAAATCGGTAACTCTAAACCGTAGAATTCATGTTTTAGGATTTACTTTTTTTGAGCATGAATTATTTGCGTTCTAGCATGCAATTATCTGTTTAACATGTGAATTGATTAATCGCATAATCTGTCAAATAGATCCGTATCTGATTTATTTGTTTTGTACAAGTCTTCCGCTGTGCAAGAGGCTCCTAACCCCAGCAGGATGTGGGGTCCGAATACTAAAAGTGGAATAAAGTAAATGATTCTATAAATCGTGGACAAACCAAAACGGCAAAAAGATTCTTTAAATCAGGGACGGAGGGAGTAGTAGAAAATTGTACAATATATAATGTAGTTGACACATTATATCAAACATGTTGGGACTAATAATACATCTAATAGTAAAAACTAAAATAAAGAGATCGGAAGTACCTTGTCGAAGAAAATTATGCATGGAGAACCTGTCGTTGCTCGACTGAATATTGTGCGGACTTCCCACTCGGTCCTGAGTTCGGGAGATAAAAACAAAATTTTAGTAAAATACTCCCTCCGTCCCCTATTAGGAGTCACTCTTTGACCGGACATGGGTTTTAAGAAATGTAAAGAAAAGTTGGTTGAAAAAGTTAGTGGAATGTGAGACCTATTTTTTTATATTGGTTTTATAATAAAATGTGAGTTAATTGAGTTAGTGGAATGTGGGACCTACTTACTATTTATGGTAAAAATGAAGTGTGACTGTTAATTGGGGACGGACCGAAATGGAAAAATGTGACTCTTAATGGGGGACGGAGGGAGTAATATTTTTCTCCCATTTATATTTATGTACATACTAACTTAAAAGAACCTTAATGTGTGGAAAATTGGCTCCCGCTTCATTAGCCATGACCTTGGCAATCAACGTCTTTCCACGGCCAGAAGGGCCATAAATCAAAAATACAGTTGCTAAGTCCAACCCAAAAGCCTACAACAAGCAGGAAAAGTTTTACAAAAACAGCATACTAGTATGATATACGAGGATAAAAGACAATTAGGAAACAATCAAAGTAATCAAATTTCACTCGTATAACTCAGTTTACGCAGCTGAATAAAGTAGGACTACGAAATAATACAAATTTACCGCATAAGCTTCAGGAAACTTTATACGTCCAACTATATGACGGTCAAACTCCTCTTATTGTATGCTTTTCGGAACAACTCACTTATTTTCCCTTCTGATTCACCTAGAAAGATTACATAAAAACATGAAACCTAAGAAAAGTGAACTAGACGCATTGAAATTCTATAATATTTTTTAGATTCTAGACTACAAACAAGTACCAATAAACTACAAAGTTACATCAGTACTCACAGTGGAGCAGTAATTTCTAACTTAGCAAATGAGACTAAAACTAGGGGTGATGCGGTACGGTATACCGCACCGAAAATGTCATACCGCATACTGTACCGCAAATTGCGGTATGAGAAAATGTCGTACCTATACCTTATCGAATTTTCTGTATGATAAATTCCGATATTGTTACCATACTGTTTATTCGGTATACCACACTTTTACGGTATACCGAAATGATGTATGGCATACCGAGTACGGTAAACCAAAATAATGTATGACATACCGTTATACTTGTATTCCATACCAAAAAAATCATAATTTATAACCAAATATATAAAATAAAATATCACCTATTTTAATAATGTCCAAAACATTGAAACTACAGCACAATCAAATCTTATTCAAAAAATTTTAATAATCAAAACTTCAACAATCAAATTACAATTGACTAGATTTGCATCTCTGCGTGAGTGTGTTTAAGGTTGGGGGTAGAGGAACTAAAATGTGAAAGTAGGGTTAGAGATTTTAAATATTTAACAATTTTTATATAATTTATAAAAACAATATATATACCAAATTTTTGGCAAATACTATATATGCGGTATACCGCGGCATACGCAGTATACGAAAATCTATACCTTTACCGTACCGAAATATATCGGTAAGGTATCATACCATACTACAAATTTGGTATTTTTCGTACGGTAAGTACGGTATTTCGGTATATTTAGCCAACCCTAACTAAAACGTGCAAAAATCCACACAAATACAAACTATAACAAATAAAATTGAAACGGTTTCATACCATAAACTCCGTGAACTCCAGATATCAATTCATGGACACTGATTTTGTATAACGACACTCCCGCCTCATTGGCAATGGGCTCAGCCAACCTCGTCTTCCCACACCCCGGTGGCTTGTGCAATAAAATACAGTTCTTCTTCCCCTCGAAGTGGTCATCTAGCTGCGGATGATAAATCGACATCAAACACTTCATCTTCAATTTCTTAATCACTTTACCAATCCAACCAAAATCCTTAAACATTGGCCTCTTTCCACCTTCCATGTTGCTAACAAGATCTAAACTCAGAAAGTGTGAGGTGGATACACCAAAATCCAAACTCAGAAAGTATGGTAAGTGCGGTATTTTGGTATATTTAGCCAGCCATTTTCAATCAGATTTCCGCTCTCGAACAACAGATCAATGATCATGAAGGAAGGGTCGACAATCAGGTTGAGAATATGAAGTGAGTAGATGTGGTGCTGCTGAAAGATATGGACGAGGTGTTATTCTTCATCACCTACCTTCCTGAGTTCCCTGGTGTAGTTTATCTAAGAAACGATGATCAATTTGTGATGACCGCTTATGTGGCTTTGAAGGAGGTTGAGCAACCTTGTCGCTTGACAAGGGCCGTCGTTGCCCGCCTAAGAGCCTGGGATGCTTAGTTTATTTACCAGGCTTTTACTCGGCTTTCTTGGCACGTGGCTATGTTGCTTTAATTTTGTTTATAGTTTCCAGTTTGTAGTTTTCAGAATAAAAATGTGTTTCGGTTTGTAGGCTTGTGTTTGTTTGTGCTTGTTGGGCTTCAGTTCATGTAGGGGTGTTGTGTTTGCTTTGTTGTTGAGAATTTTGCATAAATAAGAGCAATGTGTTTTGATTAAAAAAAAAGTCAACCCTAACTAAAACGTGCAAAAATCTAAACAAATACAAACTATAGCAAACAAAATTGAAACGATTTCATACCATAAACTCCATGAACTCCAGATATCAATTCAGGGACACTGATTTTGTATAACGACACTTCCGCCTAATTGGCAATGGCCTCAGCCAACCTCGTCTTCCCACACCCCGGTGGCCCGTGCAATAAAATACAGTTTTTCTTCCCCCCCGAAGTGGTCATCTAGTTGCGGATGATAAATCGGCATCAAACACTTCATCTTCAATTTCTTAATCACTTTACCAATCCAACCAAAATCCTTAAACATTGGCCTCTTTCTACCTTCCATGTCGCTAACAAGGTCTAAATTCAAAAAATACGGTAAGTGCGGTATTTCGGTGTATTTAGCCAGCCCTAACTAAAACGTGCAAAATCCACACAAATACAAACTACAACAAACAAAATTGAAACGATTTCATACCATAAACTCCATGAACTCCAGATATCAATTCAAGGACACTGATTTTGTATAACGACACTCCCGTCTCATTGGCAATGGACACTCCTTGACTTTTTTTAAATAATAATCATGTAGATAATATAAGTTATAATATTCAATTCAATTTAAAGTTTTTGGTCGAACCAGTTCAAACATTATTACTTACTTCACTACATAAAGCCAAGAAATAACACAAATCAATCTATTTATAAAAACAGTAGAGAGAAAACATTTCTAAAATCGTCCACAGCTAATACTGGATTTATAAAAACAGTCTAAGAGAAAACAATATGCATTTGGCCCATTTTGAAGTTTGTTAAATTGGAATTTCCCCTCATTTGTTATTTCACTGCAAGATAACGGCGGGAAAGAGAGTTTTGTTTTTTGTTTTAATTATAGGGTCATGAAATGCTACTACTTCATTTATTTGTGTATATGATTAGGCCTAAATTGGGCCTTGAGTTTAACTAAATAGTTGATAAAATTGGGCCGATAATTTAATTAATTGATTTGCCTAATAAGTTTAATGAATTGACTTATTCACATATAAATCTTTCTTTCACTAATGTAAGCATCGAATTACTGAAATTTTCATTGGTTGATAAAGAGTGATAAGCAACAAAGTATTAGCTATGGTATTTGATGAAATCCATATGATCCCTAATGAATCTCGAAATTAATGAATGAGAATTGAGGCCTAATCATATGTAGTACACAGATGTTATTTGAAGAGAGAAATGTAATTAAACCGATGATTGATGACATGTTTTTCTAATACCTTTTGCTATACTTTGCTATAATACCTTTTGTACAACTACAAATAAAGATCACAGTTATTTCAAGATACCATGGGAAACCGATTATTGATGACATGTTTTTCTAAGTAATAGTATCTACGAAATCCCATCATGCCCTACATCTATACAAATCAAGCAAAATAAATCAAACACTAATGACCATTAATGAGAGCATGAAAAATTAAATAAAATTGATTTCACCAAGTACGCTACAAGTATAATAATTATATATATCCATGTACAAAATTGTAGGAGTATAACAATGGAAATAATTTTTTTTTATATACTTCAAATTGTGAAAATATAAACAAAATATGGATGTGAATGGAAACTAATCACAGGTTAACTAAGTTCATGGAATGCTAGCTAGGAACTACTGTATAATTTTATTTTCAAATACTTATATTTAATGGTTAAATTAGAATATTAGATACTTTTAGTCAAAGAAGTACTTCCTCCGTTCCATAATAATAGAATCATTTTGCCATTTTGATATGTTCCATAGTAATAGAGTCATTTCCCTTTTTAGTAAAAGTTAACACATTTTTCCACACCTATTTTACTCTCTCTTACTTTATTCTCTCTTCATCTCTCTATCTTTTTCATTTTCTATTTTACTTTCCCTTTACTTAACACACCTAACACAATTTTTCTTTATCTCCGTACCGAAAAGAAACGCCTCCATTAATATGGAACGGAGGGAGTAGTATTCTTTAGTTAAGAAATAAGTGTACTGCAAGGCATGACTTGTTAGGCTACATCTGACGTGGGCATAACAATATGAAACTTTAATTCACTTCAAAATAAATACTAGGAGTAGTACTACATTTACCTCTTTTTTTTAATCATTTAACCATTCAATTAAATTTTTAATATTTTTATTCCATTAGCTACAAAAAGGGCGCATTCATAAGCTTCCACCACTTAAGCTAATTCATTGTAACATTTGCCATATAACTGTAGAGTAAATATCACTACTTTTTTTTTTCTTAAATAAGATTGATAGTAGTTTCCATTTATGAAATATATCAAGATATATAGTCACATCCCAATTGTATAGGAGTTAAAAAACACACTAAAATCCAAAACATGCAAAATGAAACTCATTTATATAGTTGAAGAAATCAGAGAAATAATTTTGTTGGGTGTAAAAATTCGTACAAAATATTGATGATTGAAAAAACAAATAAATCACATCACAATCAGCAGAAGGATCCAATGTGACAATTTGTTGGGGTAATTATCCTATGCAACTTAGAAAAGCGATTGTTGTCTGCTCCAAATTCTTGGACTGTGCTGGAATTATCATTGAATACAGGGACCCAACATCAAATATGTACGTATTTAATTCGACTAGGGGTAAATTTGTAATTTTCACTCGGATGGAATTAAATATTTGTCCTTTTATTTATACCATATACTAAGTTGCCGCCTAGCACTAATGATGAAATTCATGGCATCTTCGATAATTTATTTAGAAGTGTATTTGTGTACATATTTTTATTACGGAGTATATTTGTAATTTTATGAGTAAAATGACAAATAACAAAGGGGAGGTTTATCGCGTGCACGCACGCACGTTTAGCTCCTAAGGGCGGAAAGAGAGGACAGCAGCAATGAGGAGAGGATGTGGCGGTGGTGGAGGGGGTGGCGATGGAGTGGGAGAGGATGATCGAGGCGGCAATGGTGGCATCAGAGAAGGAGAGAAGGTGTAAAGGAGTGTGTGGATGCGCTTATAAAAAATGCAAAAATAAATTGGCCTTAAATTGCGGATGTCATAAAATAACAAAATGTGTTATAATTTCATAGACAGAGGGATTATAAATTTTGGGTGCTTTCAAGTGGTAGTACCATTTCTTTAACTATGCAAAAAATGTGATTTTTATTATTTTCGTCTGCGTATAAAAACTATGGTGTTTTTATTTTTGATACATATTCCTTTCTACTCTTTCTGTCCCCTAAAAATAGGGACTTTGGAGATATAACATGTTTTGATGCGAAATTGGAAAAATATAAGAGAGATAAAAATAAATTTTGATTGGAGTATTATTAGTGAAGAATGAAGTCGACCTTATAAAAGAGAAGTTTGCTAAATATGAAGTGGACTAATTTTATGGGAAATATCAAATGGTAAAATGAGAGAATTGTTTGGGGATGGAGAGAGTGATGGAGTATATTTTATTGGCGAATACTTAATATAGAACAACACCGTTAAACGTCCACAAAGCAACTATGTATAAGTTTTTTTTTAATTGGTAAGAACGAGATAACTTGTTTTAATTTAAAGATGCCATTTATGGATATTTTTGAAATAGTTTATTATCTCGCGTGTCTGAAGTGATTTGTTTTGTCTAAATTGAATTTCTACATTTTATATATCAATTGTTCAATTTTGAAATCACAAGATAACATGTTTAGAGATGCAATTAATGGGTCTTTCTAAAATAGTTTATAATTTAAATTTCTGAACTTTATAATTATAACCACATTTATACAGGTGCAGACCCTTTAATAATGGTTTTCAAATTACTTGAGGTAAAATAGGAAGATTAAAAAAATGGCCTCATCGAAAGATTTACAGAGGGAAAGTGAAGTTTGGTGGTAACAATTATGAAAGAAATGTTAATGTTGTGTTGCTATTCGTTATGATTAGTAGGGATGCATCAGTTGCAAACTGCATCTTTACTGCAAATTAAATCTCGTGCATTAAATTTTCAGATTTTATGTCAACAGATGACAAGTATAGCACTGTTAATTAGGATTAAAATATTGTTTTGACATTTTTATGAAACGAGTTGACACTCTTATATTTTAATCCTAGATCATGCCATTTGTCATTTGTTGACATCATATCTGAAAATCTAATAGACAAGATTAAGTTTGGAGTGTAATTTGCAGTATACAGTATAGTAAAACCCTATGATTAGTATTTCTAAATTGTGACCATGCCCAGCAGTTTAGAATCATAAAGTTACAATTACTACATGTCTAAAAGTAGCATATTCAATGTTGCATGTGATATCATAATATACATCTTAATATAAGAATTATCAATATTAGGAGAGGCTATCTATAAGCATGTTAGCCTACTTATACCTACAAAAGTTAAACCTCATACCCTAAAAACATAATCTACACACATTTCTGATTTTTAAATTTAATACATACTCCATTGTAAATATAAATTATGTTTCCTTAATATATTTAATGCAAAACTGGTAAAATTCCTTTCCATTATTTATTTGGAACACATGTCATATTAATTTTATCACACCCATTCCTTTACATTATTTAAAATTCATTTCTAATACCTATAAATCAAAGGGCATAAATGTCCGATAATTAAGTTCCAAAATGAGCCGTTTATTTAATAATAGTACTACTACTTTATTTCGAAAAAAATCACCACACATTTTTGTGAGATACACTTTTTTACAGGTATAAATGTATACATACAAACTCATATACGTATATCTGCGTATATTAAAATCCATAAAATGCAATGATGAATAATTTATTCGCCAAAAAAGTTATTGCAAATACACATCAATGTAGCTATACATATATATAATCATCATATATCTGACCCTCCCTTCCACTCTCTCAAGCAATCTCAGAAATCTGCAGAAAATTTCGACCGAAATTGCTCGTGTTTCTGTTTTTCAATAGAAATCTCAGATCTGTCTGCATTTCATGTTCTATTGATTTTGTTTCAGGTAGGATGCTGCGGATTTGTTTTTTGCCATAGCATTGCTTGAATTTGATGTAATTCTGATTGAAATGCGATTAATTTTTGTTTCTGCGATGATCTATGTAGGATATCGTTAGGAATTCGGGAAATTTGTGAGTGAAATAAAGGGAATTGGAATTGGATTGCTGATTTTGGTGGCGGAGCGCGTTGCCTTTTGTTCCGATTTCTCCCCTCTTCGTACGATTTCTGAATTTTGAGCTGTTTTTGTTGTTGAATTCGATTTCTCGATGATGATTTGGTGGTTGGAGCATCGAATTGTTATTGATTTCTGGAATTTTGCTGTGTTTGTTTGCTTGAAGTGTGAAAAACTAGATCTTGAAATTGGCTCCCCAAAAGAGATCGATGCGCCACGGTGCTGGCCAGATGCAGCAGAGCAGCGCGGCTGCGGCCACCACTCTCTATGACAATGCAGGACCAGGGGTGTCCGGCGGAGATGCGGGGGATGCTGTGATGGCGCGCTGGCTGCAATCTGCTGGATTGCAGCATCTGGCCTCTCCGATGTCGTCCAATGCAGTCGATAACCGCCTGCTCCCTAACCTCCTGATGCAGGTGAAGATTAGTTCTTTGAAAATGTTTGCTTATTAATGATTGAGCTATGGTTTTTATCGCATAAGTGCGTGGATGTGGAAATGAGAAGCTTCGGCATCCGTTGCTTTTGTTGGGATTAGTGGCACCATTTGCTTAAGTTAGTTTATAGAATTTTGAATGAATTTCATTTTTTTTACACCATTGAGTGTGGACTAAAACCATATGGTACCACCACCACTCCGTATCCTGTTAAGGATGCCTCTGGGATTGTGATATATAACACTCTGTCTGTATTGGGTGTGTTTATATTAATTGGGAGGCCTGTTGGTGTATGAAGGGCTATGGACCGCAATCTGCAGAAGAGAAACAGAGGCTCTTCAAATTAATGAGGAATCTCAATTTCAATGGTGAAAATGTGTCAGAGCCTCATATCCCAACCCCAACTGCCCAGAGTTCAGGTGCATTTACTCCAACAGAGGGTTATTACGCTCCTGAGTTCAGGGGGGATTTTGGAGCTGGACTTTTGGACTTACATTCTATGGATGACACTGAGCTCTTATCTGATGTATGCTACACTTACTATTGACATTGGAAATTCTATTCTTCCAGTTGTATCTAGATATATCTACTTAATAGTGAACACTTACATTTGTTTATTTTCAGCATGCTATCTCAGATCCATTTGAGTCATCTCCTTTCATGCCTGCTGTGACCAAAGCCTTTGAAACTGATACTGTTGGGGTAAGCAACAAGCAGCAAAGGGGACAGATGGATGCAGAAGCCCCTGTCGGGTCTTTTAATGAAAAAGAATTGAGCACAAGAGAAAATAATGTGGCTAAGATTAAAGTTGTGGTATGATTAGTTTCCCTGGTTGATTTAAATTACCTTCAATTGTGCTTATATGGTGCAATAACTTTACTGATAATCAAGTACAAAGTAAATGTGTTTCTTTCTTTTGATTTTAGGTTCGTAAGAGGCCATTAAACAAGAAGGAACTTGCACGTAAAGAGGATGATGTTGTGGCTGTGTATGATGATGCCTATTTAACAGTCCATGAACCCAAGTTAAAGGTTTGGATATGTTTTTGGCATCTAAAAACATTATTATTATTATACTTGTTTGTGTTGCGTTGATGCTGGTTAGTTAGTATCCTGGGTTTATTGTTTTTTATTTATTTTTTCTTTTCTGAGATTGGGAACTCACTTTTGAGAGTTACTATGAAGGTTGACCTGACTGCATATGTAGAGAAGCACGAGTTTTGTTTTGATGCTGTCCTGGATGAGCAAGTGTCAAATGATGAGGTAATAATATGTTCTTGGATGTAAACTCTTGGTCAAAATTGGGATGAAAATTGTATACATGCACTAAGGTTCTTTTTACATGTGTAAGCAGGTATACCGCAAGACTGTCGAGCCAATAATTCCTATCATTTTTCAACGTACCAAAGCAACATGTTTTGCATATGGTCAAACAGGTGCGAATATTCTCACTGACCTAGCAATGCACCTATTTAACCTGCTGAACCTATTGTGTGATTGACTAGTATAGTACCATCGTTTTATCCATTTGCACAGTGTTTAGACATTCGTCTCGATGCAGTCTAGCTTAGTTATATGTTTTCATGTCAAACATGCTATATTATTGTACTGCTGTATATAAGACCATATCAAATCATATTAAACTATATCATCTTTAGGAGATAATGTAATAGGTGCTTTTCGTAATATTGCATCATTATTGACGCATCTGAAAGATAATTGATAATGGGAAAATGGTTTTTTGTATGAAATTGAACACCACTGATAATTGGTGTATGTGTAGGTTCCCAGATGTAATGTGACGTTCACTTAAATGTAATCTAGTCTTGCCTTTGTTTCATCATTATTAATTGTACAAAGTCCAACAACCCCAGCTGTTAATTTTTCTGTTTATGATCAAATGTCAGGAAATGCGCTTTTTTTTAGTGGGCTGGGGGGGGGGGGGGAGAAAGATTTGTTTGATTGAGTTAGGAAAGAATGTTGCGATGTATAATCATAGAACTATGCTTGGACGAACCAATTCCAGACTATTATATTATCCTTAGATTTCGTGTTCACTGGCCGGCCATTTGGCGACAAGCTCTTGTTGCAATTTTATACACTCTACGACATTAAGATAATTATTAGTGAAGGTCTCTATGTGTGTGTATTAAGATAATGAATGGAATATTAACTATATTATTTATGCTTATAATAATTGATGTATGCAATTATTTGTATATATTTGAATATCTATGATGATTGGAACTTGTAAGGTAGAGTAAGATGACAGAAGAGATTTGAGAACATGCACACCAAACGAAAGTTGAAACCAAGCACAACATGTTTAAAATCTATAGTCATGAAATAATTTCAAGATAGAAAGAGACACTAAGAGTATTTGTTATTGCAGAGCTAATCTGAGGAGCACTTTGGAACATCTTTTTCTACAAGCCATTTTACTTTAGCGTGCTTTCCAATTGTAGAAAAAATGAACTCTCTGAATCTATTTATGCCTGATTTATTGAATATATTTATGTCTGCTTTATTGTAGTATCTGTTTCTGTAAGAGCTCTTATAAATGCTGGTAGATAAAATATGTCTCCCATTTTACCAGGAAGTGGCAAGACATTCACTATGCAGCCGTTACCTCTTCGAGCTGCAGAAGATCTTGTGAGATTGCTGCACCAGCCAGTTTATCGCAATCAAAGATTCAAGCTGTGGCTGAGCTATTTTGAAATATATGGAGGAAAACTTTATGATCTTCTGAGCGATAGGAAGTTAATACTCTTACTTGGTATCCCTTGTATTGAAGTAGTGAATCTTTTTACATTATGTGTGAGAATCTCATTCCTTAATTAACTGTATTTGAAAAATGCTTCTGTTATAAACTAGGTATGACAAAATGACCCTTGATGAAGTTAGCTTAGGCTCCCTTATATCCAAAAAATAAGTTCTAAATATTATCATCAAGATGCAAAATCTATCCTCATAAGTTGGCTTTCTTAAAATAAAATGTTGATTGATTTTGGATTCTTCTTATGTAGGAAACTATGCATGAGAGAAGATGGCAGACAACAAGTCTGCATTGTAGGACTGCAGGAGTTTGAAGTCTCTGATGTGGCTATTGTAAAAGAATATATTGAGAGGGGAAATTCCTCTAGAAGCACTGGTTCTACGGGTGCTAATGAGGAGTCTTCGAGATCTCATGCTATTTTGCAACTGGTTGTGAAGAAGCACCCTGAGGTGAAAGAATCTAGGAGGAATAATTACAATAATGATGGAAATGAATCCAGGGTTGGGAAGGTTGTAGGAAAAATTTCTTTTATTGATCTTGCTGGTAGCGAGAGGGGTGCTGACACTACAGATAACGATCGACAAACACGGTATTAATTTCTTCTGTTACTGGTGGTGCTTCTTTGTATTTTATACATGCACTTGTGTATGCCTACCAACATGAATATTTATCCACTTTCACCATTAGACTCAATTTACATTATTTCTGATGTTCGTCTGATGAGTATCTTTGTTTTGTGCAAAATTTATCTTCTAGGATCATCTTGTAGTTACGGAATTCAGTATTCGGTGATAACTTTTTATTCAGATTGTGTCTTTGTTTCTGTGCAGGATTGAAGGTGCAGAAATTAACAAAAGTTTACTGGCACTCAAGGAATGCATTCGTGCTCTTGACAATGACCAGATTCACATTCCATTCCGAGGAAGCAAGCTTACTGAGGTTCTTCGTGACTCCTTTGTGGGCAACTCAAGGACTGTTATGATCTCTTGCATTTCTCCAAATGCTGGCTCATGCGAGCATACTCTCAACACTTTGAGATATGCTGATAGGTTAGCCCCCCCTCTTGCTGGCTGTCATTTATCCTTTTATCAGTGTGGCCCGGGTGTCCTTTTCACATGATAAGCTAACAAATTGCCATCGACTAACAGGGTTAAAAGTCTTTCAAAAAGTGGGAACCCGAGGAAGGATCAGTCTAGTTCATTGCCGTCAAGTGTCAAGGAAACTTCATCAGCTACAACTTCATCTGCTGCTGCTGCTGCTGAGGCAGAGGACTATTATGAGCAACTTCAAGAATCTAGAGTGATGGATACGAGTAGAAGAGTTTCTGAGAAGGAAACTTCATCCTTCAATAATTCTACTGAGGAAGATAAACCGCCTTCTAGTTTCTCTTCCAATTTTAACTTAAATGGCCGTGATGAGAGCGGGATGGCTGCTGTTGGTATGGAAAAGGAACGGTTTGATGTAAAAAATTCTTTGAGGGGCTCTACCAGTCAGAAGACATTTTCTGCTGGATACCCTCAGAGTTCGACCAATGTAGAAGAGAAGGTGCAGAAAGTATCTCCACCTCGGCAAAAAGCTTACAGGGAGGATAGGCTCGAAAAGCAGGGGCTTGGAATGAGAAGGGACTATGACAATATGGATGTAATGTCGCCCACCAGTTACAAACAACAAAATATGAACACCTCTAATGCAAGTACCCCTGTTGCTAAGCAGAGCGAACCCGAGCCTCGTGATGGAAGTATCAATGAGATACTAGAGGTCGGCTCTAAACTCTTCTAAATACATGACGAGGGCCTTACCTCAAAATGCTAATTATTTTTTGAATACAGGAAGAAGCCGCCCTCATTGCAGCCCACCGTAAGGAGATTGAAGATACTATGGAGATAGTTCGTGAAGTAATAGCCGTTCTCTCTACTTTCTTGTTTACTTTCATCTCTAAGCAGTGAAGTCGAGATACTGAATTTGTATGCTTTGTGTGGCAGGAAATGAAACTATTAGCCGAAGTGGATCAACCAGGCTCCCATATTGACAACTATGTGACACAGTTGAGTTTTGTGCTATCACGCAAAGCAGCTAGCCTCGTCAGCCTTCAAGCTCGCCTCGCCAGGTTCCAGCACCGGCTAAGGGAGCAGGAAATACTCAGTCGGAAAAGGGTGCCCCGCTGAAGCAGCACCATGAAACTTACATTTGTTCTTGTTTATTGTACCGACTATAGCCTACCTTTACTGTCAATTATACATACGAATCGCCCGGTTGAGGTTTGTATTTGTGAAGCTGAAGAAAAGCGACTTAGATAAATGCTAAGAACTGTTGAAAGAAAATATTGTGAAACTAACAAAACTTTGGAATTTTGGGGATTGTACATTTTCTGATTTCTTGAGGTTTATCTCTTGTATATCTCAATGTTGTTACTCCATGATTTTGAGCTTCAGCAGACGAGTGTCTTACCGTGCTGTGTGACAAAGCTTGGCTTAGACATTTTATGAATTAAATGTGTATTATTATGATATAGAATTAGACATTCAAAAGTCAGACAGAAGCCATGCCAATAGTAGATGAAATATCTCCATTAACAGTATCAAACTTTTTCTTTTTTCTTCAATTATGTAGTCTAACTTCCTGAGCAAAAAGGGGAAAAACCGCCTAAGATTTCATACACTTTATAACCCTACAAAAGAATTGTAACAAAATTCTGATAGCTAAGCTGCAAAATTAATATGAACACACATTTACAGGATGTAAAGTGTCAAATCATAATTGATTCATAATCAACCAGGTGGCCATCGCTCAGCACTCCAGTTTCGGTGCTTTTGCTGAATCTCACAAGCAAGCTTGACGAACGAGGCTGGGAACTCCAGCAACTGCAGCGCAGAGTCGAACTTGCAATAAATTACAGCAACGTGAAACCCATCTTTGTACTTTACGGAAAGAGCATCTTATAATATGATAATTCGACATTTTCGATGATCTTCTGCGTTGGAGCCAGCGAAAGTATAGTGTAGGCTAAATGAAAGAGTCAGATCTCTGTTCATCAGTCTGCTCTCAATTTCAAAAGCTCCTTCGCTGTCCTCTGCCTAAAATAAGGCATATTTTCCTATTGCCAAAAAATAAATCAATTAAGCATACTTAGAAAAATGGTTTAATAATTGTTCAGTTTTAGAGGACACTATGCTTTAATAAACCAAGTAAACGTCCACTTAAAAATCAAAGTGAACTACTACACAATGGCGAAGTAAAGGAAGGAAATGTGATGAATTTTACATTGTATATCTATAATGGCTGATGAAGAATACCGTTTAAAACAAAGGTAAACAATAATAAGCTTACTTCTTAAAAGTGTATCTCATGGAAAGCCCAATTTGATGTGCATGAACATGGCACAGAGGACTAGAGGATTCGTGATAAATTGTGTCATATTACTCTGCCGAATGGCAAACAATTCTACTAAATATACCACTAGGCAGTTTTGAGACAAGAACAAGATGAATAGCAAACAAATGCAGAACCTTTTTTACAAGTTACACCGGAATGTTTACCTGGCTAAAGCAGAGTCCAATATCCCTGCTATAGAAGTCGGCATATTTAATCATGAACATGCCACAATCAAACCTGTCCAGGGAGCAATTTATCATAATTACAAACAAAATTAAGTTTTACATGATTCATCAACTAAGAAAGGAATAATTTTTTTTGTTATCTGCGCATAGGTAATAAAGTTCCAGAATTTTGTCCAGCTAAGCTTTTACCTCATTTCTACAGCATATTGACCAATAGCATATCATAGCAGTCTCATTTCACCATGCAAAATATAGTAAAACTATTTATAATGGAAAAACAGAACAACAGAAATCTGAGCATATTAATAGGTATTGGGGACAAGGAAGGACTATATTTTTTACGGATTAACTAAACAGCTAGTGCAGTTCACATTAACTCAGCACAGCAGAATTAACTTGTTCCTTTATGTATATCAATATAACATTCAAGTTTTCACGTTCACAAGCACAAAAATTAAGATACTTGTAATGTTTTGCAAGTTACCCATTTAACTGCTGTGGAAGTTCTGTGACAAATTCTTTCTCCCATGAGTTAAGGTTGATATCCTTTCCACACTTGTCCTTCACCTCATCCTCAAAATACTTGGCCTACATTTAGAACTTCCAAAGAGTCATGCCATAGCAAAACACTACAGAAACCAACAAAAGTTATCTACGAATTGATACATAACATCACTAAAAAATTAAAGACACTAAGAAGTCCAGTCAGCTTAACAAGGAATTAAGCATACCAGTGCATTCAGAACTTGACTGTCACGACCTCCGAGTGGATCAAGATACTGAAACTTTTTATCCTTTTTGTTGATAACTGCCAAACACCAATGGATTTCTTGGTGGATAGGCACAAAAATCTAAAAAAAAGTAAGTAACATCATCATGAATGGACAAATTCAAAGGGATAAGTGGAAACATTGACAAAGAAAAGCTTATGATGAAATCTAAATCCCCAGAAACATACTTTGTCACACTCTAAAAGACTATATCCGAGCTTTTTCTGTGTAGTCCATCTCCGAACTGATTGAAAATTGTAGCCACCACGACTGCTCATAAGCTGAGAAAGCACCAAGTGACTATTAGACTTGAAGTGCACTTCTAAATGTTAGGTGCAGTAAGTGCTTTCTTATCATATTGAAGTGTAAATATAACGTGTATTGGGCATGTCAAGCTAATAATTCAACAAATGGGATATGGTGCTAAAGAATGGATATCCGAGCAATAAGCATACCTTCTTGTAAAAGAAGGTATTAAAGAAATGGCACTTGAGAAACTTCTCTGGTTCCCTCTTTTCCCTTTCTTTCAACAACTCAAAATACACATTAATAACCTGCAATACAATAATATTTTCAATCACAACCTCCCAATGGAAGATACAGCATCTCCAACCAAATTTTATGAAATTCATGCAAAACAAATACAGAAAAAATCACCTCATCATTAAGCCATGCTCGGGGCCCCAAACACTGTAATATTTCTCCAGAAATATCAATGCCAGAATTCGCATGAGAGACCAAAACCTTTTTCCTGCAAATGTTGAGCATATATAAGATGCTGATAAAAGAGTGGCTCACAGATATCCAGTTCAAATGAAGAGGAATAACAACCTGTGGGAATTAGACAAAGCGCGAGAAACCATAGCCCTTTCCTCACGGGTAAGAGGCACGAAGCACTCCTCTGCCACATACTACAAACAAACGCAACCCAATTAAAACATACGACTGAAAATGCAACTGCACAAAGGATAGAACAGTGAAACCAAAGGTGGCCACCTTCTGAATAGGCTCTTCTTTCTTTGTAGTCCGCAACAACCGCAGCCCTTGAATCTGCTTTTCGTGTGAATCTATACGTAAACTAATGTTGACGAGGCCAGAATCCCTTTTGTTCGCCTGATTGTGCAATTTCTTATAAAATGGCTGCTCCAAATCACCAGCCGCAGGGTCCATCAACGACAACCCATTCTTCTCCGTATCATCAACCTTTGCAACTGCATCTGTGATCACATAAGAATCTAAAGACCTCACTTCTTTCCCCACAGCCCCTTCTCCCCCCTTCCACCTTCTCCGTTGGGAATCCACAATCTCCACCTTTCCTATGCTAGAATCTTTCGAGGCAGGATCACAATCACAATCCAGTTCATCGCTGCTATCAATCCTAATCACCTCCTCCTCCTTCTGCTTCCCCGAACCCACGTACCTCAATGATCTCAACGCTGATTCCTTAATTTTTTCGTAGTTCCGATAGAAAAAACCAAATCTCCCCATTTTATCAGCTGGGGAATCCCTAGAACCAGCAGCTAATCTATGACTAACCGGGGCGTGAACTGTTCTCGGAAACCCCAATTTCCTCTCCGGATACTTAGCAATTCTAGCAGCAACCGAATTCCCCACTGACGGCGGCGTAGTTGGACTCATGCAAGCTGAAAGCTTCGGTTTTTTGGAAATGTGGCCGCACGATTTGTCAATCGGGGCCGGAGATGAAATGTGTTTGAAGTAATCGCCTGCTCCCTTCCTGTTGCTGGTTAGAGCCCCCATTATCCAAGCAGCTAGTCAGGTGAAAGCCCCAAATGTTGAATCATCGAAACGCTCGGAAATGTGCAGTAACAGTAGCCTTTTGAATTTGGGGGCGGAGATGAAATTGATCGGGAAATTATGGCGGATTTGAGGCGAATTAGGGTTTCCAACAATCAACAATCAAGTCTTTTGCTTTGTTTAGAAGATTATAATGCTGACATATAACAGAAATTTGGACTAGCATTTTCAGTTCAAAGGTCACAGAGAGCTAATGATTTTATTCCAACTAAACGTATTTTTAAAATTTATTAGACTATAGATTTAAAATATACTGTAATAAAAATTGAGAAATGAATCAGACATAGCATTGGGCTCCGACATGGAACAAATACTCAATTATCAAATTTAATTATTTAAATAATAAATAATGTTTTTAAAGGATTATCATCCTTAAAGTGGTGAATTCATCGGTTTGAGTCTGATTATCTCTAAATCTGATGTGAGAACTTGAAGTATAGACTTCGTCGATAAAACTTATCGCACCTACGGTCCAACCAATTGGAAGAGAATCAATTGATTTCTTTCCGGCCTGCGGGAGTAAATGAGTACTTATGGCAGAACGAGTCAACCCGATATTTCAGAGTAAAGTGATGAACGAAACTACTACTTCATCTGAGCGAAAAAAGATTTTTTTAGAAGATTTAAAATGTAAAGTATAAGTTCTAGATGAAGTTTGTAAATAGAAATGATTCTTATCTGACAATCGGCAAGAAATTTGAATTCATAATCCAATAGGCGCCTTTTTTAAGAATGTCAACTAAGGAGAAATGTTATTCTGGGAGATTGAATTTGAGCGACAGGTGAGCACTTCCATTCCACGTCTGAAAATTCCTTTTTTATCTTTGAATTTCTCTCTCATCAACCTCTCTCCCTCCGTGAACACCGCTCACCATCACTTCTTTTTTACAAAAGCTCCAGATCTCGTTCTTTTCTTCATTTTCTCTCCATTATTTTCACATATATAACCTAGCAATTGCAACATCGTTTTTTTCACTGTGAAATATGAATTCTCAGCACCTGTATTCCTTTCCTTCAATAATGTATCTATTCCTTCCCCAACTTCTCGATATTTGCTACCCCAATTTAATAATTTCATTGAAAATTTTAATCATCTCAACTAATTTCAATATAACTTTATTTTAGATCGCAGTTATTCGACCACCCATTTTTCACTCTTCCATCTCCCCCACATTCTAATCCTTTTTTGTTTTGATGACAGACTTCTACCTCTTTCTTTTCTCTTAAAAAAATCGTTAACATCATAGTTTCTATGTTCATAGATTCAAATTTGAAGATTCGGATATTTGGGGATAAGTCTAGTGGTCGGCGGTGGAATTCCAAATTTGGGAGAGTTGGAATTATCGAAGAAGCATCGTTGTCCTTTTAGAAAAAATGATGGATTGTGGTTTAAGAATTGATAAGAAAGGTTGGAATTCCGCAAGAATGAAGAGCAATTTTTGCAGCTCATTTAGGGGAAGTTAAATTTAACGGAACTTTGTCTATTTGCCATTTTTTCACCTTTTGAGATAAAATTTCAATTGAAATAGTAACCTGAATTTCCCTTGGTGAGCTTTGTTAGACACCTATGTAGTCAAAACAATGGAAGGATAAAATTACGCAGAGTTCAATTTTATAAAAGAATGGTGGAGAGAGATTATTCGATGAATTTCTTTCTCAATTGGAAAAAACAGAAGGAAGTGGAGCGGTGTTGACGAAGGATTGAGGTAAGATAATTTAATATTGATAATAAACGCAAAAGAAGTAAACAGTTGTTTGACGTGGAATGGCGCTCATCTAGCGCTCAAATTAGTCGCCTAGCATAACATTTCTCGTCAACTAAGTATCGTAAGTAAATTGCTCTTGATTGTTCAATCATTTGTGACCATTAACAATTATGGTTGAATGATTAAAACACTCAGCTCATAATTGGGACATTAGTAGTATTTCTTTATTTTAAGACTAATATCATTAATAGCATTAAGTCATGGATAAAAAAATAAGTTTAAAATTTTTGTAGATACGCGTAATGTTGATTCATTAATGTTGCAGAAATACAGAGTTATACTATAAATATCCTAGGTGGGATGTCTTATTCTTTAACATAAAATATCGACAAAAAACATCATGCTATTATATTGCTAACACATGAATTTGGATTTGTTTGGTTTTAATATGTAATTGATCCGAAAATACAAAAGTTGCCAAAAGTTTAATATAATTGAAATAGAAATCCGAAAAAATCCCTACGAAAAGTTTAAAACCCAAAATTCAACTTGATTAAGAATTAATATCGAATATTCAAATTTCGGATATTTTGCTAATCCCTAATTTTACTCTTTTCTTCAAGAAAATCAATGAATCTGGTGACTTAGCCACTCAAATCAAGCATCTAAGTCTTCATCAACACTAGTGCTACGAATCCCAGTTGATCCATTCATGGAAACTAAAAACAAAAAAGTGTTGAAAGGGAAGGTGATCAAGAAGAATATGTCATCCACTTCCATATCTTGATCATCACCCGATACTAGACGAACAAGAGCTGTTGCAGAAGACAAGCATACGAGGAAGAAACTCGAGCTCCAGTACACTCGGACAGGGGACGGGTACGATGGCGCACCCACAGATCTTATTTCCGTGATCATAAACAGAATCACTGCATTGGTCATTGCTTGAAAGAGACAGGACAGAAGATCCACGCCACTCCATTCCGATCCCACTCCTCGACTCAGTGCCGATAGGCTGAGAGCAGCGTAGCCTAGAGCCAAGAGGGCTGTTACATAAACTGTGGCTTTGTAACGAATCGTGGTTATTGAATGAGTACGAGGGCGGATAAGAGGCTCTTCGAGAGGGGTGGTGGGGGCAGAGACGAGCAATGTTTTGAGCCATGGAGCGAGGAGGGATAGCAGGAAAATAAGATCAATGGCCATGAAACGGATCCTCAGCAGACATGGTGCTAGGAAAATGAATTCGAGCCACTGTAGTATCGTTGAGACGAAGCTCCAGCTGTCGAAGGATTGGAAGATGGAGATGGAGCATGAAAGAGACGTAATCCATTCCATGATTTATATCTACGTGTAAAATTGAACTGTTACTATGATAGGAGTTGAACAACAAACTGACGGAAAAGAGAACAGACGAATACTGAAAATAATACTGTAATTGAACTGAAAATACGATTACGAGATAACGCCTTCAAAAAAGCCACACCTCAAATAAGGACAACACACAGTTGGCAAGACTCCACGTTTTGCAAGATCCAACTAAGAAACTTGAAATAAAACTCTAACCAGCGAAAGACTTCTAAACATACTCGAACTAGGAAGCTATGGAGATTTCGAAACTAAAATCCTTCAAATTATCATTGCTCATAGAGCCATAGCCAATGTTAAAAGAGAAGTGAAATCCACGAGTTACTAATTTACAATCTCTTTTGACTGCAATTAATTACCTTTTTTCTGTCACCTTTTCTTCATGAAGATAACTTTACAAAAATAAAGCCTACACTAACATTTCTTGATCAGGAGAAGGTGAAATCTTAATTTTGTAACAAGTTTGGGGTATGATAAATATGGTCTCATGTTCGTAGATAATTACTATGGCATTTATATGTTATATAGTGCAGCTTCCTACATTTGTTGACAACTCAGCATCAAGATCAACGACACACAAAATGAAAAAAATGAAGCATTAATTCGTGTTTTTTTAATTAATCGAGGTCAAACATGCATGTGGTATTTAAAATTGTTAATTCTCACGCTGAGCACAATTTATATAAATATGTCATTAATTAATATACTAATCTTGCAGGCCTGTCACAACATAAAGGAATGAATTTTTTATTTAGATATTCTAATTCCACTATTTCATTCTATTTCCCTCCCAGCACGTTCTCTCTCTCTCACCATATGTCATGATATCTCCCTTGATCTCTGATAGCTACACCATGGCCAGCGATGCAGCAGCCCCCCTAAAAGAATATTCCAAACCTATATTATATGTTTCTAAATAATTTTTATTTTGAGTTTACTACTAAGTCGAGTCAACTAGGAAATTCTAGGCCAACTCAACTTAATTATTCAAGATTATGATGCCACTTAATGTGGTGGAAAGTTCAAGCAATGCCATGAGAAGCTATTAATAACCTTAAGAGGATTCAGATAAGCTGCACTACAGCTGCAACTCGTAGGGTTCCATTTTGGAGTAGATCACCGAGCTCATCAAACAACAATGCTGTACGCCAGCCCCATCCCTTTGGAGCTTTTGGCAGAAGCGTGCCCGTTTGTTTATAGCTCCCAAAAACCAACACCTCTCTCTTCGACGGGCATATCAACTGAAAGTCCAAAAGAGAGAAACAGCTAGTGAACAATGCAAGCCAGTTAATTAGTGGACATTATCGTTGAAACCACCTTGTTACTTCACCTGATATCTAGCAGTAACCTTTTCCCTAGAATCAACGTACATATGGACCTGAGATCACAAGACGGAAACAGTATGAATTGTGTTGTAAAACATATCATCATGATACATTACTTAGAGAAAAGAAAAACGAATTTAAAATGCGAACAAGCAAGACACCTTATCATAAGATTGTGTCAATCATTATTGTGATCATCAGTGACAATGAATTTATTTATCATGAAATACGTAAGATACTGAGACCATAATGTTCAGACCTCATATGAATACAGCAACAAAGTGTTTATTCAATCTTTTCTAAACAGCACATAGGGAGGGATGGTATGAAAGCTCTGAACAATATGACGCAGTTATCTATGTGTATCATTGTTAATTTTTTTTATTGGCATTTCGGAGAATTTAAGGGGATTCTATTTTAGATATGATGTTGCCTAAGTTCTTATCAGAACAAGCTTCTCCAAAATAACTAAAATCACATTTCAGCCTATGATATGGTCCCAGTAACAGAGTACCAAGTGTGTTTCAGGATTGTGCTTGCAGCCCAAAATGCATCATACAAACATGACTTTGAGTACCTTTCTGTGTGGATCGTTGATTTCTGCCTTCCGCCGATGAAGAAACAAGCCTAGTAACATACAATAAAAAAGAGAAAAGCATTGGAAAAAGGCGTTCCTTCAAAATTACAGTTTACTCTAATACAAAAGGTTTAAGAATATACCAAGTGTACGACGACCTTGTGGATCTTCATCACTAAAAGCCTGGACACTTAACTTTAGGATCAAAATGATAAAAATACATAGTTAAATAAATAGCCAAACGTTACTAATTGATGAAAAATTATAAATCAATTTTAGCAGAATTGAGAGAAAGTGTATTTGTCAAACCTTCCACAAGGAACCTGCATAAAATGCTTCAGGGGAGTGCTTGACTTGGCCATCACAGAGTCTATGCACATCCTGGAATTCGACCCTGAAAAACCAGCAGGCAATGATCAGAAACTTACAATAACTCTATCTGATAAACTACAAACTATCAGACATTTAGATATTTCATAAGTTATAGTAGTACATTAATTAGATAAATCAGACACGGAACACATTTCTTCTACTGTAATGCATAGGTTCATCTTCACTCAGAAGAAAACTGAAGAGAAATATAAGGCTCCAATTTTCCAGAAAGTATATGAACTAACACAAAAGAGATAGGACCAGTTAGACAAGCATCATTGACTTTTGTAGCATCAGTGAGACTGTATAACCATGACGGTAAGGACATTCTTTACAAAGCAAAATGGATATGCCAGAACAAGGTATGACTTACGCAAAACGAAGTGGCGGAAAGTGATTCAAAGGTGTTTTCAGGTCCAATGATATAGAACTATTTGCATTCTCCCACTCAACCCCCATAGCATGCTCCGATGAGTCTATCATTTGCATGGGAGTGCCATTGGTAGTTAACCCAGTTGACCCAGTGGCTAAAGATCCCACCTGCCTGCTCTGCTGACCTGTCTCAAATTCTCTTCCTAGTTGTACCTCATGCACGTTAGTGGCATCATTCGATCCCATACTTAGCCCAACCAAAACAGTTAATCCATCCCCAGCAAGGTCCGCATTGCTGTCAGGTCTATTATCTGGTCCATCGTTGGCAGGAGCTTGGTGACTGTTTCGGTTGCCAATACCAAATGGAACACGAGAAAAGACATAACGAGTTGGTGGCCAAGTAGCTACAGGCGCAAATGTAGTTCCGCGACCAATGCCTGCCAGTCCATCAATCGGGCCCCTGTCATGTACACGAACCGGCCTAAAGAGGCCGTTTCTTTCCCCTTGAGCAGAACTATTGACATAGGCATGTCCAATTTCATTTTGGGGTAGATTATTGTGCTCGTGATCTTGCATGTAGTATCCAGGTGCAGTAACTCCAGTTGAGTATCCAAATGGCTGTCTGCACATACATGCAATACTCACGCGGTAGCAATTTCTGCATGTATCAGCACCAACTTCTTGCACTCTTTGGCTTAAGAGCGTCTATAAAACGCAGATGATCATAAGAGTAGTTCATGAGGAGTGAAACTATGTCTAAACAATAATTAAAAAAAAAAATCAGCTTTTCAAAAAATTTAAAATCAAAAAATTCAGTACCCTGGAAACATAAATAAATTACCAAAAGTGGGTATCAAACAAATTCAACTTCCAAAGAGGGATGCAAAAAAGTAAAATAAATGTAGAACGTTACATAGCTTAAACAGCTCAAATAACTAAATGAAATAAGCTGAAGCCAGCTTAGGCAATAAGAGAAGTAAGTGCGCCAGAAAGTACGGGCAATTCACATTGTCAACTGAGTATCCACTTTGTTAAATGACAGTGTATGCAAGAAACAGTAATATACCTGTAGCCATAAACCATCATTCACTGCTTTGCTAGGGAAGCCCAGTTCTTCAAGATGTTTTCTTGCATTTAAGAGGGCCTCAAAGGACATGTTACAGTATAAAAGAGAGCCACCTTCAAACATGTTAACAAAAGAATCATAATCTTCTCTGCTCATCCCACAATTCCGTTTTAGGCAACCATTTACCTCTCTTCTGCCCACAGTCCTACCACCCCATGTCAAAGGTGACATGTTACATCGTTCCCATTCATTAGGCATCAGCATATTACTGGAAGAGTTCATCGAAATGCAGTGTATTTGATTTCCTGGTGCCCAGCTCTTGTTTAATTGGTAGCACGGATCTCCATCTGAAGGCCCTTCTGAAGCCAAATCACTGCTTGCCGATTTACTCTGTCCAACAGTTGAATAAGAACATGAAGCACTAATGTCATTGGTATTAAGTTTATTGCTTGATGAAGGTTGTTGGCCGCTACAATCATAAGCTAACTCCAAACTAGATTCGCCATATAATGTCCGGGCTTCACCAAAGTTGTCAACGCTAAAATGAGAATCCACTATGGAGTCAGCCAGCTCCACCAAAATTTTACGAGCAGTGTACTCGCCTTCAACTTCATCTTTTGATTTTCTGCGCCCCTTTTCAGTTTCCAGCAAATCATTAGTGCTTTCATCGCCCACATATTTTTTGTTTACTCTAGTTGAATCAGTACTGTCTATGACCTCAAAACCTGCACTGTCCTGCTCATTATGTTCTTTGCAAAGTGTGCCTTTTGCAAGAAGAGTGTATAGTGCCAGTTCGAATCTTCCAGAATTTAGGAAGGAAGAAAAAGAAAGATTGAGAAAATTAGAAAATATTTAGCTTTCCTAATAACTTTTAAAATACTACCGCAGTTCTCCTCACCGTTTCTCTTCATTGGGCACCCATAACTCATCTGAGGTAAGTAAAGCAAGCAATGTTTGAGAGGAAAGTTTTGGGAGGACCTGACACAGATAGGAGAATCTTAGAAAATAAAAGGCGGACAAACTATTATATTCTGCCACCATTCTGAAGGTAAAAGAAAATAAATCTCTAAATCTAACAGCATTACAAAATAAGAAGATTGGTACATACCTCTTTCAATTCCTGAGCACCACTTTGACAAAGGTAGCCCCAACAAGCGTTTCTAACACGTTCCCCATGAAAGCCATAATCTTGGCTCTCGGCAAAGACCTACATAACAAAGAATGTGATTCCATTCTAAATGCTTACATCCAAGTGACTGAATGCTTTCATAACCAGAAGGATTCAGACCTGATAAGTTAAGAAGTTGGTAGACCACAATTCAGCAATAATGAAATCTGTGCAAATAGCGCATAAATCCTGCACATAAATATATTATAGAAAAGGGTAAATGCAGTGAACAAAGCCAACAACCGATTGTCAATGTAGGTCTAAGGAACAAGCATAAAAAATGCTTGCATAGCAGATAGTTAATAGAGAAACAGCATTTGCCAGCAAAATGTCTGCAAAAAATAATATTGACTGTAAATCTGTGCAATGAGAAGGAAGATCAATCAAAGAGCTATTTCCAACGATAACAGCTTCAAGTTCATCTATTCGACCCAAATCAGCCTGACCAACAAATTTACAAAATTATGACATGGTCAAGACATTCAAGTGAGCAAGTAGATGCTTGCATTCCTATCTGCTGACCTGAATTCCACAGTATGACAACTGTAATAAGTGACGTCATAGATAAAGTTCTGACAAAATTTACCCAGCTACACTTCTACACAAAAGGATTGAAATGCCATATTTGGAGAACTATGCATAAAATTTACCAGGGCATATTTTGGTTCTAACAAAAGAGGTAGATACCTAAAGGAGCAACTATAAATGCTTATCACTCTTTATCAGCAAGAGCAATTGGTATTGATTAAAGATGAGATTCACAAATTTGGTTGCCATTAGTTACCTGAAGGTCAAGAAAAGAAGCAGCAGCTAGAACTCGAAACGCGTTATTGTCATTAAGCTTGGGATAATGACCATAGAGGTAGGTCAAAGCTATCTCCATCGCTTCACCGTTTACATTGCTATCATCCACATTCAGAGTCAAAACTGGAGCGTTGGCTTCTTTCCAAGGTCCCTGGAGCATATTCCTAAACGATCAAGTGCAGAACTAAACATTAAATGATAGCAACTTCAACAGATTACATAATTCTGGAATGAATGCGAACCGAAAGTAAGAACTCCGGGAGAGTATGAGGCGATGGAGGTGATAGGTGGATCCCATGGCTTTCAAAACGACGTCGGAGAAAACGCCGTTGTTAAACCCTTCCAATTGGATGTGATCACAAAGCGACGCCAGGTTGCAATCCAACGCAGCGCGGCGCATCTCGCCTCCGCCGCGCCTCTCCCCCGAGCTGCTGCTCTCGCTATTCTCCGAGTTGGAATGCTCCTTCGTCATCTCCATCGGCCCGCCGCCCTCGCCGCGGTGGCTGCGGTGGTTGTATCGCCTGACGGAGAAATGCTGCGGTTGCGGTGGCAATAATTGAGGCGGAGGAGGCTCCATAGCATATGCACACGATGAATTGTGTATGCACGGATGCAAATTCAGTGGATGATTTTGAAGAACGAGGATGCAATTGCATGCGATTCCGAATTGATTTGCAGATTTTTTGCAGAGTAGATGAAACAGAAAGCTGTGGGGGAAAGGAAAATTTGGAATTTGCGGGAAAAGGCTCTAACTTTTGGTGTCTTCATGAATTAGTCCATGATTCTTGTTTTATGACTCATTCTCCTCTCCTCTGGACTAAGTACTAGTTCTCCGGTCGTTCGTAATTACACGTCTCATTATATTATTTTGATGCATCCATTAATACTTATTGAAAGCTTATATGGGAATTTGTAAAGGAGAAAGCAAAGCTAAAGGATAATAGAAATAGCCTAGTGAAATTTCATGTTTGATTTATTGAATAACAAACTGTATTACATCAAGAACTTATAGCACTCAATCGAAGGATCTAGAATTCATTGCTAATACATGTACCGGATAAAGTAAGCAAGCTTAATTACAGAACTTAATCACAACAGAAAGGGCTAAGCAATCTTCTTCACTATCTCATTCATCAACACATCCCTCCAAGTACCTTTGTGGTCCTACTCTTTGTCTGTTGAAACATCAACGAATTTCTCAACATTGCAAGGTGGTGCACGCACTATCTTAGCCATCTCTCGTGCTCCAATCGACTTCACGTGATCACCATCCTCCACCATTTCATGCACTCTCACATTATATGCGACCTTAGTATATGCGACCTTAGGTCAATTCTCATTAAGATCTTTGCAAGCCCTCTAAGACTTGCAACTTTTAAAGATATACTCATCAACCAAGAACTAGCTTGGAATCACTTCAAGATTCATACTTATCAACCATTTTCACTATTTAAAATAATGAAAGTTGATGTGGTTTATATATATTTATGTGCTAACTATGTAATTCATAAATATACTTATGTCTAATACTTTTGTTTCAGTAGACAAGGTGATTAGACACAAATGCCCTCTATAGCATGAGATATTTAGATTTGAAAATAGTTAAAAAAAAATGAAGAAGAATAAAAATGTGATTACATCAAAGTCTACAATTCATCCAAAATACTAAAGTCTAGCAATAGTAAAGATATAAACAATAAAGTCATGAACCATTTTTATAGTTCACTCAATCTCAAAATGGATTTATGTGAAATATGGGGCACCCTAAAAATTTACTACTGATACTATTTTATCCAATTTATAGTTTCCGATAATACAATTGATGACATCCAAATTTGAATTTGCCAAAATATAGCTAATTTGCAATCTTCTTTGTGCGACTTCAGCGTTAAAACACTCAACCGGAGCAAACGGCACCGCAGAGAAGCGCGCATTCTAGAAATGACCGTTTCAAAAGCCAAAAATTCAAATTCACAAATGACCGTTGCTCGAATCATTTCACTCCCCTTTATATTCATCAAACCATTTTCACCTTCAATTTAATCAATCTTGTATCAGTATTCATCCCTCTCTCTCTAATTTAAAAATCTCTTGCGAAATCTTGAATAATTTTTTTCAGAAACAATGGCACTGAGGTCTCTTGATAATGCGCTGCCAATCGCCGCCGAGAGGCCTAGAAAGGCAGCGAAGATCGCAATCTCAGATCAGAAGGGGAAGCAGCAGCCCGATCATGTCGTCAACGATGAAAATCAAGTTCCCGTGCCGGTGCCAATATCGACGGATGTGTCCATCGATTACATTTCCTCGGAAAATCTCAAGCCCTTTGAGGACCCTAATTCCAAAATTCAGGTAATTTCCTGCAAAATCAGAGTCCTTTTTTCGATGAATCCGCGGCTGTGGCTGAATTTTTGAAACTCTCTTGTTAGGGTTTGGTTGGGGGGTTGGAGTCGAAGGATTGGTTGAAGGTGTGTGAATCACTGAATGATGTGAGGCGATTTGCGCTCTATCACTCTGCTCTTTTGCAGCCAATTCTGTATGTCCCTCTCTCTCTCTCTCTCTCTCTCTCTGTGTGTCTCTCTAGATTGTGTGGTTTGATGAATTGTGTGGTGAAATTAGGGAAAAAGTGGTGCTGGTGATGGTGAAAGCAATCAAGAATCCAAGAAGTGCACTGTGCAAGACTTCAATCATGGCTGCTTCTGATGTTTTCAATGCTTTTGGTGAAACCCTACTTGAATCTGCTTCTGATGCTTTTAGCCAATTGGTACAAAATCATACCTTGAATTCAATTCCTTTAGCCTTAAAACCCTATGACTAAACTCTCCTTTCCTCTCTCTCTGTCTCCAGTTGTTGCAGCTACTACTAAAAGCCTCACAGGACAAGAAATTTGTGTGTGAAGAAGCAGACAAGGCACTATTGGCAATGACAAAGTCCATGGCTCCTCTCTCTCTCCTCCATAAGCTCAGTTCATACGTCGGGCACATGAACCTCCGAGTCAGAGCAAAGGCTGCGGTTTCAATCTCCAACTGCATCTCAAACATGGTACAACAACTTCACCATTCTTGAATGCACTTATAACTGGGCATTGTGTATAGCTTAACTTTGTATGGAATGCTCCTTAGGATCTGAAAAGCATGGAGGAGTTTGGCTTAGCGGCATTGATTCAGGTGGCGTCGAAGCTGTTGAATGACAAGCTCCCCGAGGCAAGAGAAGCAGCTAGAGGAATTGTGGTCTCACTCTATGGAGCAATGACAGAAGGTGAAGAAGAGAAGCAGGAGTTTTGGCAAAGCTTTTGCCAGTCTAATCTGCCAGCTATTCATGCACAAGCTATGGTCAAACTTGTTTCTTCTTAATTGTTTAATGAGGATCAAGTAGAGTCTGGTTTTTTAGCAGTTTCAAGTTTTTGTTTCGCTGTTATGGATACTTTGATTGCTTTCATGTAAAGATCACATTTACATGAATGTATAATAATGCTATTATTTGATTCCAATTAGTTTCTACTTTCCAACTCTATTTGCCTTCTGTCCACAAGAAATTCAAAGACTTTGTTTACATTCAAATAAACTCCCAAAATAGTGGAGAAATAAGCTACAATAGTGGAGAAATGGAAATAAGCTTACAACAGTGGAGAAATGCTATCAAAATCCAAAACTTCAACTACTCCAAGGAAACATAAATAGTCCACTATTGTATCAACAACACCCAGATGCTGGATTGTAGTCAGGCCGCAGAATGGCAAGTTGCAGTAATCTCATCAGCCTTGCTCAATGATAGCTCGTAATGCCATCTCAACATCGGTAAGTGGCTGGCCTGCATAGAGCTGAAGTTGCCCTCTCTTCACGACAAATGCCCTCAAGGAATATGATTTTACTGCCTCTTTTAGTTCCTAGAAGTTGAGCTCTATCTCAGTAAAGTGTGACTCATCAAGAAATTTGAACTAATACAGTGAGATCCAAGTTCACTTACTTTGACAGTTAGCGGAACAACATCAGCTTTGAAGTCTCCCAAATCCTCAAAGAATGATTCCAGAAGATAACAGAAGTTGGCTGCATCAACGCGATCTTCAAAAGCAACAGTGTACGATGTCTGCTCGTCAGTGCTTGAAAGGCTTTTCAACGTATAAAGCCCTTCACCACCAGTGCCTCTTTGCATAAAAATAGCCTGAATAGCAAAAGTGGCACTATATAACAGTGATGCCAAGCCAGTAAAAATACAAGAAATGAGCACAGGAAGGAGTCTCAGGACATACAAGAACGAAAGGAAGATTGAACCACCAGTGGCCAGTATCTTTTTTGCTTTTCATTGCTGATTTAGCATTTCCAAATCCTTTGCCACTGACAGTACCATTTCCAGTAGACAGCTTATCACTAGCTTTTCCTGATTTCATAGCTTGACTAGCTTCAAGATTTATTTTTCCTGTACATGTGATGATTCCATGAAAACACTTTGGCATTTATACATGAACATTTTGACTACTGGAAACATATCCAGCAAATAGTTATCACTGATGCAGTAGATTGGGTGTTGAAATAGCATATTCAAATGATTTTTGGGTCCCGATTAGAATAGGAAATCAACGCAATCTTTTAAAGAACTGAAAACTTCCAATGGCTACAATATAATCAGATATAAACTTCATAACTTGGAAAAGTAATATAGTATCCGAAACACCAGAAACAACATAACTCGAAGATATAACTATTTAACTATAAAAGACCATCAAAACTCAGATAACGCAAGAGTTTCCAGGGGCACTACCATCTATCACCTTGGGTTTTGCCACGCCCTTTGTCTTTCCTTGCCTGCTCGTCCCCCTTTCTTTCGTCACCTTACTCCTTGTATTCCTAGTGGACTTGGTTACTGCAGACACCCCTTTCTTGTTATCCTCTTCCACTACTCGAACTGCATCAGATACCTTTGAATCATCATTAGACACTTCAGTCTGCCTCTCTCCATTATGATCACCATTCCCACTTCTAAATAACCCATTCCCTTCCTCTACATCATCTCCAATAACTCTACTATCATCTAAACCTACAAAACCTTTGGGTTTCTCTACCGTATCACTAGAAAAATCTTTGAATCTATACTTCTTTTTATATAATAAAGCACCCTTTGCAACCTCATCTCCTCCTCTCTTCGTCTCCCCACTTGAATGCCCAACCAATGGTGTTTTTAAGCGCGAACTCCCTAGCTTCTTCCTCAACTTCACCATTGCACCATCAAGCTCTTCCTCTATCTGACTTTTTACATGTTTGCCCCCATCAGTCCCCTCATCATCCTCATCATCCTCACCATCACCACCATTCCTCTTTGACTGCAATCTTTCCTTTTCCCTGGCCTCCCTCGCCATTACCCGAATCTCTTCAATTTTCCTCTCCATCTCCAACTTTTCCACATCAACATTTCCATCTCCAATAACAACACCTCCCAACCCCTTTTTCAAAATCCCCTTTTCATCCAAAACAGCCCTCAGTTCACTACTCCCATTCACAATTTCCCTTTTATTTTCGGTATCATCCAGACCATAAAAAAGAACAGCTAGAACTGTCTGGAACACGAAAGCTCCAACAAACCACCACCCATATTTCAAGATTGAGTCTTTACCGGCTACACCAATTCCTCCATCAATCTCAACGCCGGCAGGCGGTGAAATCTTAACCTCCTCCAGTTCTTGCAATTCTCCAGCTTCTTCAAATTCAGCTGATTCTGAGTATTCATGCTTCTCAAATTCCTGCTGCTTAGTCTCTTGAGGCGGGTTTTCAATTGGGATTATTGGGTTTGCAGGTGATTTGGGGATAATGGGGTTTTGAAGGGTTTTGAGGATTTTTGGGCGAAGGTGGTTTCTTCTTTGGGCGCGTTTAGCTGGGAATGAAGCGGAAACGAAGAAAACCGGTTTAAGCAGACTGATATTCTCGGAAGTAAATCGACGGCGGTGGAGGCCTGCGGCGGCGTCATGGTGCAGAGCCGCCATTTTGCCATGGGACGGACGATAAACGTGGGATAAATTATTTTTTATAACCTTTTTATTAATTTTATAAATTTAATCTAAACCCAATTACTGAATTCTAATTAGTAATGTTAATCACAAAGGTGATTGAAATTTTAAAGTAAAGATTATGAAATGTTTTCTATTTATAAACGGTTTTAATATATCAATTTCTTATATTTATACAAAAAAAATATTTTATCATTTCATAATATTTTGTTTAAAAAATATCCAGCCTAAATGAATTTTAAACGAATTTATTTTTATTTCTTTTTCTATATTTAAAAATCAATATATTTACTAATACTCTCTCCGTCCACGAATAGGAGGCTCATTTTTCCAATTTGGTCTGTCCACGAATAGGAGTCCCGATTTATAATTACCATAAATAGTAAAAAGACCCCACGTTCCACTAACTCATTCCATTCACATATTATTTAAAATTAATATATACAAGTGAGACTCCTATTTCACTAACTTTCTTCCATCCACTTTTTCTAACATTTCTTAAAATCCGTGCCAGTTAAAAATGAGACTCCTATTCGTGGACGGAGAGTAATTTTTTTAGTAATAAAAAGTTGTGCTCTTTAGTTTGTATCAATAAATTTGAATTTGAATGAGTACTTATTACATCACCTAAATTTCTATTGGATTATTAAGTCATATGTAATATGTATGCATCCAGCCATCCACTAGCATTATCTTTTTGAATTTGAATCCATTGGAATTATATCCTATTTAATGATCGAAATTTAAAACTAATTTATTTGGTTGACTCAATTCGGCACCAGTCCACCACTTCTTAAATTTTGAACAATTTAATTTTCCTTTATATTTTTGGAACTAGGTTTAGATTTCCACATATGTGTAACATTGTTCATCGATTGTTTTTTTCTTTTTGTTCACATGTGATTTTGAATAAAGTACAAAACTAAAATATCAAACAGACATATACAAAAGCACAAAGTAGACTTCTAAAACCTCATGTAACATAGTACTATTTCATTGAAAATTATATTCATTTCATCTAATACTTATAATGATCGACCACCTATTTATTCATTCAATGTTCCTCTAAATTCATTATCAAAA
Organism: Salvia hispanica; assembly: GCF_029641045.1. Classification (NCBI taxonomy): domain Eukaryota; kingdom Viridiplantae; phylum Streptophyta; class Magnoliopsida; order Lamiales; family Lamiaceae; genus Salvia; species Salvia hispanica. The sequence goes on along the minus strand of NC_142692.1, from coordinate 3,188,475 downwards.
AATTAGGAACATGACTAACTAATTAAACAAATGCTAAATTCATCCTATCCAAAGTCCCAACACAGATCTATCTCTGAAAAATACAGTCTTTAATTAGCAGTAATTTCGAAATGATTGAATTATATGCCGCAGATAAAAACAAGGCGAAAATGCAACCACGACCACTCCCAACTTCCAAGAAAAAAACATGAATCCATGCCATAAAATCCAACCTATGATGTCTCTTCACAACCACACCTAAATCAAAACAAAATTCAAATCCCTACAAAAACCCTCCAAACAAAGACAAAAACTCAATCTTGAAACCCAAGCTCAAAGCACTCTGCACCATTGACCTACCTAGTTCTTTATCAGCATTTTCAAACAAGCCCACAAACAAAACAGCTGCATAACATACACCAAGAGCCTAAAGTTTGCAGCTTTCTTCATGGCCTCAAGCATCCAGGGCGTCCCTCTTTCAGGTATTAGAGCACCTCTAACTTTGGATGACTCCGACTTTGAATCTTCTTTTTCGTCGAAGAGTGGTAGCTATTACAGTGATAGCGAGCTTGAGAATGTTGAGGGTGATGAGGATATGTTAGAAGTTGGTGGTGTTGTTGAGGAAGATGAAGGGGTTTTTGAAGAAACTGAAGTCGTTAGTGAGTTTGTGGCTTCTGGTGGTGCTGTGGTTGGACTGAGTGGAGAAGTAGTTGAGAGTAGTAAGAGCAAGGAGCGAAGATTTGTTCAAGAAAGTGGTGATTTTGATGATTCAGGGTCGTTGTTGAGTGAGTCGAATAATGATGAGCTAGTCGTAAAGTCGGAGAATGGTGCGAATTCGAGCAGTTTTAGGCCTATTGTGGCTGTAGCGGATGAGGGAGTTGAGGAGGTTGGGGAGGTTGAGGTTACACCAGTTATGGGACCTAGAGTTTTGTCAGCAAGAAAGCTGGCTGTTCCTGTTGCCAAGATTTCCGGGGACAGTGATGACGACTCTTATGGCAGCGTGGTTTCGGATGAAGAGGGTTCCTATGCTGGCGTTGCGAGGGTTCCTGGCATTGAAGTGCTGCATAGGATTGGTAGTGCACCGATTGTTAGAATATTGGAGGATGATGATGAAGGGAATGAGAATGAGTCACAAGGTGAGAATGTTGTGGATATGGAGCTTGATGGGAACTTGCCAGATGAGATGGAGCACTCTCTGATCAAAGATAGTGATGCCCTTGATTTCAATGAAGAAACTATGGCTCACTTGTTGGATGTGGACGAAGAGTTTAATCCCACGGCCGAAACAAGGCATGATGGAGAGCTTATTCATTTGGATGAGGATATTAAAGAGGTTGATGTTGTTGAAGAGAGGAAGGAGTGTCTGGAATTGGTTGGCTCCAGAGAGGATGCTGATTTTTCCGAGAGCATAGTTTTGCACGATGTATCTTGTGTTGCTTCGGTTGAAGAAGCTGCAGGAAGTAATACTGGTTTAGAGGATAGTTCTATTATCAATCAGGAGAGTTTGGAATTGGATGGTTCTATAGAGCTTGCTGATTTTACTGAGAGCATAGTTTTGGACGATGTGTCTTGTCTTACTTCGGTTGAAGAAGCTGCAGGAAGTAATATTGGTTTAGAATTAGAGGATAATTATATCTTCAATCAGAATTATGAGAGTGAGAATGTGGAAGGAATGAAGCAGAAAGTTGAGTCCTCTTGCTTTGAAGCTGACCATGAAATTAGCTCCCCTCATCGTTGTGTTGACATCAACGAAGATGCTAGCTCGATATGTGCAGTTGCTGCAAGTCAATCTGTGTTTGATGGTTCAAAATTAGATGAAGAAGAAGAAACTGGGAAAGAAGTTGAAGCCAGTGAAGTATTGTCTAGTGACGTAGAAGAATCGAGCTTTTACTTGGGCATTTGTAAAGCTGAAATGGATGTGATACAAGACTCTACTACTCCTCACACAGGAGGGGTTTTACTTGATCATTCAGAAGAGATTGATAGTGAGGTTCTTGTAGATTTTCACGACGAGGTGGATGTAGGTGGCGGGATGAGTAATGAGATACATACAATTGATGCTGCTGCTCTTTTTGAGGATATAAATAGTGCTGCCTTGGGTGATGATGATGATCTTATCAAAGTTGCGTCAGTATATGGTGTGGAGAATATGTCCCTGGGTACATTCGACTCTGCAAGAACGAGCATCACAGCTGAAACTCATGGGATGAGTAGTGAGACACATACAATTGATCCTGCTGCTCTTTTTGAGGACGTAAAAAGTGCTGCCTCGGGTGATGATGGTGTGGAGAATTTGTCACTGGGTACATTAGACTCTGCAAGAACGAGCATTGCAGCTGAAACTCATGGGGTGAATCCTTCCTCTACCATTGGTGAAGCTTTAAGTGAAAGGGAGAAGATGCGTATCAAGAAAATACAAATGATACGAGCAAAATATCTGTGCCTTCTAGAGAGATTGGGCCATTCCCCTGAGGATTCTGTAGCTTCGAAGGTTTTATACCAGCTGACACTTGCTGCTGGAAGTTTGCATCTTGATTCCTGCAAGAATGCAGCCATGGAGGTTGAAGCACGAACAAAGGACAGTCCGGATTTCCCGTTGACTGTCCTGATTATAGGAAAGACTGGAGTTGGCAAGAGTGCTACTGTGAATTCCATTATTGGAGAAAACACTTCTGCAGTTGATGCATTTAAGCCTGCAACGGCTCGTGTGAGAGAAATTGCTGGCTTGGTCAACGGAGTGAAGCTAAAGATCTACGACACCCCTGGTCTTAGTACTTGTTTGACAGACCAATCCAGCAACAGGAAGATTTTGTCATCCATCAAGAAAGTGATGAGGAAATGTCTACCTGATGTTGTCCTATACGTGGACCGCCTGGACACCAGAAGAGGCGGCCTTGATGATTTGCCTCTTCTGAGGCTGGTCACTTCATCTCTTGGTTCATCAATATGGAGAAAATCCATTGTTGCTTTCACACATGGAGCTGCAACACCTCCAGATGGGCCTGATGGATGTCCTATAAGCTATGAGGCGTTCTTATCTGAGCAGTTGCAGGTCGTTCAAAGCCTCATTTGTCGTTCAGCTGGGGAGCCAGAGCCACTGGTGATGACTCCTGTTTGTGTTATTGAAAATGCAGAAAAGAATGGAGATGGAGAAAAAGTTTTGCACAGTTGGAAATCTCAGCTGCTGCTGTTGTGTTGCTCAATGAAGATTCTATCAGAAGTGGGGGCTCGGAGCCCTCTTGGATTGCTGAGCCGTTCGCCTCCTCAATCTCCCGACCTGTCTTCATTCTTGAAATCCAATGTTCATCCAGGACTATCTAGTGGTCAAAGTGGTGACATTGTTGGATCAGATGCTGAGCTGTGTGATCCATCTGGATCCAATCAGGACGTAGACGTTGAGCACGACAATCCATTCCCGCTGAAGCCACTCGACTCCTCACAGACTACTACTCAGCTCAGCCGTGACCAAAGGGAGGCTTATGGGGATGGAGAAGATCAAGACTCAATGGCCTGCCTTTTCACAAGGTCGGTTCTCACCCCACATGGATGGGACCACGGATGCAGCTACGAATGCCTGCTCGTTGAAGACAGAATCAAGACTGCCAATGCAATGATCTCAGCTTTACTCACAGAAGACAGAAAAGAACTCAAAATCCAGCTGCATTCATCAGTTGGGAAACGAGCAACAGTGGTGGGAAACACCGGCATCATTCAATCTCAAGACGATGCAGCATATGGTGCAAGCTTGTTTTTCAATCAAGACGAAGGCACTGTCGGGATATCGGCAATGAGATGGGGAGATGAACTTATCTATGGCTGCAACCTGCATTCTTGCATCCATATCAGCATGGAATCCAAGCTAGACATCACAGCTGCTCTGGACAGCAGGCTTAGGGGCAAGATTTGTATGAAGATGAGTTGCTCGAATCAGCTTCAGATCGCGGCTCTGGCTTTATTGAAAAACAAGCTTGCACCAATTGCCAGAGCTGCGGTCAAGAAGCTTTTTCGACAGATTGATGGATGATGTGAAGGTAGTTGAGAGTAGAGAATGAACTTATGTATATAGTGAAAAGAGTAATGAAGCAGCTTATATTTGTGAATTAGTAAAGACTTGAACTTGCTTCTTTTTTTCTTTTATAAATTAAAAAAAGATTTAGCCATTGATATATTTCCTTATGTTTAGAACTTTCCCTTTAGTACCGGAGTTTCGAAGTTGTTTGAAGTCTTCCATATCTCTTATCAATAATTTTGAGTTTTTCTTATTTAGAGAATGTTAATTCATGACAAAATTCAATAGTATATATATGCACACCATGCATTGGCTAAATTGCAAGCAAATTAGAAGACTGATTCCTAATTAAACCCTTGCTAAAGTGATAAAAAAAACATAGATGCCCAAAATTTGTAACTTGATAAAAGCAATAATTTCTCAATTTGGTGGAGGATACAAATTAGTAATCCATGTCAAACTAACAGCAAGCTGAAACAATTACAAGAGACATGACCGGGTTCTCTCTCGTACGAGCTTACAATAATATGAATACAATCTTTCGTCGGATGAACTATGGATGCAGAGATCACATAGATTGTTGCAATAGATCTGAGGCCTCTTCATCATGTGATTGTATTTGTAAATCCTGCAACAAGCAAATCCAAATGTTACTATGCTTTAAAAACTGTGTTTTCCTCAAACGATGTAACAGCTGATGTTATGTATAAAAAACTAGGAAGAAACCGAACTTATGAAAAGCATTTCTGGAGTCGTAGATTACTACTCATCATGTATATGTTAAAAAACTAAAGCAGCATGTGTCACAAGTTGCAAACCTGCGTTTGTAGTAATTGATTTGGTTGTTGGTCTTGGGACATTGGATAGGCCTGTGGTTGAGACATCCGATAATAAGGCTCTTTAAGATCAAGCTTTCCTGATGATGTCTGGAGTATTCCTCCTTGTTCAGCACCAGGGCCCCACATTTTAGCTATTGAAAACAAGAACTAGATAGTTAGTGAAGGAAACTAAACATGTACAGAAACAGTGGTCACGCTGAGAATGAAGTTTTAGGACCCACCAGATAGTGTTAGGTTAAGGGTATAGCTCTGAGCTTTATGTGCCACCATATGAAGTCGGCCCGTTATCTCTTGGCCAGGCATCACATATATAGGTTGGGCCAGAACACAACGGAGCTGGTACCAGTGTGTTGTAGGGGCTCCTGGAGCAGTGGTTAGCCACCTTTGTACAGTGCTGCCAATGAGGTAACATGATTAAGTAAGAACATGAGCCAGACTTAAAGACACTGATGTGCACTGCTGTGGTGGTGAAGTATTACCTCCCGTCAAACAATACATCGAACCAACAGGCCAGTCCATGCACTCTGGTGCCGGTTGAAGATACAAATCTCAGCGGAATGTCAAATTCATACAAGTCTTCCTCCTGTTAATTGTCATTTCAAACATCAGCTTAGAATTTTATTAGGCCACATAAGTACTATTTTTTTGTGGGTAGAGAAGATTGCCGGAATGAGGGGGGGGGGGGGGGGAGGGGGAGGGGGGTAGAGAAGATTGCTGGAATGCAGGATTATGCATGCAAATACAATACAAAAGCAGGTAGAGGAGCCAAGAGCATTTACCTTGGCAGAAGTGAAATCTATGACATGTGAGATTGCAGGAGCCACCAATAACCTAGGATCAAATGCATCCACAACTGGCTGCAATGCTCGGAGGAGGCAAAGTAGATTACAGTCAGGTATATTATATGGATAGCTGATGCCCAACTCTTGCGAAACCAAATAGGTGAAAGATCAAAGGATGATTTACAATAGAGAAGATACTTTAACTGTGTCACTTAGGGAAAAGTATGGTTGGTTTTGATAAATAAGTTTGAATAGCTTAAGGAAAAGTTGCATCTCTAGCATAGTCCTTTGTTTTTAGTACTTATATCTAGAACATGTAGAAATTTAGGTGCGCCCTTTGTTTTTATTACTTATAATTCTCTGTGATTGGAAACAGATTTCATTGATATATCTCATATAAGGAATAATTCTAGAGAAGAATGCCATACTAAATACTACTACTATAAAGAAATGATAAAGAAGGAAAACAATTCATACTTGAAATATCTCATCGATAGAAGAGAGTGAAATCAAGAGCACGTAAATGGATTTTGGTAGTGTCAAGCGATAGAATTTGTATATCATAAAAAGACACACGGTTGAACAGACATTAGAGTGAGAAACGGAGTGAGAATGAACCTGCGAGAAGTATCCTTGAAAGGCAGTTCCATGTAAAGGGGTCAAGTTAACACCATAATAATTTTGTTGCTGCCAAAACAAGGCCTGGATTGGGAAACAAAAACAATAAATGTGTATCTTATATGAACAGTAAAAAAATACTGATACAGAAAAAATAAAATTTAAGCTTTTACAACATATTCAACCTTCACATATAATAAAAATTATTCAGGATATTTTCTGTTGATCATTGTAAGCACATGTCAGCAGAGAATTATAGATAACCATGGCAGTAAGAGATGCTTACCTTATTTGCAATTTCTATGTATAAGTACTCATCACTAAATGGCGCCATATGTATTCTACAAGAGCAAATAGTAACAAGTATGAGCACAAGAAGGTATAGAAATATAAATTCAATGGATTACAAATATACCCAAATACATGGTAATTTATTGTTAAAATAGATCCGAAACATGACTAAGTTGTATAAGAGATGAAAATGCAGGCACGAAGAACCATCTATAATTTGAAGTAAGTCCTGTTAAAATAGATCGAAAGAAAAAAAAATGGTAATAGCCAGTCAAACACATCCAAGAACTCTGGAGAGAAGTATCTAAGATTCTAAACCGTAGGTAATATCTAGGAAAGAAATACACAAGGATGGTTTAGTTATAAACTAAATAAATGCATAATCAGGACAAAAAATGGGCAACTTCTGCAGTACAAACTCTCTTTCTTTTGAGAGAAAAAGCATATTTCTAAACAAAACCCCTAACAAAAGCAATTAGCAGAAGAAGGTAGGATCTTGGGAAACCCCTACCTTCCTATTGTTGGAAACATTTTCCCTTTTGGCACAAGGAACCTATCTCTTGCAATTATGTATGATTCTAGCATCCTCTCATTTATTAGCAATGTTCCTGCAGAACAAAGTCAGTTTTCAGTAAATGTGTTCGAATCACATGCTGGATAAAGAGAGTGCTTCACTAGTGTTTCTTCTTTATCTTATCTAGTTAGCTGCATCTCCAATCATCAAGGCCTCATCATAAGATGGTTAACAGAAGAACAAGAATCAAACATACCCATTGGTTCAGATATCAAAATATCTGCTTTTTCAGGTAGTTCAACATCTTCAACTTTACCCTTAATTACCTATCAGCAAAAATATGTAACAGGAAATTGATAGGAGAAGAGACAAATTGGTTCACAAACAGGTGAAAGTATGTAAAAACAACACTTACTGTTATTCTTTCACTGAGTGAAGGGTTTCCAGATATGAGTTGGTTTGCATAATCTGCCATGTCTGATGCTTCTACAGCATAAACATGCTTTGCACCAGCCTGAGAAAAGCATATTAGAAACTATAAATTTCTGATATTTATGATGCTAAGGTATTCAAAAGCATCACATGTATCACACCTGAGCAGCAAATAAAGACAAGATGCCACTACCGGCCCCGACATCAACTACTACACGATCAGTGAAATCGATGCGATTTTCAAGGACTGCAGCATAATAAGATCCTGGAATAGAAATTTCAATCATGTCACCAGATAGGGTTCCCAATTTACTATAGCAACAAGAAAATGCAACAAGCGCTTATCTGCAAAATTTCTTAACATGAAATGAGAAGGCCACAGTTTTAAAGATCTTGGATGTATAATGACAAATAAAACGAGTATTGCAGAACAGGTTGAATAAGTGTGTAACCTGTCCTCACATAGTCCTGCAACATATTTTGTTGATGAAGAAGCTGCCCGTAGTAATGGAAGTACATTTTGGCAGAAGATGCCTCTATTTTATCATCAAACTTGCTTGCAGATGATGACACAGTTCCATTTGGCAAAGATGACCCTGGAACAAAGGAATTGACATATGAATCAGAGCATTGTTTCTTAATGTACACTTCTTCCACCTCAATATTTTATAACACACATTTAGAATTTTCTAAATATTCAGGAAACAAGTTGTTCGACTAAACTTTCTATAAGAATTAGCTTTAATCACATCTTTTATATGAAAAAAAAATAAACCAGTACGTTCCAATAGTAGCATGGTACCAAACACATAGTGATGATATTCATCTCAAGCAAACAAGGTAACAAATACGTAGATAATAAATTAAGAGGCCACATGTGCCATGGCAAACCAACAAAGATACTATATACCAACCTTGAACAGCCACTTCCTTCTTCCATTGCTCAAATGCACGATGGAAGGCCGTACTTTCCTCCTCATTTCTAAACTCTATAGTGATTCCTCTGGAATAGCTTTTCTGATTCACAAGATAAAAGCCAACAGAAAATGCATCAGTTCATACATTAGCATGTAGCAGCAAGTGCACTGTGATATATGGCTATTCACTCTTGAGGCAAAAAAATATTAGAGCAAGCCACATGCCATCACATTACAATTCCATCATCTCAGATAATACTCTATAATTTTTTACATTAATGGAAAACAAAAGAGATGGAAGTCCAACGCAAACATTAGTTTTGAACCTGTAAAGATAAGAAAACTAGTTCCTTCTCCATTTATATATAATCCAGAGGCTATAAATATGATCAATAGGCAATGATATATCTCATACCTCCTTATTTGTATCGGAAGCTTTAGACATACACAAGGATCGAGCCGAACCAAGCTTGTAAAGCTGGAAGGAAAACAAAACATAATAAAACAAACCATCACAACACATAAAAAAGGAGAATAGACATAGTTCAATAACTACACATAAATTGAAGCCAGTGAATTCAATGCGTACAAGCCTGCAATATTGATCAAAAGAAAAGGTTTTCCACTAGATACCCCCCAAAATAGAAAAAAGGCTCAATAGTAGAGAGAGTCCACTCACCATTTGAGATAGAAAACTGCCAACATTTTCAAAAACTGTACAAATACTATTCTATACATAATTTTTCTAATTCTAAACTCAACCTAGACAAGGAAACAAACAAGCTTTCTTCCATTTTCCCCACATTCTAAAGTTTTTAAAACTCAACTCTATCTAATCATCGAAAATTCTCTCATTTCAATAACAAACGGAAATAAATTCACCATAATCGTCGACGAAACACATTCCAACTACACAGCAGACTTAATTTCCACCACCTCGAAATCAAACCAACCAGAAACCGAAACCCTCGGGACAAAATTCAATCACCGCGATGCAGAAAACAAACGAACCTGGCAGTTGCTGAGATCGAACTGAACCGCGCCTTCCGAATCAGACTCGGAGCCGAATAAAAGCGAGTCGGAGCGGAACCGCGCCACCACCGGAGGCGAGGCGCTTCCGGAAATCGACAGCTGCGAGATTGAGGCCACCAAAAAGTCCTGCTCCTTCAGCTTATTGTTCTCCATTTCAGCAAGGACAATTAAGCTGATTCTACTTTAAAAGGAATTAAAAATCGGAAGAAGCTAGGGTTTTCAGTGAGAGTGAAGGTTTTAGTGCGCAGTGGCTTTTGCTGCACTGGTTTTTGTTTGGAGGCGTTGTTGATGAAGGGTTCCGTGATCCACTGCGGCGATGGTGAGTGCGCCGCGTGCAACCGGTGACGTGTCTCCCTGTGATTGGATTGGGCTGTTGTACTTGAAACAAGAGCGAAAAAGCACACACTCGTGAATTAGTAGTAAGATTTTTGGTTTATAGAAAAAATCAAGAAAATATATTCTTTTCTTGAGATAGATTGCTTATCCCCAATCGGGAAATGAAGTCGGTGAAGTCGGATAGCTCGGTGCCGGCATCGGAAGATAAAGGCGGTGCAACGAGCATCGCCGATAATGTACGGCGAAAGCTATAAAAGTCGAATTTAATGGAGTTTTTCAGGATCGACGACGGGGTAGACGATGAAGAGGTTGCGTCTCGATTTTTTTTTAGTATTTTTTTACTTTTAATTTTATGAAATTAGTGAAAAATGAATAGAATATTCTATAAAAACTATAATTTGAGGAGTGAATATTAAAATGACAAATATATAGAAGAAGAAAAAAGTAAAAATATTTCTCAAATAAATATAATTTTTAATTATATTAAGAGTGAATTATACCAATAGTCCTTGATCTTGTCGAAAAATGAATCAATGGTCCTTAAAAAAAATTTATATCATTTTTGATACGATAGACTAAAGTAACCCTATGCATCACTAGTGTTCAGAGGCATTTTGGTACGATAGACTAAAGTAACCCTTTTAATTTTTTTAATTTTCCTTCCATCGTCATTTTCTTTTATAAACTCAATTATACTTTCATTTAAATCATAATCATTTTCTTTTATAAACTCAATTATACTTTCATTTAAATCATATTTGATGCTTTATGATTTCAAAATTTAAATAAGAAACCAAATGTTTAAATTATGCTTTATTTATTTTTAAAATTAAATATGATTTATTATACAACTTAATCTGTATGTTTGCAAAGAAAAAATTATATTTAATAGTAACATTTTTTAATATAAATATTAAAGTGAATTATAGAAAATTATTTGTGGGATTTATTTTTACATAAGAATTTTATTTAAATTTTTTAATTTAAAAAGAAAAAATATTATAGTGAACTATAGTAATTTTTTATTTAAAAATTGTTACTTAAATATTTAAATGTTACTATACTTAAGTGAAAAATAAATATTTTAATCACGTTAATTAAAATATAGTATAGTGAAAATATTTTTTTTAAATATAATAGTAATTAAAATTTAAGTGAATTATATCTAACGTAAATTAAAGCGAACTCTTGCAAGTACCATTTTTTCACTAAAAAATTAAAGTAATTAATTTTTTCATTATAAAGCTTAATCTATACGTTATTCAAGTAATTATTTAAAAAAATTAAGTGAATTAATTCAAAAGAAAATGATATTTTTTTTTTGTAAAATGTGATTTTATGTATGTCCAAAATAATTGCATGATTGAAAAGGTACAAAAACTGTAATTTCCAGATATCAAAAATGCCCTCCATGGCATTTAGTAGATTTTTTGAATGCAGAGGAGTATAAAAGATTGACAAGTACCAAAAATGTATTTTTAGGGATCAAATAGGCTATAAAATTAGTGTAGTTGACCCTTATATTAATGTATTGTACAACATGTTTACTATTTATGTCCTCTGTTAGATTTACTGTACTTATTTAAGTAAACTAACAAATCAATTTAATGGTATTTGAAAATGTTAAAAAGCTTTATTGTTGTATTGACAATATATAGTTGGTCTTAAATATCATTAAAAGAGTATTAAGATGGTACACAAAAAAGTTATTGATGTGGTGTAAGGAATAAATCGACATAATGTAATAATTTTGCATTTATATAGAAAAATAATTCACAATTTATATAGTGTAAAAAAAGGTACTATGTACTATCATAATTATTTTTATTTTATATAAATACCGTAATGCGAAAGCTACAAACAACATTTTTAATTATTCACTAAATATGTCACAGTAGAGATTTGTAAATTCATAATTGTATTCAGATTATATTTTCTTTGTCTAATTCGAAGTGTTTCACTTTTCTATTTAAATTATCATTTTTTAAATTGCTGTAAGTTTACTGCCATACATTTGCCTTTTTTAATTCAAGCCTCTGAAAGTTGAGACTGAAACATTTTAGGTGGTATTCTACAATGATTGAAAACTTACTCATTTTAGGGTTTTCACTCTTTATGGCTCATGATTTGGTCGAAAAGATTCGGTCTCTCATATTTTATCTCAACCAAATTTAATTATTTTAACAATATTTAATTTATTATAAAATGAAAATATTATGATCTAACATAGTACTACTCATATTTGCTTTGAAAAAATATAATCTTAAACATTTAAACTATAATAATCAATTTTTATCTAATAAAAGTGATGGTAAATTTAATACTCTAGTAATTTGACATTTCCATGCTTATGTGGTTCAATGTTAGGAACCAATGGACAAAATCACATGATGCCAAAAGCAGCAACTTATGATTCCTATCTGAAATATCAAGTTTAGCAAAGAATATAGCTATGCTAAAAGCAAAAGCATGTGCTGCCCATCTTTTGCTTTTTCACTATAAAGTGCCAAAATAAGATGCTTCATTCAAACTTTCCTCATTGCCAACTCAAGAATCAATGTGTGTTTAAGAGAGTTCAGAGTTTTATAGTGTGCAAAATTTACAGAAAGTGGTATAATTAGGTGGTATTCTTCAGTTTGATTGATGGATTAAATAAGACCGGGTCTTAAGGATGTTATTCGATTGAGTAATTTAGACATGATTCTTAATCTCGAACAATGCTACATAGAAGTAGTTTTAGCTAGTGAGGAAAATCCCATAACAAGTGGAGTAATAATTGAGCAACTTAAGATTCACAAAGTTTGATCCATTATAACTTTTCAGCACTCAATCATATCTTAAACAATATTCTTTTTGTTCAGGATTAAAAATCTCATTTGCTTTCGGCACGAGTTTTAATGAATTCGTAGAAGTTTTAATGAATTCGTAGAAGCGTGAGTGAAATGTGAGTTCACTTGTCAAGAAACATTCAATTGTAAACACCCAAAATTTGTTTAAAAAATGAGACTTTTAATCATGGCAAGAAGTATATCTAATAAGCTTAAGAGGCTTACACCTTATTCCAATTTTAATCATGGTAAGAAGTACTATATCTTACTAAGCTTAAGAGGCTACACCTATTCCAATGTTCATGGTTCAGTCGATTGGACATTGGACTGATTTCACCACTAGTTGGGCCAAAATATTGTAGCAAATCATTTTAGAGTGCGAGTCGTACGTAACAGACCAAGCACCGATTTGCAAAAGAAGTGCCTTATTCCCTCAGGGCGATGTTGAGCATCTGAATCCGAATCTGAATACTTTCAGACACCCATGTTTCTTGGCATCATCTTTAACAAATATGGAATATGTAGCACCTCATTCCCTTGGGGCATCTGAATCTGAATCTTGCAGCCACCCATGTTGCTTTCCTGTGCAAGCGTCAATCATCATCTTTAGCACACACATGGAATCTATAACGGCCTTGCCTCTCGCTCCACGCCCCAAAAGCCCGTTTTCCCCTTTTTCGCGCAAGTAGTAAATGACACAGAATGCAACTCCACCATTGCAGACATAAAGACAGAGGAGATCAACAGGTAGATGCTAGAACACAAGCTCCCAATACGGTAGGCTGAAAATCCTAAGACAAACAATCATCTCACAACGATGCTAACCCTCGACTACGTTGTCTTTTCAAATCAATCAACACAACCTAATTCATTATTGCATCAGAACTCCACAGAGCAAATAAGAGAAGCTAAGCATCATAGATTAACAACTAGGATATACAAAGCTTTTCTAGTTTTACCTGCAGTGTGAAAAATGGCTCCAAAAAGCAAGCTGCAAAACAAAGAAGATCAAACACTCAGCAACTGTGAGTGTTCTTGTACATAATTTTACCAACTGGCTTCACTGACCTACCAATTTAAAAATTCAAGCAACCTTCCGGAGACGACAACTCAAAGCCAACATCAGCAAGTGATAATACAACAGAAAAGGCATAACCAAAGATCCAAACTACAGTCAAATGTTCAAATCATGACATATGTGGTAAAATTAGATAGCATGGTATAATTAAAGCTCAAGGTAAACTTCCATGGCTAGTAAAGAATTTGATTTGGTGCCTGACCTTTTAAGGCAATGTGGAGAAGAACAATCACCACAAACGTAAAATTACACTATGTCACAAAAGATATCGCCATAATTAAAGGAATACATCAACGGTAACTCTAAGATCACGTGATATAAGTAAAAATGACATGTATTATAACTTAAAAATACAAACCCCAGCACAAAACCCCCTTTTTTCTATGTGCACTCAAGAAGAACCCGTCTTCACAGCCTTAAACGAGGGGTGAAGCAAGCCAAGCTCATCCCTCACTTCAAGAGGCTTGCTCGTCTCATTCCTAATCCTCACCACCTTCCTACTAGAAAGCGACTTATGCGTGAAGCCATACATCTGCAGAATCTGATTATCCCCAAAGTTGAACGCACGGTCCATCTGCTTCAAGCACCTCTCAACAGGGTAATCCCCGAATTTCCCACAAGGCTTGCAACCCACAAAGTGAGTCACAAGAGGCCACCTGTGATCACCAAACCCGGGATGGTAGCTCTCAATCATCTGCTCATACTTATCCACCAAAATCCCCCAATAACCGTGCAGATAATAGTGGTTCTCGAGATAAACCTTGTCACCCCACTTCTCCTTCTCCGTTGCCAAGATATACACCATTGCAGACTGATCATCCGCCTCAAACACCGGCCTGCCAGTCAGCTCCCTCGTCAGAATCTTCCCCGCATCCTCCCTAACCTTCCCCTTCGGCCCCATTGGCGCCCACGTATCAAGAATGTCCAACGACCACTGGCAATTCCTCAACAAGAAACTACCGGTGTTCAATCCAATCCAATTCTTTTCATCGTAAATCATCTCATCCCAACCGTGCATCACAAAGTTGTGATCTTTATACCTCTCCCACGGCACCTCATAAGCCATATCTGTAAACATAGCATCACTATCCATCCACCACAGAAACTCCACCTCAGGGTGAGACAGCAGAAGCTTCCTAATCAAGGGCAATTTCGCCCAAAAACCAGCCATTTCAGCATCAAGCAATGCCATATTATAGAAGATCTCAATCCCATGAACCCTTGTGTAATCAATCTTATTCTTGATCGATTTCAGCAAGTAATGATCCCCAACCGGATTCTCACACGGCGTCGGCGACGAACCCGTCACCAGCAAAACCCTAGGCTTATTCTCAGCGACAAAATTGGGGTAATCCGGATTGTTCTTCAGCCACTCCGATCTCTGCTCATCCCAATCCGAAATTTTTGGGCCGAGGGAGTAAGGCTGCAATGGATCTCGCTTGAATTCGGGGAAGCCGTCGTCCTCATCCTTCAAGATCTTCTTGATATCGAAATCGGCGTAGTTTTTGCTACCAGTGTCCGCATTCCCGGTCGATTTAAGCTCAGAAACCTCCTCCAAGACGCGGCGCGGCTCGGCCCGCTTGCGGATGTGAGAGAAGGTCTCGCGGATGTCGTCGAGGTCCTTCTCCGGCGTGCCGTACTTCCCGGCGCCGATGTTGGCGCGCAGCACGATGAGCGTGAGGAAGAGGCAGAGCACCGTCAGCTTCGCCTTGCGGAAAGCGCGGTGGAGGCGGCGCGCGTTGAGCGGGCCGAGAACCCGATCCAGCATCGCGATTCGGGCCCTCTTTGAGCTGGAGCGTTGATGACTCGGAGAGTAGAATGCGGGATTCGCGAAACCCAGAAATCCTCAGAGCTTTGGATGGAAAGTGGAGATCGGAATCTGGGATCTTCGATGGAGGAAAATGGGGATCTGGGAGTGGATTTAATCGGGTTTTTTTTTGAAGGGGAGACGTGTCGGTGGAGAGTGTGATGAAGTGGTGGAAGGCGAGATGGATGAGACGAGAAGGTGCTTTCAGACAGGAAGTTTTTAATTATAGTGATTAGAGTTGTTAATTGTGTGTTTAATCGCTTTGTTAAGATGCAATTGCGCGTGGAGCCCACTTTCCAGTCAAGGGATGGGACAATCTTTGCTTGCACAAAATGGATATTTTTAGGATATTTTTATAATTTAAATTATTTGGTCATATTCTAATGCTTATAGCGCCCTAATCCAAAATCAAGACCAAATTTTCATCTTTAGATTTTAAAATAAGTGGATAAGATTAAATCTTACGAATCTCAATAAATAATAGATAAAATATCAACAAAAGGGTAATATCGTCATTATATTATTATATGATAATTTTTGTGAATGTTTTTTTATATCAACATAGTGTATTGCAAATATCAACAATATGACATAATAATATCAACACTAGTACAAGAAAATATCAACACATATTTATTGAGATTTTTACATGGTTTTATTGTGATTTTTTGATGTATTTGTTGATAAAAATCTGGTTATCAACATTTACGAAAACTAAAATAAAAAATATCAAATTTCATCATCCGAACGCCGTCGGAACATATGCAATTGAGATCTCATTGGAATCCTTATAAAATTATCTTTAATTTGATATATTTTTTGCGAAAAAATAATTTAAATCGAGAGAGTTACGTAAATTTAAAGTTTTAAGATGATTTTAATGAGAGAGAATTGACATTAATACGCTCTAATTTTATTTATTAATTTTTTTAACTAAAAATATAATTCATGTGGTATTATTTCAATCGCTAGATTTTCTATGCTAAGATTTAGTGTTAGGTTGAGATTGCTAATTAGTTAGCAATTGATGACTCCTCCTTATGTGGTGTATATTTATTTTATTTTTAAAAAGTTACAGTTCATTTATTTTTAAATATTTTCTGAAGAGGGTGAAAGAGAAGTTTGTATTTTATTACACCATTTAGTAGTGGAAGCTTAAAATTGGAGTATTTGGTTGAGTTCGAATGGATTAATAATCTCTTCGTAGTCTTTCTTCTTATATTTGACTCTTTTTTTTGCGTGGAGTAGTAATTTATTGCTGCTCTATTTGTTTTGGGATGAGATCACGGACCCTATAAAATCATTAAATTAAGGTAGGATAGTTTCCATCATTAACCCTCACAAATCTATAAAATAAATAAATACTACTCCAAATAGATTAGTGAAACCTAAAACTCCCTGATCCCCTATCTCTCTATTTATAAACTGAATTCCATCAAACATCAACCATAAAAAAGATGGATTCCAATCTCCTCAACCACGACGTTGTAACAGAAATCCTCTCGCTTTGTCCATTCACATCCCTCTTGAGATTTCGAAGCGTCTGCAAATCATGGCGCGATCACATCGATTCTGAAGCCTTCAGAAAATCGCACATTCTCCACCATGCCGACGACGACAGAGACGGAGAGACGCTACTCATGCAGTTCAGTTTCCGAAAACACGGAGTTCCGGAACTGTCAGTGTTTAACGGCAGCCTGCACAGCAACTCCCTGCCAGCTTCCCAGGAAATCTCGGACTACCTCGCCACGGACTCTACCTGTCACGCTCAAATCGCCGGCCCTGCCAACGGCGTGATCTGCGTCTACTACAGGGCCTCCGACTCACCCGTTGCAGTATGCAACCCTAGTTTAGGCCTCATCGCCATCTTGCCAATGCCACCAAACCCTAGCTCAGAGACCCTTGAGCCAAATCACCATAAGGCCTTGTCTCGTGACCTCGGGATTTGGTTCGATGAGGTCGCACAAGATTACATGGTTGTGCAGCTGTTGTCGTGCCACATAAACGGCCTCTACTTTATGAGCTCACACTTGCACACTTCGGTATACTCAAGAGCCACGAATTCTTGGAGGGAGATGAGCATTATTGATCTTGGCTTGTATGAGTTCAGCCCTATAAATTCACGGTGCAAGAACAGCGCCTTCGCGCACTGGCTGGCGAAAGACAATGAGAGGATTGAGTTGATCTTGTCGTTCGACTTCAGGAACGAGGGCTTCCGTGTCCTGGAGATACCGAATTTGGAGGTTTCGAAGATGTATAGGGATAGGAAGATTTTTGCGGAGGGTGATGACTCTTTTCTTGTGTTTTTTTCGGGTGACGGGAAAGGGCCTGATTGGTTGAACATATTTTGGTTGAGGATTGAAGGGAGCATGCTGCAATGGAATCACATGAAGAGGGTTGGAGTTGGACCATTTGATGGCCTTGTCATACCCAAGGCTTTGTGTGAGAGGGGTTATGTTGTTTTGCAGTCTAAGAATAATGGGTATTTGCTAATTTATAATTATCGTGATGAAAAATATGTTAGATGTTTCGAGATGAATAGGGATGTGCCAGAGATTTTTGAGTATAGGGGAAACTTTGTTTTGCCTTAGGAGTAGAGAAGTACTAGTGTTTGATTTTCTCTCTTTGATAATTAGTACTTTATTATATTAACTTTAATTAGTATCTCAAGTTATTTAATTTACTACTAGTCTACTACTAAATCTTTTGGCTTATGTGATGAGATTTTACTACTAGCTTTTATTTGCTTATGTATGGTGTCGCACAAAGGTTTATGGCACTTATCAAAATGAAAGCTCTATCTACATGTCATCTCCTTCCCAAGAAATGATCTTGCTCGCCCCTAAATACAATTCTCTTAAGGAGGGAAGCTTTAATTTATGCTTCACCTAAAAAAATATATAGACTAGTTAGGATTTTAAGCTTTAATCAATGCATTCTTGTGCAAATAATACCATCACCTGGCGAGGAGATACGTTCGGCATTTCTTTGTAGCCTTTTGTAGGATTGAGGCTAGCGAAGAAGGAGATGTGAAGTGTCTAGGGCCTAGAGAATAATTGTCATCACGCTCGATAAGATTGAACAGCTCGCACAAGACGAAGAGCGGGACTTGATTCTCAAAGAGCATCAGATCATGCACGCTGTTGGCTGTTGATCATGCATCCAGTCCATTTGTAAGATTGGATTAATGTGATGTGACGCAAACTTGCGAAGTAGTTGGATGATGAAACAACCATCTAGAAGAAGATGTTACACTGATATGCTTGTGACTCTTATCCGATCTCCGTTTGTACAGATGCTTCTGCTAGATGGTTGTTGCATCATCCAACTACTTCGCATGTTTGCGTCACATTTTAGTCAGGATATTGATCGAATTTTACAAATGGAATGGATGATCAACAACCTACATCATGTTCTGATGCTCCTTGAGAATCAAGTCCCATTCTTCGTATTGTACAAGTTTTACAATCTTATCGAGCCCCATAACATATTACTTATAAATTATACTATGGAAAAAATAATAGTAAATGTCAATTTGCATACTGTGCTTATTCACATTCAGCTTATTTTTTGTCATTTTTTGAGATCAACTTACCTAAAACTTATATCAATTTCAGATACCACCTATTTATCACATGGGAAATTTAACTACTCTGATCAGGAAAAAAAAGTCTAAACCCAAAGAAATACTTAGGAGATGAATATATTATATAGATATATATAGAGAAATATTGGCATTGCATATTATATTCTTAAATAGTTATATAGCGTATAAATTGATGGAAAACTAAAAGCAATGAGGTGAATTTAGGGTAGCAAAACAATAATACTCCATATGCTAATATATCAAAGAAAAGACAATCCTCAACCACAAAATAGTTGGGCGAGCGAATCGGGGATACAAAACTAACATTAGCAATAGACAAAAGGGCAAAAGAAGCATTCAGAAAACTAATTTCATTTAAAAAAAATATTGTTGAAGAATAAGAAGAATACCTAAAATGGAGAGAAATGGACTATTTGCTACCAAAGGGAAGTATTATATTGCTAACTCAATGCTTAATTGCTAACTACAACTCAATAATAGCCATTAGATATTCAAATTAAATGCCTAGATCATCAACCACGAAATGTCAATACGATAAAAAAAAACGTCAATAAGGCTATAAGATTAATTCCAATAAAAATCAATAGGGGTATTAATGTCAAGTTAGTTATAACTAACTTTTAAAAGAAATCCCAAAACTTTAAATCATATAACATATATCAAATTAAAGATAATTTTATAAGGATTCCAACGATATACTACATGCATATGTTCCTACGTCAAGATTTAAAAAAATTTTGAATTTTTTTTTGAATTTTCGTATTTTTGACGAACAGATTTATGTCAATACACCTTAGAGCACTCCCAATGGTGCCGGCTAAAAGTCGGCGTTTTTTCGCCGTCTATCGCCGAGTTATCGCCGACCAATGGGAGAGGTCGGCGATAATTCGACGATTTTTCCTCCCGTTTTATCGCCAACTGGCGAAAATTCGCCGGATTATCGCCGACCACTGTGGGCGATAATTCGGCGATAAATATTTATATATATATATATATATTTTTAATTTCCCCCCTATAAATACACACATTCTCTTCATTCTCTCCCCATCCACATCCCTTTTCTCTCTTCATTCTCTCCTCATCGAGCACTACAACACGATATGATCGAAAAATTGTGGGCAAATAGAAACCGCGCCCACCGCCCTTGAATTTTTTTACTTTGAATTTTTTTTTCCATTCCTGTACTATTTTTTTTATTAATTTTCGTCGTTGTAATGTTTACCCGTGTTTAATACAACGAACTTTATTACTATTATTTGTTTTGTCTTATAAATTAAATTAGCTAGCTTTATTATATACAAAAATAAAACAATTAAATTAGTGATGATGTAAAAATGAAATGTTGAGTTAAGGAGAAATAAGGGAGAAACCATTGGAGCAGTTGGCTAAAAGTTGGCTAAAAACTGGGGATAAATTATGGTGCAGATGTGGCAAGAGTTAGGGAAAAATAAGGGATGGTTTTAGGGTAACTGTTGGGAATGCTCTTACATAATATGTCAATATTATGTTTGTAAAATGTCAGTATGAAATTGTGTTGACATTATTATGTCTTCGTGTTGATGTATTTCATACACTGTATTGACATTGTATTTTTAAACCCTAAATTTGATAGTTGCTATTATCTTTTTAATATTAAAAATGAAAAACGACATTACACATGGCAAATTGTACACCACAATATTTCTAAAATCTTATGGTTTTAAATTAGTTGTAATTAGCAACTAAGGGATGAGTTAGCAATTGATCACTCCCCTGCTACGAAATGCATATATTTATAGAAAAAAAAGAAGAAGAAGAATTAAGTCCCTCTTCTAGAAATTTATATTTATAATGTAACGCCCCACTTTTTCAAACCCTAATTTTTGGGTTATAAAATTTTTGCATTAAATGCCTTAAATGCTATGATATGTGAATTATCGAATGATTGATTAATTGCATAGTGTCTATGTGACCTAATTGCGAATGTGAATTTTGATTGAGTTGAATAGTCAATTTGTTGAAATGTTGACGTGGCTATTGAATAGTAAAAAATGTGGAAATATGACGTGGCCGTTGAAAGGTCAATACGATGAGAAAATGATGTGGAAGTGAAGAGATGATTGAATTGAATATGTGAATATTTGATGTGGAGAAAGATAATTGTGGGAGAATTATTATTTATTTTCCTAAGGGATGAGTGAGAAAAACAATAGGAATATTATTTTAAAAGCATGTGGAATTTTCGGCCCTTTCACTTATTGGAGAAGAAATAATATTATTCTTGGATTTAATTATTTGTTTGGGATAATTATCCAAATTAAATCCAAAGTCCGGATATACCTAATTTGCTTCATAATTTTCGGCCTCCATGAATTATTCTTCATGAGATTTTCGAAAATCTCATAGGATTGGGAAAAGGGAATTATTTATTATTTTATTGATCCCTTATTTATTCTATTCCATGAATAAATATAAATATGCTAAAATATCCTAGCATATCTACCATATCTTACCATATCCTAATTAAATTAGGATTTGAATTTAATTCTTTGGGAGAGTTGAAAAAGTCACGGTACTTCTCCTTTTAATTTGGGGAGTATTTTATTTTATTCTTGCTCCGTGATATATTATTCTACTCCGTGAAATATTCAAATTAAATCATAGGCTATTAAAATAGCCTACAAAATTCGAAATCCTCATTCTCCTCAACTAATTCAACGCCACTTCTCCTCAAATCTCTACCATATCTTCCAAATATTTATTTATTTAATTATTTGGATATTATTATTTGGAACTCTATAAATAGGAGAAGAAACCCTAACCCTAGAGATCACAATCGGCGCCCCCACTCCTCTATAATTTTCGAAAACTACTCCCCCACTCTCTCCATATTTTCTTCAAGTTTTCTTCAAGATTTCTTCATCAATTGAGAAGAATTCAAGTCAAATTCAAGAAATTATTGAAGAATCAAGACTAGTTCATTGTTTCTACCGTTCGTTCTTTTGGAAAAGGTACTTTAATTATTGATCTTCTCTTCTTCTACCGATTAATCGGTGATTCTTGAATCCACATGCATCTAGAACGAGTGAAAGGGTTTTAATCGGTGAATTTTGAGAAAACAAGGATGTGTGTGAAATTGTGTGTGTATGTACGATCGTGTGTGTGTGTGTGTGCACGCCTCGATCGGCGTGCACATGTGTTGTGTTCGTGTGCATGTGTTGTGTGTGTGGAACACTCATATGTGATACGAATTGTTGGTGATTTTGGAATGATTTTTGTGAATAAAAATGGTGAATTAATCATACTTTGATTTTGATATTTCGATTTTGAAAATAATCAAGGGGAAAAAGGGAAAACGTGAGATCATGCATAATATTGATCCATGATTGAAACTGATTTGTGATACGCCTAATTTAAAGGTGATACTTCACGCTCTCAGCGTGATAAACGAGGAGAAGAGAATCCTATCGAGCTAAACCTGCGAGGTGGGCTTTCTTTTAAAATAAGGACATTGTCCTAAAATGATATTGATGAGAATGAAAGATGTGTTATCATGCCTGGATTTGTTTTGTCGTGCCTATCCCTCGTGGCTATGCCACTATTGTTATAATCGAATTCGGATCCTTGTAGAGCCGCAAACTCTACTTGGGTTAGTGTACACCAATGTTAGACCGAGAGTCAGCGTACGGGTTGGCCGGTCTAGTGACCTGGATTGCGGCCGCATTCCTTGTCATGTAGAATGAGGATATGGTAAACGTCTATGAGAAAAATGGTTGCGCGACCGTGATATTTGAGAAAGAAAGATATTTTGATGCCTCGGGTCTTTCTAAAGTTAAAACCCCGATGGACATCCGGAAATGGCATGATAACTACTACATTTGTGATAAAACTGTTTTCGGCAATGAGCCCATTGAGTATGATTTATCGTACTCAGCCCTGCATGTGTTTTCCTTATGTGCAGGTTGAGCAGTGACGAGCGGCGGCGGTGTTGATCGGGAAAAATAATAAAGATGATATGTTGGTACTTAAAGTGTCGTTGTGTCTTCATACATAGCCTCACTTCTTTCTTGGTCGCTTCCGCTATATTCTTATGAAAACTTATGATCTTTGTTTGGGATAAATGCTTTTACGTTTGTGGGTATGTTTTGGATAATGAACAGTTAGAAACAGTTATTTTTGGGAAATGTTTGAGGATATTTTTGGGAAACATTTATAAGCTTTCATTTCGATGACCTTTGATTAAAGATCTTTTGCTAAGGCATTATTCTTGCTCTACTTAATTGTTCTTTAAATGCTCTAGTTAAAACCTCTTTCAAAATGAAACCCTAGTCTATGATCTTTGTTGCATTTATGTCTACCTAGTTAACGAACGCCGCATTTATTATACCCTAAATGGGCGGGTCGTTACAGTTGGTATCAGAGCCTCAGTTCTTTCCGCTCTGGACCCAAGAGTCTTGTTGAAATAAAATTTGAAAGTTGTATAAAATTGATTAATGGATAATCGTCGAAGACTCAACACCGCAACTCGTCTCCGCTCAACCACGATGAAAGAGGTAACAAGTATCTCTTGAATATTGATTTGAATATATGAAACATTGGAAGTTGAAGCGAATGGGAGAATGTTGATATATTTGGAAATTTGTGTTGGAATATGAAATGCCGATTTTGCGTGCATGAGAAATTGCTATTTGCGTTTATGCAAAATGAATTATGAATATACATGAAAGTGAAAATTTCTATTTGCGACTATGCAAAATGATGAATGATGTGATGCAAGTGATTTTGTGACTAAGATCGTTACGAATCGAATAAATGAGATTCTATATGATTTGTGATTTTCGTGATGAACGACATCTATGAGTATTGATTTGAATTGTGAGATGTTGGAAATTACGATGGGAATATTACCCTGGTGAAAATGAAAATATTTCAATGGTAATAGAAGTTAATATGACGTCTTTGAAAAAAAAAAATATTGCTTGGGAGTGTGAAATGATGTATATGCATGGATATGAAATTGCTAAGTGCGATTATGCCAAGAAGGATGAAGGATGTTGTGTAAGTGAACTTGTATTTTACTCGATAAAGAAAATCGGCGAATATGTGTTAAACTTCTATGTGCTTGGATGAATGAAATCCTATATGATTGTGATTACTTGACTGCTACTAAGCAACTCCTATGGGAAATATGAAGTAAATGCTATGGCTTTTGGAAAATGTTGTGAAGATATGAGATGAGAGACATTATGAGAATATACAAATTGATTTTTTTTACAATGAGGCATGAATGCGTTGAATGTGATGGATATTGAAGTATGATTGTGAACTTGTATTGGTTGATGTTGAGATTTGTTATCACTTCTGCGAAACTAAAGAATTAACTTGAAGGAAATACATGTTGCTTCCATGAACGACAAAACTTTGTGCCTATGTGGTTGAAATTTCATGACTATGAAACTGTGAAAGGCAAAGCATGATACGCGTGTAGTTGCGAGTTGTGATTGTGATGTACATGCGCATGAACTACATGATTTATGAAATGCGATTCCATGAATGATTGATCGACTGGTGTTGCTATTTATATATATATTGACGTACGATGCTTGTTATGCTATGAAACACCAAATGGTTTATATGAATAAACATGTTTGATCGTTGAATATATGGATGACGTTTGATGTGGTGAAAAATTCATGACCGATGAAATACGAGGTATCGTATAGAATCAATATGAGAGTGAAATGTGAAATTTGTGAACTTTGTTGCGAACGTGGAAGCCCTATGAAGCTTGAATAGCATTTAAGTAACGATCGAATATATGTTGAAGTATGAGACTTCAAGCTATGCTTGAAATTATAGGGTGCCTAAGAAGTAGGCCAGACTGGACGTGCTAGAACTCAGTTGCAAGTTGACAACTGCAATATCACTTTCCTGAGTGACAAAACTAACGAAAATATATACATGTTGAACTTGGTGTATCCTTACAATGATGAGATCATACCTAAGAGCTAATAAAACTATGCAGTCTTGCATACCATGCGAAAGTGGCGACGCGACACAAATACGACGACGTTTATGACACATTAAGACCACGTGTATAATGGCAATCGAAAATGACCATGTGGCATGGCAAGAAGAAGACTTTGAAGATGCGACCATCAAATATAGTTATTAATTTCGGTGATACGATGAATCTCAACTGGAATCCACGGTATCATAGAACGATATTGCCATGTTCAGGCTCGGAAAAAAAATGTGCGAGGGAGTGCGACCCTCGTAGCTAGAATGAACGATTATTTTTTTTTAAATCAACAGTACTTACTTGGATCCTAAGTTCTTTTCGGGACGTTTTGAATGACCGTGAGCCATTGTCTATTTAAACTTGGTTGATTCACAATTTGCAAGTAATACTCATTATTTCTTTTCTTATATCGAGTCATGAGTCACTTGACTCGAAGGCTGGTGTTAGCCTTGGTAACTTTGGATATATTGATTGAGTAGTCTCCTTTGATTCATCATAAGGACGATATTTTGAGCTTCCGTCATTGAACTTTGATCCTAAAGTTGTTTGCAGTTATGACCTTCAGTATGATCACATCTCCAGACCTGTTTTCCTCAAATAATGGAATATTCTTCTTGGAATTTTTGTTCACCTCTACATTTTGCCAGTTCTTTCTTGCTAAAGTGAAATTCTTTTAGCACAAGGATTTTTCTTACGCCAACACCAAGTTGAGGCTATGATGCTCTCTTTTTCGTTAACGGGTTCGATTGTGCTAATTTTCTGAAAAGTTCCAATCACTTTGAGTCGCCCTCAACAAACCGTGAATCCATTGATGTAATAACATGATGTCGTTGAACCATTGTTAGTGCTACTTCATGACATTTGTCTATGTTTCTAAATTCTGCCACGACTGATTGTCTTGAGCTTTGACATGATTGAACAATATCATTCGATGCTGTCCGAAATTTTTGCAAATTTTGATCGGGCAGTCGCTATGGAATTTGAGGTTTATTGCAATTTCATCCTGTTTCCATGACCTATCTCATGTTCTTTCGAACCCTCGTCAGAAGTAAACTCTCAAGCTCTATGGGTTTTACTTGATCCCTCTAAAACCATTTAAATTCTCAGACGAGTTAAGTTCAATGGAACTTAGTCCTTGCTTTGTTTCGAACCAATCATCAATGATGATATTTGAAAGTGTCGAGCTAGAAATATTATTCTTGTTTCCTTGATTAAGTTTGGAGCCTTCCAATGAAAGACATTTATGGTGCCTTCTCGAGTTGAAATCAGTTTCTATCCAAGTAAGACTGTTTGATCAATGTTCGAATCATCGATACTAGACTCAAGGAAATGTTAGAGTTGTGCTTTCGGATACACACGAGGGATAAGTTCCTGTTGCCAATCACGCGCGGAAATTTATATACCAACTAAAAGCGTCGACATAAACGAGACGTTAGATATTCTGCAACAACGAAATACCTGCCACGAGCTGCTACAAGATCGAACTTCAACAATAATCTCTTGAGGAAGGAAATATGTGTACGAATAGCTGATGATCAATGCATGAACAGCGAAGCAGAAAATCTAGATATTTGTTGTAATCGGATGCTTGGAGAGAAGATGATGGTGTCCTCACCAGTCGGAGGAATGATAGAAATAGCTAGAACGTGCTCGAACGTCGAAATTGCTATGGGAGAATTTAAAATAGTTGCTCACGACTTGCGAGTCATAAAAATGGAGGATATCGATATAATCTTGGGAATGGACTGGTTGACAACGAACTTTGCGACGATTCGTTGTAAGGAGAGGCTGATATCTCTACAAGCTCCGGGAAGCGAACCCACCGTATATCACGGAATCGCGATGAACCGGCGAACCGCCATCATATCCGCACTTCAAGCGACTACGATGATGAGAAAAGGGCGAACTGCCTATCTTGTCTACCTCCATGGAGAGGAGAAGAACGAAGAGAGGGTGGAAGATGTTGCTGTTGTAAACGAATTTCCCGACGTTTTTCCAGAAGTGTTACCTGGACCACCGCTAGATCGGCAATTGGAGTTCACGATTGACCTTGAACCGGGAGCTGCACCTGTATCCAAGGCACCATATAGAATGGCGCCAAAAGAGTTGGAGGAATTAAAGATACAACTCCAGGAGCTTATGGACTTAGGTTTCATTAGACCTAGTGTTTCGCCATGGGGCGCACCAGTCCTTTTCGTGAAGAAGAAGGACGGATCGATGAGGATGTGCATCGACTATAGGGAGCTAAACAAGTTGACTCTTAAGAACAAGTATCCACTACCAAGGATAGATGACTTGTTTGATCAACTTCGAGGAGCAGGAGTCTTTTCAAATATGGACTTGAGGTCCGGATATCACCAATTACGAGTTCGAAGAGAAGATATACCGAAGACTGCATTTAGTACGAGATATGGACACTACGAGTTCGTGGTGATCCCGTTCGGCCTAAAGAATGCCCCAGCAATATTCATGGACTTGATGAATCGAATATTCCATCCGTATTTGGATAAATTCGTTTTAGTTTTCATAGATGACGTTCTAGTCTACTCAAAGGACGAGAAGGAGCACGAGGAGCATTTACGGATCGCTTTAGAGACTTTGAGAAACGAGAAGCTATACGCCAAATTCAGCAAGTGTGAATTTTGGCTAAAAGAAGTGAACTTTCTAGGACACATTGTGTCAGCTGAAGGAATTTGAGTGGACCCCGCCAAGGTTGAGGCGGTACAACAATGGAAGTCGCCGTCTACACCAAACGAAATTCGGAGTTTCTTAGGTTTGGCAGGATACTACCGAAGATTCATTGAGGGATTCTCCAAGATAGCGAGACCAATGACGCAACAACTCAAGAAAGGAGTCAAAGTGAATTGGGCTCCGGAGTGTGAAGCAAGCTTTCAACTCTTGAAGGAAAAGTTGACAACCGCGCCAGTTTTAGCTGTGCCCGAGTCTGGAGTGAATTATGTAGTCTATACCGACGCTTCGAAGGTTGGATTAGGATGCGTATTGATGCAAAATAACAAAGTGATCGCCTACGCGTCGCGACAATTAAGACCACACGAGTTGAACTACCCAACACACGTTTTGGAGTTAGCAGCCGTGGTTCATGCCCTAAAGATTTGGAGGCATCATCTCTACGGAGTGAGATGTGAAATCTTTACGGACCACAAGAGCTTAAAGTATTTCTTCGAGCAGAGAGATTTGAATATGCGACAACGAAGATGGCTCGAACTAGTGAAGGATTATGATTGTGGTATCAACTACCACCCCGGCAAAGCAAATGTAGTGGCAGATGCTTTGAGCCGAAGAGATCATTCGCAATTAGCTACCTTCCTAACGGAAGAGGAAAGTTTGATACGAGAGTTTAGCAAAATGCGATTAGAAGTGATAGGAGCACCCGAAACAGTGGAAGGATGAATTGCCACTTTGGTGGTTAAACCAGATCTGAAGACGAGAATCGTTGCAGCGCAACGAATGGATGCGGAACTCGAGGAGATTCGAGTAGAAGTGAGAACCGGCGAATCCGGAAAATTTAGTGAGGAGTCCGACAACGCCCTCACCTTCGAAGGAAGGTTGTGTGTGCCGAACAACGAGGAACTCAAGAACGAGATTTTGAGTGAAGCTCATGAAACTCCATACACTGCTCACCCTGGAAACACGAAGATGTACCAAGACTTGAAAAAGTCATTTTGGTGGAATGGCATGAAGAGAGATATCGCGGCTTTTGTGGAACGTTGCTTAGCCTGCCAACAGGTGAAAGCACTACATCAACGACCGCATGGGAAATTACAACCATTGGAAATACCCGAGTGGAAATGGGAACATATCGCTATGGACTTTGTGACGGCCTTGCCGAAGACCCTAAGTGGGAATACCGCAATTTGGGTGATTATAGACCGACTCACCAAGAGTGCGCATTTCATACCGATTCCGGTAACTCATGGATCGAGCAAGCTGGCTCGTATCTACATAAAGGAGATTGTGCGATTGCACGGAATTCCAAAGACAATTACGTCCGATCGTGACCCGAAGTTCATATCGAAATTTTGGATTAGTCTACAGCGCGAGTTGGGAACGCAATTGAATTTCAGCACGGCATTTCACCCGCAATCTGATGGGCAATCCGAGAGGACGATTCAAACTCTCGAGGATATGTTGAGAGCCGTGATACTCGACCGCGGTGGAAGTTGGGAGACTGTACTACCGCTAATCGAATTTGCATACAATAACAGCTTCCAAGCAACAATCAACATGGCGCCTTATGAAGCCTTATATGGAAGAAAATGTAGATCGCCGCTCTACTGGGATGAAGTTGGCGAGCGACGGGTGCTAGGACCCGATGCAGTCGAGCAAATGATTGAAGTCGTACGACAAATTCGTGCGAGGATAAAGGAAGCTCAGGACAGATAAAGTCATACGCTGACGTCCGACGGACCGACTTGCAATTCCAAATCGGTGATAAAGTCTTTCTTAAAGTGTCCCCATCGAAAGGGATAACACGTTTTGGTGTTAAAGGAAAGCTGAAACCACGTTTTATCGGGCCTTACGAAATTCTAGAAGGAATAGGACCCGTAGCCTATCGATTGCCTTTACTGCCAAGTCTTGCAAACGTGCACAACGTCTTTCATGTATCGCAATTGCGAAAATATGTGTTTGATCCAAAGCATGTGATTCACTACGAAGAAGTCGCGTTGAATTCCGACTTGAGCTATGAAGAGAGACCCCAAATGATCTTGGACCGGAAGGTTCAGAACTTGAGAAATAAATCCATTGCTAGCGTGAAAGTGCTTTGGAGGAACCACGAATATGAAGAAGCCACGTGGGAGCTTGAGGACAAGATGAAGGAACTGTACCCGGAACTTTTTCCATGAGGTACCAAATTTCGGGACGAAATTTCTTTTAAGGGTGGTGGAATGTAACGCCCCACTTTTTCAAACCCTAATTTTCGGGTTATAAAATTTTTGCATTAAATGCCTTAAATGCTATGATATGTGAATTATCGAATGATTGATTAATTGCATAGTGTCTATGTGACCTAATTGCGAATGTGAATTTTGATTGAGTTGAATAGTCAACTTGTTGAAATGTTGACGTGGCTATTGAATAGTAAAAAATGTGGAAATATGACGTGGCCGTTGAAAGGTCAATACGATGAGAAAATGATGTGGAAGTGAAGAGATGATTGAATTGAATATGTGAATATTTGATGTGGAGAAAGATAATTGTGGGAGAATTATTATTTATTTTCCTAAGGGATGAGTGAGAAAAACAATAGGAATATTATTTTAAAAGCATGTGGAATTTTCGGCCCTTTCACTTATTGGAGAAGAAATAATATTATTCTTGGATTTAATTATTTGTTTGGGATAATTATCCAAATTAAATCCAAAGTCCGGATATACCTAATTTGCTTCATAATTTTCGGCCTCCATGAATTATTCTTCATGAGATTTTCGAAAATCTCATAGGATTGGGAAAAGGGAATTATTTATTATTTTATTGATCCCTTATTTATTCTATTCCATGAATAAATATAAATATGCTAAAATATCCTAGCATATCTACCATATCTTACCATATCCTAATTAAATTAGGATTTGAATTTAATTCTTTGGGAGAGTTGAAAAAGTCACGGTACTTCTCCTTTTAATTTGGGGAGTATTTTATTTTATTCTTGCTCCGTGATATATTATTCTACTCCGTGAAATATTCAAATTAAATCATAGGCTATTAAAATAGCCTACAAAATTCGAAATCCTCATTCTCCTCAACTAATTCAACGCCACTTCTCCTCAAATCTCTACCATATCTTCCAAATATTTATTTATTTAATTATTTGGATATTATTATTTGGAACTCTATAAATAGGAGAAGAAACCCTAACCCTAGAGATCACAATCGGCGCCCCCACTCCTCTATAATTTTCGAAAACTACTCCCCCACTCTCTCCATATTTTCTTCAAGTTTTCTTCAAGATTTCTTCATCAATTGAGAAGAATTCAAGTCAAATTCAAGAAATTATTGAAGAATCAAGACTAGTTCATTGTTTCTACCGTTCGTTCTTTTGGAAAAGGTACTTTAATTATTGATCTTCTCTTCTTCTACCGATTAATCGGTGATTCTTGAATCCACATGCATCTAGAACGAGTGAAAGGGTTTTAATCGGTGAATTTTGAGAAAACAAGGATGTGTGTGAAATTGTGTGTGTATGTGCGATCGTGTGTGTGTGTGTGTGCACGCCTCGATCGGCGTGCACATGTGTTGTGTTCGTGTGCATGTGTTGTGTGTGTGGAACACTCATATGTGATACGAATTGTTGGTGATTTTGGAATGATTTTTGTGAATAAAAATGGTGAATTAATCATACTTTGATTTTGATATTTCGATTTTGAAAATAATCAAGGGGAAAAAGGGAAAACGTGAGATCATGCATAATATTGATCCATGATTGAAACTGATTTGTGATACGCCTAATTTAAAGGTGATACTTCACGCTCTCAGCGTGATAAACGAGGAGAAGAGAATCCTATCGAGCTAAACCTGCGAGGTGGGCTTTCTTTTAAAATAAGGACATTGTCCTAAAATGATATTGATGAGAATGAAAGATGTGTTATCATGCCTGGATTTGTTTTGTCGTGCCTATCCCTCGTGGCTATGCCACTATTGTTATAATCGAATTCGGATCCTTGTAGAGCCGCAAACTCTACTTGGGTTAGTGTACACCAATGTTAGACCGAGAGTCAGCGTACGGGTTGGCCGGTCTAGTGACCTGGATTGCGGCCGCATTCCTTGTCATGTAGAATGAGGATATGGTAAACGTCTATGAGAAAAATGGTTGCGCGACCGTGATATTTGAGAAAGAAAGATATTTTGATGCCTCGGGTCTTTCTAAAGTTAAAACCCCGATGGACATCCGGAAATGGCATGATAACTACTACATTTGTGATAAAACTGTTTTCGGCAATGAGCCCATTGAGTATGATTTATCGTACTCAGCCCTGCATGTGTTTTCCTTATGTGCAGGTTGAGCAGTGACGAGCGGCGGCGGTGTTGATCGGGAAAAATAATAAAGATGATATGTTGGTACTTAAAGTGTCGTTGTGTCTTCATACATAGCCTCACTTCTTTCTTGGTCGCTTCCGCTATATTCTTATGAAAACTTATGATCTTTGTTTGGGATAAATGCTTTTACGTTTGTGGGTATGTTTTGGATAATGAACAGTTAGAAACAGTTATTTTTGGGAAATGTTTGAGGATATTTTTGGGAAACATTTATAAGCTTTCATTTCGATGACCTTTGATTAAAGATCTTTTGCTAAGGCATTATTCTTGCTCTACTTAATTGTTCTTTAAATGCTCTAGTTAAAACCTCTTTCAAAATGAAACCCTAGTCTATGATCTTTGTTGCATTTATGTCTACCTAGTTAACGAACGCCGCATTTATTATACCCTAAATGGGCGGGTCGTTACATATAATCTAGAAAATATTTTATTCATAAATATTTTGTGGAGTAGTAATTTAGTTCTGCTCAATTTGTTTTTGGGATGAGATCACGGACCCTATAATTTCGGAGCATACCAGCCAAGATATACATGTAGAGTTTAATGATCGAATATATCATTACTTTTAGTCATTTTATCACTTTTACCTAGTAATTTGGTAAAAATGATCTACTAAGGCATAGTTGCAAACATTGAAAAATAATTTTTAAATTAAAAAGGATGGGATCCAATTGTTACTAAAAGTTCGGATAATATTGATAAATTTCATAGTTGTCATAGATTTGATAAAATCATTAAATTAAGGTAGGATAGCTTCCATCATTAACCCTAAAAAATCTATAAAAAAAATAAATACTACTCCAAATAGAATTAGTGAAACCTAGAATTCTCTCATCTCCTACCTCTCTATTTTGTTGGAAAAATATGGGATATATGTTGGAGGAGAATAATTTAGTTTGGAGGAAATATTTGAGAGGAGAATAGATGGAATATGTAAAAATGGTTTAGGAGATGTTTTGATGCGGGGAAGAAAGGAACACTCAATTTCTTCAAACTTTCTAAACTTCTCAACTACTACAAAATGTTACAACTCTCCCCTATTTATAGGGATTCACTTCACATTCTAGAATTCTCTATAATATTTTTATATCTAGATTTTTTCTCCATAAAAATCTAGATATTTTCCTAACATTCTAGGAAATTCTACTAAAATATCTAAATATTTTAATACATCCTAATTCTAGAGAATTCTACAAAATATCTATAATCTAGATAATTCTCTTAAAATATCTAGATATTTTAATACCTACTAATATCTAGATAATTCTACTACAAAATCAAGTTTAATTATTTATTCCAACATATTATATATAGAGAAGAATTCCATCAAAAATCAACCATAAAAAAAACACAATTAGATGGATTCCAATCTCCTCAACCACGACGTTGTGACAGAAATCCTCTTGCACTGTCCATTCACATCCCTCTTGAGATTTCGAAGCGTTTGCAAATCATGGCGCGATCACATCGATTCTGAAGCTTTCAGAAAATCGCACATCCAGCACCATGCCGACGACGACAACACGCGGCTACTCGTGCAGTTCAGTTTCCGACAAGACGGAGTTTCGGAAGTGTCGATGTTTAACGAGAAGCTGCACAACAACTTCCTGCCAGCTTCCCAGGAAATCCTGGACTACCACCACACCACGGATGCTGTCTGTCACGACGCTCAAGTCGCCGGCCCTTCTAACGGCCTGATCTGCGCCTACTACAGGAACTCCGACGCACCCGTGGCAGTATGCAACCCTAGTTTAGGTCTCATCGCTATCTTGCCAATGCCACCAAACCCTAGCTCAAAGTCCCTTGAGCCAAATCACCATCGGGCGTTGTCTCATGGCTTCGGGATCTGGTTCGACGAGGTCGCACAGGATTACAAAGTTGTGCAGCTGTTGACGTGCCACATAAACGGCCTCAACGTAATGGGATTACACTTGCACGCTTCGGTATACTCAAAAGCCACAAATTCTTGGAGGGGGCTGACCGGCGTTATTGATCTTGGCTTGTGTCAGTTCAACCCTATAATTTCACGGTGCAAGAACAGCGCCTTCGCGCACTGGCTGGCGATAGACGATGAGGGGATTGAGTTGATCTTGTCGTTCGACTTTAGGAACGAGGGCTTCCGTGTCTTGGAGATACCGAATTTGGTGATTTGGAAGATGTATTGGGATAGGAAGATTTTTGCGGAGGGAGATGACTCTTTTCTCGTGTTTTTTTCCGGGGATGGGGAAGGGCGGCCTGATTGGTTGGACATATTTTGGTTGAGGATTGAAGGGAGCATGGTGGAATGGAATCACATGAAGAGGGTTGGACCGTTTGATGGCCTTTTCATAGCCAAGGCTTTGTGTGAGAGGGGTTGTGTTGTTTTGCAGTCTAGGAATAATGGGCAGTTGCTAATTTATAATTATTGTGATGAAAAATATGTTAGATGTTTCGAGATGAAGAGGGATAGGCCAGAGATTTTTGAGTATAGGGGAAACTTTGTTTTGCCTTAGGATTAGAGAGTACTAGCTAGTGTGTGATTTTCTTTCTTTACTCTATTATGTTAACTTTGAATTAGTATTTATCTCAAGTCATTTACTACTACTATTAAATCTTTTGGTTTATGTGATGAGATTTTGTTAGCTTATAGTATGTGCTTATGTATGGTGTCGCACAAAATATATAGACTAGTTAGGATTTTGAGCTTTAATTAAAATGCATTCTTGTGCAAATAATTAACATCACCTGGCGAGGAGATACGTTCGGCATTTCTCTCTGTAGCCTTTTATAGGATTGAGGCTAGAGAAGAAGGAGATGTGAAGTGTCTAGAGCCTATAATAATTGTCATCGCGCTCGATAAGATTGAACAGCTTGCACAAGACGAAGAACGAGACTTGATTATCAAAGAGCATCAGATCACGTTGTTGGCTGTTGATCATCCAGTCCATTTGTAAGATTGGAATATGGTGTGACGCAAACTAGCGAAGTAGTTGGATAATGAATCAACCATCTAAAAGAAACATTCATACGAACTGAGACCGAGTAAAACTATCAGGCATATCATTGTAACATCCTCTTGCTTCAGCTTCAACGGTGGCTATAGCGACGGCGTATGTTTGAACATTGCCAGGTGGGTTATTTTTGTGAAGCAGAAGGTCTGGATAGTGCAACTTGTGGCGTTCCATGGCCTTCAGATGTTCCTTATCGTGATGATAAGGGCCTATTAACCTAATGTGATCGTTATAGGCCCTTATCATCACGATAAGGAACATCTGAAGGCCATGGAACGCCACAAGTTGCACTATCCGGACCTTCTGCTTCACAAAAATAACCCACCTGGCAATGTTCAAACATACGCCACCGCTATAGCCACCGTTGAAGCTGAAGCAAGAGGATGTTACACTGATCTTCCTGAGACTCTTACCCGATCTCAGTTTGTACAGATGCTTCTTCTGGATGGTTGTTTTATCATCCAACTACTTCGCATGTTTGCATCACATTTCAGTCAGAATATTGATCCAATCTTACAAATGGAATGGATGATCAACAACCTACATCGTGTTCTGATGCTCCTTGAGAATCAAGTCCCATTCTTCGTATATTGTGCAAGTTGTAGAATCTTATCGCGCCCCATAACATATTACAATTCAATACAATGGAAAAAATAATAGTAAATGTCAATTTGCATACTGTGCTTATTCACATTCAGTTTATTTTTTTCATTTTTTGAGATCAACTTACCTAAAACTTATATCAATTTCAGTTACCAACTATTTGAGGTAGGTATAATACTAACTATCACATGGGAAATTTAACTACTCGATCGGGAAAAGAAAGTCTCAACTCTAAGAAATACTTAGGAGATGAATATATTATATAGATATATAGAGAAATATTGGCATTGCATTAGTATATTCTAAGATAGCAATATGAGGTGAACTAAGATAGCACAACAATAAATGCTAATATATGTATCAAAGAAAAGACAATCCTCGGGGATACAAAATAAACATTAGCAATAGACAAAAGGGCAAAAAAGCATTCAGAAAACTAATTTCATTTGTAAGACAATATGGTTTAAGAGTAATGGAAATTCAGTGAATAACGTAATGGATAAAAAAGATAGAAAGAGAATGGACTATAAGCTACCAAATGCATATATTTATAGTAAAAGAAAGAATTAAGTCCCTCTACTAGAAATTTATATTTATAATCAAGAAAATATTTTATTCATAAATTTTGAAAATAAATCGATTGTTTTCTATAGATTGAAAAATTAATGTGCATGCACACCAATAAAGTGGAAATATTATATACTTTAATTGGGTTTTCAATTGTCATTTACGTCTCAAAACATAATGCTGTAAATTGTAATTAATCTCTTCATTTCCAAATCTTCTACTTAAATTAATTCGTATAGTAACTGTTGGACAATTGAGAATGAAACAATGTATTTTCCAATAATAAAATACATATTCCTATTTAAATATTTTGAAAGTGAATTAAATTGATGTCAATGGATAGTTTTATACGTGTAAGGCCTCAACCGATCACTCGCCATTATAAAAGGACAGGGGATCGATTCCTGCCTTTGGGTATGGAACAGCTTTAAATCCTTGGGCCAACTGTCTCACCCATTGAGGTGCCTACAGATCGACGCGGGGAATAGTCACTTGGCCCGCCGGTGGGATACCCTTGGTAATTACCAAAAAAAAAAAAGTGGCATATTATAAATTACGTATGGCCACAATTGATATCTAAATATTTGATAGAAGTTTTGTACATTAATCTTTATATAAATAGAAGAATTCAATTAAAGATACAGCTTTTGATTTATTACATGGTCATTATTAATGTTGCAGCTAAGAATATTCTTTAATAAAAACTACTACTATTAAAGATATGCAGGAGAGAAATCTGGGGTATTATTGTTATACATTTCTTTTAGTTTGGAAAATTGGGCATTTGAAGTTTTGCTAACCACATAATGCAGCACCTTAAGTCATATACTTCCACTTATGTCCATTGCAAATGTTGGCAAATGAAGAGTAAAGGCCAAAACTCTTACGGTTTTATCCAATTTTGACCGATTAAAGCTCTAGATTGTTGTGTAGCGTTTATAATATTACTGTATATGTGGTGTCACAATGTCACTTTAAGAGGTGTTGTCATTTTAACACAAACTTATGGACATATTCGTAAATAGTTATATAGCGCATAAAGTGATGGAAAATTAAAAGCGATGAGGTGAAGTAAGATAACACAACAATAATACTCCATATGCTACTATATCAAAGAAAAGACTATCCTCAACTGTTTTATGCTAATATCTCAATGAAAAGACAATCCTCAACCACAAAACAGTTGGGCGAGTGAATCGGGGATACAAAACAAACATTAGTAGTAGACAAAAGGGCCAAAAAAAGCATAGAAAACTAATTTCATGTGTAAGATAATATTGTTGGAGAGTAAGAAGAGTACCTAAAATCGAGAGAAAGTTTTGCATAAAATACAGTGAATAACGTAATGGCAAAAGATAGAAAGAGAATGGACTATAAGCTACCAAATGCATATACTTATAGTAAAAAAAAAAAAAAAAAAAAAAAGAACTAAAGTCCTTCCTCTTGAAATTTATATTTATAATCTACAAAATATTTTATTCATAAATTGTTTTTCTATAGTACGTGTTGAAAAATTAATGTGCATGCACGCCAATAAAGTGGAAATATTCATAAATTAATATTTTCTATATATATACTATAGTTGGGTTTTCAATTGTCATTTACGTCTCAAAACATAATGTTGTAATCTCCATTAAGTAGCAGACTGGAAGATTAAACAATTATAAATTGGAGTATTTGTTTGAGTTCGAATGGATTAATCTATTCGTAGTCTTTCTTCTTATATTCAAGCGAGATTTACAAACTTTCAAAAAGTTGAGTTTTTCCCATAAACTTTAAAATTAGTAAATAATATCACGAACTTTATCCCGAGTTTGTTTTTTTTTCCAGTAATGAAAAAATTCATGTTATTTTAATAGATTTTGAAGAACAATTTTGGAGGATGTGCTTCAAGAAAAACTATCTTCAAAGATTGAAAAACTTGAAGCTCTCAAAATTGTTGTCGAGAAATTACGGAAAAAAATCTGTATCATAAGTATTATTTGTGGGAATTTTTTCATATGGAGAAAAAACAAACTCGGAGTAAAGTTTGTGATATTATTTGCTAATTTTAAAGTTCGTGTGAAAAACCAACTTTTTGAAAGTTTTATGAAGACCTTTTTTTTGGAATTTATTGCTGGTCAATATTATCACGGACCCTATAATTTCGGAGCTCCGTTATGTACGAGTACGACGACCTTTGCATTAATTTTTAATATACTACTAATATTGTGATAGAATTGATAAAATCATTTAATTAATTAGGATAGTTTCCATCATTAACCCTAAACAATAAATAAATAAATAAATACTACTCCAAATAGAATTAGTGAAACATAAAATTCCCTCATCCCCTATCTATATAAACTGATCAATTCCATAAAAAATCAACCATAAAAGCAAACACACATATGATGGATTCCAATCTCCTCAACCACGACGTTGTAACAGAAATCCTCTTGCACTTGCCATTCACATCCCTCTTGAGATTCCGAAGCTTCTGCAAATCATGGCGCGATCACATCGATTCTAAACCTTTCAGAAAATCGCACATTCACCACCATGCCCACGACGACGACGACGACAATACGCTACTCGTGCAGTTCAGTTTCCGAGAAGACGGAGTTTCGGAAGTGTCAATGTTCAACGGCAAGCTGCACAACAACTCCCTGCCAGCTTCCCAGGAAATCTCGGACTACTACCACACCACGGACATTGCTGTCTGTCACGCTCAAATCGCCGGCCCTTCCAACGGCCTTATCTGCGCCTACTACACCGATCCCGACGCACCCGTGGCCGTATGCAACCCTAGTTTAGGCCTCATCGCTATCTTGCCATTGCCACCAAACCCTAGCTCAAAGTCCCTTGAGCCAAATCACCATCGCGCGTTGTCTCGTGACTTTGCCATTTGGTTCGACGAGGTCGCACAAGATTACATAGTTGTGCAGCTGTTGTCGTGCCATATAAACGGCCTCAACGAAATCGGCTTACACTTGCACGCTTCGGTATACTCAAGAGCCACGAATTCTTGGAGGGGGCTGAGCATTGTTGATCTTGGCTTGGGTGATTTCATCCCTATAAGTTCACGGAGCAAGAACAGCGCCTTCGCGCACTGGCTGGCGATAGACGATGAGGGGATTGAGTTGATCTTGTCGTTCGACTTTAGGAACGAGGGCTTCCGTGTCGTGGAGATACCGGATTTGGGGATTTCGGAGATGTATAGGGATAGGAAGATATTTGCGGAGGGTGATGACTCTTTTCTTGTGTTTTTTTCCGGGGACGGGGAAGGAGGGACTGATTGGTTGGACATATTTTGGTTGAGGATTGAAGGGAGCATGGTGGAATGGAATCACATGAAGAGGGTTGGACCGTTTGATGGGCTTGTCATAGCCAAGGCT
This sequence comes from Salvia hispanica, assembly GCF_029641045.1. Taxonomy (NCBI): domain Eukaryota; kingdom Viridiplantae; phylum Streptophyta; class Magnoliopsida; order Lamiales; family Lamiaceae; genus Salvia; species Salvia hispanica. The sequence continues at coordinate 3,148,812 of NC_142692.1, read as the reverse complement.
TTGTGTGAGAGGGGTTGTGTTGTTTTGCAGTGTAAGAAAAATGGGCTTTTGCTACTTTATAATTATTGTGATGAAAAATATGTTAGATGTTTCGAGATGAAGAGGGATGTGCCAGAGATTTTTGAGTATAGGGGAAACTTTGTTTTACCTTAGGAGTAGAGAAGTACTACTAGCTAGTGTGTGATTTTCTTTCTTAACTTTATTATGTTAACTTTAAATAGTATTTATCTCAAGTCATTTACTACTACTATTAAATCTTTTGGTTTATGTGATGAGATTTTGTTAGCTTTTATTTGCTTATGTATGGTGTCGCACAAAATATAGACTAGTTAGGATTTATAGCTTTAATTAAAATACATTCTTGTGCAAATAATAACATCACCTGGCGAGGAGATACGTTCGGCATTTCTCGCTGTAGCCTTTTTTAGGATTGGGGCTAGAGAAGAAGGAGACGTGAAGTGCACTCGAAAAGCTGATTGAACAACTTGCACAAGATGAAGAACGGGATTTGATTCTCAAAGAGCATCAGATCACGCTGTTGGCTGTTGATCATTCAGTCCATTTGTAAGATTGGATTAATATGATGTGACACAAACTTGTGAATCAGTTGGATGATGAAACAACCATCTAGAAGAAGCATTCATATGAACTGAGATCGAGTAAGAGTATCAGGCATATCATTGTAACATCTTCTTGCTTCAGCTTCAATTGTGGCTATAGCGGTGGGCATACATTTGAACATTGTTGAGAGGGTTATTTTCATGAAGCAAAAGGTGCATATGGCACATCTTGTGGTGTTCCAACTTCCATGGTCTTTAGATGTTCCTTATCGTGATGATAAGGACCTATAGCGGTCACAAGTTTTCGGGTTCAAATCGTGTAACTGTGGTGGACTTCGTGTATCGAGCATTTTGGAGGTATACTGGATAGTCCAACAAGTTCTACTTCCAAGTTGGAACATAGTACCTCCAATTTGGAAGCAAAACTGGCTGAACTCTCCGGTACACATCCAAAATGCTCAATACACAGTCCATTGACAGTTGCGTGATCTAAACCTGAAAGCTTATGAACCTGTGTGATCGCTATTGGTCCTTATCATCACGATAAGGAACATCTGAAGCCCATGGAACACCACAAGTTGCGCCATGTGCACCTTCTACTTCACGAAAATAACCCTCCCGACAATGTTCAAAATTCAAATGTATGCCACCGCTATAGCCACAGTTGAAGTTGAAGCAAGAGGATGTTACACTGATCTACCTGATACTCTTACCAGATGGCAGTTCGCACATATGCTTCTTCTGGATGGTTGTTTCATCATCCAACTAATTCGCATGTTTGCGTCACGTTGATCCAATCTTACAAATGGAATGGATGATCAACAACCTACATCGTGTTTTGATGCTCCTTGAGAATCAAGTCCAGTTCTTCGTGTTGTGCAAGTTGTACAATCTTATTTCAACCTCATAACATATAATACTATTAATTCAATAAAATGGAAAAAATAGTGAATGTAAATTTCAAACTGTGCTTATTCACATTCAGATTAATTTTTTTTTTTTTCATTTTTCGAGATCAAACTTACCCTATAGAGAAATATTGGCATTGCATTATTATATTCCTAAATACTCCATTTCATAATACACTATTCACATCATACATAGAATACTACATTTCATAATACACTATTCACCTCATACATAATATACTACATTTCATAATACACTATTCACCTCATACATAATATACTACATTTCATAATACACTATTCAACTCAACTCAACTCAAAGACTAGACTTCATTAGCAAATGTTATTTTGCACTCCTATATGAGAGCTGTTCTCACTTCAAAAGAGGGATGTTCATCCTGTAATTAAATCAACAATAAGATGGAAATATCAAATACAGTAAAAAATAATGGGATTCGATCTAAAATATGACAAATTAACCCAATGCCTCTGTAACAACTCTTAAGTTGCATCAAAAAATATTTTACTTGAAGGATATATAGTATTTACTACTCCCTCCGTCTCGGCTAAGATGACACATTGCTTAGCCGGCACGGAATTTTAGGAGTTATTGGTTAAAGTGTTTAATTGGAGAGAGAGAAGGTGGATGTAAGTATTAAAGTAAAGAGATAAAGAAAGATGTATATTTTAATAGGAGTGAGAAAAAGTGGATGAGTGTATTAATTGGAGAGAGAAAGTTACCAAAAAAGAAAATGTGTCATCTTGGGACAAACTAAAAAGGAAAACGTGTCATCTTAAGCGGGACGGAGGGAGTAGTATTTTACAAGCTAGAAGAATGAACAAAAAATCTTCTTTTGTGTCTTGAGAATACAAATATGTGTGTGTGTGTGTGTTGTAACTAAACTTGAGGGAATCAAATGTAGGAGGTCTGACACTTATAAAACTCAAACTACAAGAAATTTTGTACTAATACAAGTTAATTATCTAGGCATATATCGTCTACGTTTCTTATAGCACGATATAAGATCTGATTCTGAAATAATCTTATGTAATCATTTCAGTGTTTTTTTAACCATATTCATCTTTAGATATATACTAGTTAAAGATGAGAATTAGAAATGACAAGCATGACAGAATAAACTCTAATCACCAAAACAGAACCAACAATATTACAAAAGAAATGCTGAAAACTTAAATAGATAAGTGAATACCTGAGTGGTGGCTAATTTATGATAATTGAAGGGACATGACGAACTTTGTGAAAATCCACACCCCCTTGACCTGATCCCCAAACCCTTTTCCTCAATCCTGGCACACCATAAATCACCAATTTTTGAAGAGTTTGAATGCTACTAAATCCTTCTGGAACCTTCCAGAAACGAGGACAACGACCAATAATTATTTCAGTAACAAGGGGCATGGCTCCTGGCTCCACTATCCACTCCCTCCAGTTTGGTAATCTATTTAGAGAAACCTTCTTGAGCAAAGGAAAACTGAATGCAGGACATGTCATCTTCTTCCCAAGAAATGATCTTGGCCCTAAATACAATTCTCTTAAAGAGGGAAGCTTTCCAAGAATCCCCATTGGATCATGCTCGATCTCGCAATCTAACAGTGATAACTTCACAATTTTTGAAGTCACAATGTCGCTTATGCACTCTTCTAGAAGGTTCCCTAACTTGACACAGATTCTCAAGGCATAAAGATTGGGACATGTGAATGCTTGCTTAAACTTCATCAACCCTTCTTCATTTGAAGTGAATTCACAGCCCTGTTTCATTGAAAACGTACAGTATGATAGCTTGTTCCACTTGGTGGCGATGGCATTCGTCAGAGCTGATAAGCTTTCATTGTCGCATACTGATGCTGATAAACGTCGTAGATTATTCGTACTTGTAATATGTTTCAATTCGTGCACTGAACTATCATAGCCTATTAGGCTCTCCAGCTCATCAACACAATCATCCAATTTCAATTGGTAATTTCCAACTTTTTCCATGTCATAGAGAGGAAGGAGCAAATGTTTTAATCTGGACATCTTGCTCAACACATTTGGAATTCGAACATTCCTAGACAGATATAAATCAAGGGTATCTAAGTAGGTCAAATTGCTTATAGAAGAGGGCAGGCTATCAAGTTCACATTCTCGCAGACGCAAATATCTAAGGTGAACAAGATCAGTGATTCCCTTAGGTAACCTTTTGTCCACAAATTTGAACCTCAAGATAACTAGACCTCTAAGCAACTTGAATTTCCGAAAGTCAACTATACATTGTGGGGGGAATTCAATAGTTTTCTTTTCAATATCACAAAGTATTTCAAGAGATCTAAGAAGCTTGCTACTATCATTTGCACAAGTGACAGTAAGCTCATCACGCTCTACCTGAACCTCTGTTTTGAAATGGATAGTCAAATGTCGTGTCTTTGCACGAGACAGAGCTTCCTGTAGTGAAGTACTAAACTTCCCACCTTGATAATCCAAGACTTGTACACCAAATTCCTCCTTTTCCCCCATTGATAAACATAGCTCTCTTACCACATCATGAAGTTTGCATGTCTTAAACTTCTGCTTGGGTATAACATCCTCAGTTTCAACTTGAACAATACACCTCGAAGCCAACTCACTTAAGTAGAGCTCTGCAGTGTCGGTTAAAGTTACACCATTTTCTTTAACATTCTCATCAGAAATCAGGCCTTGTGCTATCCACATCCTATATAGATCAGGAGCATATATGGTTTCATCCTCTTTAAGTCTACCCAAATAAAGAAAACACGGCTTCAAACAATAAGGTAGATCTTGATAACTCAGATTCAGCACTCCATCAATCTGATTTTCCTCTCCACCATGCCCCACACCTCTATATATAGATGCATTGATATTTTCATTCACCAACTCCCACTCTCCCACACAAGTTTTCTTACTCAAGACCCCTCCGAGTAAAGAAATTGCTAACGGCAAAAAACCACATTTTCGAACCATTTCTTTCCCAATTGTTATGACATTTTCTTGCAATGCAAATTCTGTATTGAAATCATGAATCTAAATCAACTAAAAGCATATAATGAGAATGATGAATTGAAGATACACGTTGAATCAGTGATGTACCTGGAATTTTCTTGTGTGGAAATGTTTTCTTTTTCAGTAATTCCCATGAATCCTCCAAATTAAGCAGGCCAAGCTCCACAGAGAATCCAATCTCTGCTACACTCTGTTTGCGCGTGGTCACCAAAATCTTGGTCTTCAAATTCTGAACAAGAAAGGCATGCTTGAGTCCATCCCAGTGACAAATTTCCCAAAGATCATCAAGCACAATCATGCATCGCTTCCCTCTCTGAATTTCACACAATTTCTCCACTAACTGTGTGTCGCACAGACTCGAAACGCCCTCCCCTTCCTGTGGATCTAGCTGCTTCATAGCATCCTCCAAAACCGATCGAATTTCACACTTCTGAGTAATGCAAACCCATGCGAAGGAATCAAATCGACCATTTCCAGCCTCAATCATGTGATTGTACACCTTTTTGGCAATGGTTGTCTTGCCTATACCGCCCATTCCCCACACCGAAATCACTCGATGCTCGTCGTCGTGGAGCAGGATCGAAACTAGCCTCTTCAGATCATCCTCTTTCCCAACAAAGCAATCTTCAATTTCGAAACTGGGGAAGGTCTTCCTCGCCCAATTTCGGATGCCTGCGGCGGAGCTCCCATCTCCGTCGACGATTCTACTTATGCCGTAAGCATTCATATCGCCGGAGACTCTAGCGAGCTCCGATTTGATGTACGAGATCTCCGAGCCTAGGCGGTGGAGCGAGAAGCAGAGGCGCAAAAACCTAAACCTGCGGAGGAATAGTTTAAAGCCGCGGCGGCGGCGTCCATCGGCTGAGATTCTGACGGCGTATTCTAAGATGACGCCTTCAGCTCTGTACGAGAGATCTCTGATCTGTGAGAGCCAATTCCGCACGGTTTCGCATTTGTGATGCCGTCTGTCGGCGTCTCTGAGGAGACACTTGATCTCTTTGAGCTGCGTTTGAAGCGCCTTCACCTTCCCGCCAACGCCGACTAACAGCCTGCCTTCTTCTACCAGCAGATCTCGTAGTGTTTCTAGAGCTACGGCCACGATTGCTTCCGCCATTGTTGATCCAGTTTGAGAATTTGAAATGGAATAGTAGAAGATAATTAGGTGGACAGTGTACTCTTCTACGTGGACTCCCTCCGTCCACGAATAAAAGACTCTTTTTTTTCATCCGTTCGAATAATAGTCCCAGTTCATTTTTTACTATAAACTGTAATTGGATCTCAGAGCATCCACAATGGCAAATAGGTCAGTCATAGGTCAGCCATTATCTCCCCTGCCACGTCAGCAACACTCAAAAAACCCCCTGCCACATCAGATTTAGGCCAGCCATAGGCCAGCCGCAATAAAAATAATTCAAAATACACTACATTTACGGAATTAAAATACGGAATTAAATGTACGACACATATACGGGAAAATTCATTAAATACATTTAAAAAAAGTTACATAGATTAAAAACAAATTACAAAAATGATAAAGAAAAAAAACTATCGCCGAGTCCTCCGTGCCCACAACTCTTCAATTATATCCTTCTGGAGTTGAATATGAGCTTCAACTTGGCGCATGTTGGCAAATTCCTTGAGGCGGCCGGCTTCATCGAGAGGTACCCCATGTCGTACACTAGGGGTGGCCGTTCCGTGGCTTGGACCGGCTTCATCGTCACTGACCCAACTAGTCAGTTGTACGCCTTCGTCTTCGACAATCATGTTGTGCATGATAATGCAGGCGTACATTATTTCGGAAACGCATCCGACATCCCACAAACGCGTGGGACCCTTAATTGCCGCCCATCGAGACTGGAGCACACCAAATGCGCGCTCCACGTCCTTGCGCGCCGACTCCTGTCGTTGCGCAAAGTAGGCCTTCCTTTCATCGCTTGTTTGTCGGATCGTCTTCCCAAAGACCGGCCACCGAGGGTATATCCCATCCGCTAAGTAGTAGCCCATATCATGTCGGTTGTCGTTGGCCACAAAAGAGACGGCTGGACCGACGCCCTGGACCGATGTGGAGGTACTCATCCCACATGTCTGTCGTGCCTCCGTAGGCCAACTGCCTGATTGCCGCCGTGCACTTTTGAATAGGTGTGTGGCCGGGTCTGCCAGCCGCATCGTGCCTGAAGCGGAAACACATATAGCGACGCTCCAATGCGTCAACGATGCGCATAAACAACTCCCTACGCATTCGAAAACGCCGCCAAAACATGTTGGCGGGAAAGCGCGGGTGCTCTGAAAAGTAGTCGTCGTACAGCCGCTGGTGTGCAGCAACGTGATCCCGCTCAATCACTGCTCGGTGGTGGATAACCGGCGGAGGGCGAGGTATCCCCTGCTGTTCCACCATACGCATGTACCGCTCCATCCCGCGGTCCATGTAGGCATTCATGGCCTCGTTCATCCTCCGCTCGTACTCCTCAGCATCACAACCACTACCGCCACCATCACCGCTACTACCCGCGTTACTCATCGCTAGAAAATGCTCTTGTACAGAAAGTTAGAGAGAGAGAAAACTCGTTAAAACAAGTGGTGCAAATGAAAATGAAACGAAAATCGCGTTTATATAGGATTTAAAAAAAAAAAAAAAAAAAAAATCGGAAATTGCCGCTGGCCGGTCGCTAGCCGATCGGGCCTCTGCAATGGTGGCCAGCGCATCGGCTAGCGCATCGGCCAGCGACGAGCGATCGGCCAGCCCACGCCGATGCGCTCGCCGATTTGCCGCTCGCCTACTGCAATGGTTCGGCTAGCCGATCGGCTAGCGCGACGAATCGGCTAGCCGGTCGCTAGCCGACCATTGCGGATGCTCTCAGAGCATCCACAATGGCAAATAGGCCAGCCATTCTCTCCCCTGCCACGTCAGCAACACTCAAAAAACCCCCTGCCACAACAGATTTAGGCCAGCCATAGGCCAGCCGCAATAAAAATAATTTAAAATACACTACATTTACGGAATTAAAATACGAAATTAAATGTACGACACATATACGGGAAAAATAATCCATTCCATTAAAAAAAAAGTACAAATATTTTAAAAAAAAAAATACATGATTTTTTACTAAAAAAAAGGGGCTTCAACACACGGGCCCCGCCGCTCTCACTCCTCGTCGCCGTCGCCGTCTCCGTCGCCGTCGCCGCTGCCGCTGCCGCCACCCGTGGTATCTGAGCCCACGTCGGAAGCCGCTAGCCGTGCCCTCGCGGCGGCTAAATCGGCACGCATGCTCCCGAGCATCTCCTGAAGAAACATCTTCTCCGTGGGGTCTATGGCGGCCCTCCACTCCTGTAACACCTTGTACATCTGATCCCGCGTATGGTTACGCGAATGGAGAGTGTACTCGAGTGGGGCGGGCGCGAGGGAGGCGGACTGGACCTCGCGGGGCGATAAGGGGGATCCGCCCCTCGCAGCTCGCTGCGCCCGCTTGTGGCCAATCGGGCGGGGGCGACCTGTAAATGAAGGAGGAGCCGGGAACTCCTCGACATCCGGGGGGAGGTCGTGGGATCCGCCGCTGCTGCCGCTATAGTCGCCGCTATAGTTCAGTCGCTGCTTCTTCTGCCACCCAGCGTCGCACCCCGCCCGGAACTTCTCGGAGTCCTTCAGCAACAAGAAGCACTCCCAGAAGGTGAACTCCTTATACTTCCCCTCCAAGGGGAACTGACTCGCGGCTATCCTCCGGGCGTCCTCCTCGTTCTGCCCACTCTTGAGCTGACGGAGGGCGTTGGCGTACAAATTCGCAAATCGGCCCACCGCGGCCCTGGTGCGCTCCCACCCCTTCCGGACCTCCTCGTTGCTGAAGTCCTTCCCCTGCGGGCAGTGCCTCCTATAGGCAGCTCTGATCTTCGCCCACATGTTGACGACCCGCTGCTCGTTCGCAACCAGCGGATCGTCGCACACCTCCAACCACCCCCTGGCCACCCCGGTGTTCTCATCCTCCGTCCACTTCCTCCGGGTCGGGGTGTGGTCAACAGCGGGCTGCGATGACTCGCCGACCGCCTTCGCCTTCCCCCTCGTCTTCTTCTTCGGCGCGGCCCGCCTCGCCGGAACGGGAGTATCCGGATCATCGAGATCGATCCCCATATCATGCAACGACAGAAGGTCGTCGCCAGTGAACTGCGTCTCCGCCGGGGTCGACGTGTGAGACGAAGCCGTCAAAAAATCAAGGGAGGGCCGATAAACCGCGTCCCCTCCCGGTGACCCCTGCACCCCCCCTGCATACCGGGATACATACCGTACTGCCCGCCGCTCCCCTGCCCCCCGCCCTGCCACATCATCCCCATCATCTGCTGCAGCATCATCTGCTGCTGCATCTGGGGCATACCCCCCCATCCGGGCGCTGACTGCCCGCCGCTCCCCTGCCCGCCGCTACCCTGGCCGCCCGTCATCCCCCACGGCATACCCCCCGGCATCCCACCAGACATACCCCCTCCCGGCGCACCAGCCATCATCCCCATCATCTGATTCCAAGGGATGTTAAATCCCGGGCCCATCTGCCCCCATCCAGATCCCACAGGTACTGTGGGAGTCTGAGAGCCACTCGTCGCCGGGCTGGACTCGTTGTTGTGATCCATCGCTCGATTGCTCTTGTACAGAAAGTTAGAGAGAGAGAAAACTCGTTAAAACAAGTGGTGCAAATGAAAATGAAACGAAAATCGCGTTTATATAGGTTTTTAAAAAAAAAAAAAAAAAAAAAAAAAAACGGAAAAATGCGCTGGCCGATCGCTAGCCGATTTGGCCTCTGCAATGGCGGCCAGCGCATCGGCCAGCGACGAGCGATCGGCCAGCCCACGCCGATGCGCTCGCCGATTTCGCGCTGGCCGATTGCAATGGTTCGGCTAGCCGGTCGCTAGCCGACCATTGCGGATGCTCTCATATTCGACTAACTCATTTAAATCACATTTCATTTAAAACTATTCCCTTCGTTCCATAATAGTAGAAACATTTTTTTCGAAGATTAAGAAAAGTTGGTTAAATAAAAGAAGAATAAAATAAGAAATGAAAAAGGTAAAGAGGTGAAGAGAGAGAAAAGTAAATAAGAAGAAATGTGTTGACTTTTACTAAAAGAGAATGACTCCACTACTATGAAACGGGGAAAATATGTAATTAGTACAATAAAAAATTAATTAGTAAAATAAAAGAAATAGATAAACTATGAGAAAAAAAAATTGAAAGTATTTTCTTAAAAAAATAAGATAATTTTTGTGGACACAAAATAAATACACTAATTTTTGTAATAAATTGATTGTTTTAAAAACTTAGTTTGTTAAACATGAGCGTTGTTATCAATAAAATAAATTGCTTTTATAAATAAAATGGATAATTGTTATTTATATTAACTTTTAGTTGAATTTTAGTTAGTGTTACAATTTTTAAAATAGAAATAAAATTGTTGTTATTCGTGTGTAACTACGAACTCGAGTCCTAGTCAAATTTGACAAGTGTAGTATTTGTGTGAGACTTTAAAATGTTCAAAAGACCCTCAATTTTATTCCTCCAGTTGAGAGTTTTGCAATTTGCATATACTTCATCTTGGAAATATATATTCATTAAAGTAGAAACAAAATAGATTGGCAATTGTTCTACAAAATACATGGATACACAACCTTATTTTCTGTATTTTTTTAAATTTTATTCTCTTTTGTTTTTGGTGGAGCCTTATGAGGAGGATTCTAGATAAGAAGATATTTAATTTATTGGTCATGGTGGGATCACGCAAAGATAATACTTGTTGAGGTATGCTGTCGGTGTATTAATGTCTTGAATTGCCAAATTGCAGTATAGATTATTTTATTTTTTTAATTCTAGGAGATTAAGTTGATCTCATTTATGGGAATATCAAGTTGATACGAGTATCATTTCTTACCATGTGTATGGTACTATGGTTCTTGTTTTCTATGAAATAATGGATAATTTATGAGAAAGAAATAGAAAAAAAATGATGAAAGTATTTTCATAAATAAAAACACCAATTTTAGTAGACCGACGGATATGATTGTAATTATCAATTAAACTAATTATTCATAAAACTTAAAAATAATTTTATAAATAAAAAATTATTTAAACCATTCTAGTTGACTTCTTATTATAGTTATTCTAAAACCAAAATAAAAAATGACCCTGTCAAACTTTAATGTGCTTTGTGCGTGTGTGTGATCATTTAAAATTAGACATGTGCATGTCTGTGTGCGACGCTTTAAAATATTCAAAGATAACAGTTATTAACACCTCAGTTGTGCCTCAAATTCCTTTTAGCAAGATTTATACATAAAAATAGAAGAAAAAAATTGTCATATTAATGTTTTCACATTACTTGCGTATTTTTTCCAACAATAAATATGGATACAACCTTATTTACTATACATAAAAACATGATTCCATGAATTTAAAACATAAATTATGAAGTAAAAGAAAAACATAGGGTTATTTGCCTATAAATACATAAACTTTAAATTTTGAATATAAATACATGAACTTTTGATGTTTCTGATTTTTCTCCAATATCCCAAATCAAAACACATGTGACAATCAAAATTACACCAACATTTGTGTATTAACTAATAAAATAATAAATTTTAATTCCACGTAAGCATCTTTTGTGGACCACACTATTCATGCTTATTCTTGTCGAGCTCTTCACGAAGGCTATTGGGATATTGGGATATTGGGATATTAGTGTGTTTTGATTGCCACATGTGTTTTGATTTGGGATATTGGGATATTAGTGTGTTTTGATTGCCACGTGTGTTTTGATTTGGGATATTGGGATATTAGTGTGGTCCACATGTGTTTTGATAACCAACAATTTACAAAAGAAATGCTGAAAACTTAAATAGATGAGTATTTACCTGAGTGGAGTACTATATATTTCTAACATCACCTGGCGAGGAGATACTGTTCGGAATTTCTATGTAGCCTTTTATGGATTGAGACTAGAGAAGGAGATGTGAAGTGTCTAGAGCCTAGAACAATTGTCATCGCGCTCGATAAGATTGAACAGCTTGCACAAGATGAAGAACGGGATTTGATTCTCAGAGAGCATCAGATCAAGCTATTGGCTGTTGATCATCAGTCCGTTTGTAAGTGGATTAATATGATGTCACGCAAACTTGCCAAGTAGTTGGATGATGAAACAACCATCAAGAAGAAGCATTCATACGAACTGAGATCGAGTAAGAGTATCAGGCATATCATTGTAACATCTTCTTGCTTCAACTTCAACTATAGCCCTTCAGCTTCAACTGTGGTTATAGCAGTGGCATACATTTGAACATTGTCGAGAGGGTTATTTTCATGAAGCAGAAGGTGCATATGGCGCAGCTTGTGGCGTTCCATGGCCTTCAGATGTTCCTTATCGCGATGATAAGGACCTATAGCGATCACATCAGGTTCAAAAGCTTTCGAGTTTAGATTGCGTAACTGTCGATGGACTTTTTGTATTGAGCATTTTGGAGGTGTATTGGAGAGTTCAACAAATTTTGCTTCCAAGTTGGAAGCAAAACTGGCTAAACTCTCTCGTACTCCTCCAAAATGCTCAATATACAAAGTCCATCGATAGTTACGCAATCTAAACCACAAAGCCTATGAACCTAATGTGATTGCTATAGGCCCTTATCATCGCGATAAGGAGCATCTGAAGGCCATGGAGCACCACAAGTTGCACTATCTGGACCTCCTCCTGCTTCAAGAAAATAACCCACCTAGCAACGTTCAAATGTACGCCAGCTCTGTAGCCACCGTTGAAGTTGAAGCAAGAGGATGCTACAATGATTTGCCTGATACTCTTACCCGATCTCAATTTATACATATGCTTCTTCTGGATGGATGCTTCATCATCCAACTAATTCGCACATTTGCGTTACATTTTAGTCAAGATATTGATCCTATCTTAAAAATGGACTGGATGATCAACAACCTGCAACATGATCTGATGCTCTTTGAGAATCAAGTCCCGTTCTTCGTATTGTGCAAGTTGTACAATCTTATCGAGCCCCTTAGCATATTATAATTCAATACAATGGAAGCAAAAATACTAAATGTCAATTTGCGTACTGTGCTTATTTACATTCAGTTTATTTTTTCCATTTTTCGAGATCAACTTTAAAACTTATCCGTTCTAGTTACCACCTAGTTATCCGTTGGCAATGCATTATTATATTCTTAAACATTATATGCGCAAAATGTCGATGGAAAATTAAAAACGATGAGGTTAAATAAGATAGCCCAACAATAATACTCCATATGCTAATACAATATATCAAGAAAAGCAATTCTCAACCACAAAAACAGTTGGGCGAGCGAATCGTGGATACAAAACAAACATTATTACTAATAATAGATAAAAGGGCAAAAAAGCATTCAGAAAACTAATTTCATGTGTAAGACCATATTGTTTAAGAGCTACGGGCTTGTTCACTATGCATGAGTGGGTTCTCAAGATATGAAACAAGAGCAGAAATACGATTGTTGGGCCCACCTAATTGACAACTTAATGGGGCGTTCAGTTAATAAGAATTGGACTGCAGTTTAGACCCAATTTTTTTTGCCATTTATTTTTTGCTGCTTTTTTCGGGACAAAGTTATTGCTTTGCCGTTAACACCACTAGTTTTACCATCCGTGCTATGCACGGGCCAAGTTATCTTTAAAAAAAATCAAATATATTTTTTAAAAATATAATATTGTTGAATTTTTTGCAATTTAAGAATAAAAACTACTGAAATATTGTTTGTATAAATATGATTATTAACATTTCAAAAAACATACTTTTACTTCTAAATATATTAATTTATCGATCCACTTTAACAGAAAGATATGAGGGAAAAAAATATAAACATCCTTCAAGAATAACTAATATAGAGAAAACAATTATTGGTAATAAACTAATACCGACTAAGTGGTAGTTTTGACCATGTAAATGGCAAATAGGCGATGAATGACAGATGTTCAAACTATTATCAATTTTTTCAACCATAGAGGTAAATCAAAACATCGACTTATATGAACGAATGTTTTTAGAGTAGTGAGCACTTTTCAAATTATTAGAGAACATCAACCGAAGATGATCTTAGGAGGACATATCATCTTTAGGAATCTCAACATTCTCAATCATATAATAAAGTGAATATTTTCAATTTTTGGTTTATTTAGTTTCTCAAGACGTTCCTCGTACCAAAATAATGCACCACAATGTGAACAGAAGAACAAAGCATCACCATTATGTGAATAGTGTGCAAATAAAAAAATGAATGCCCATAAAAAGTCAAATTATTTACATATTTCTATAACAAAATAGCAAATCCATTTTAACAATATGCGGATTTAAATATTATTATAGTTGAATGCTCCAAATAGTTATGAAAGTAATAATTACTAATATTTAATACAAAGGATTATAAAAAATACCTCCATTTTAATTTAGTTACGACGAAACAAAATTAATCTCGCTCACAATAGGTGAATCACGTCATCACGAACAAAATCATCTATAATAATAGGGCTTTCAACGAAACCACCAACACCGTAAGATAAAAAAATTATTATTAGTAAACCAAATTAAATAAAAGATGTCTCGCTTTCTGTTTTAGTTTGTCCCACTAAAAGTGTCACAATTCCATTTTTAGAAAACTAGTATCACGCCTGTGCTATGCACAGATTAATATATTTTTAAAATATTAATTTTCAATAGTAAATTAATTAAATAATATCAGAATCAATATTAACAATGAACGTAACAATTTTTGTTATATGAGAATAAAAAATCTATACAAATTGAAGCATAATAAATTTGAAACAAATAACATTATATAATGTTTAAACATTAAATCATGGAGTAGGAAGATAAAAATCTATTACAATAAAGAATTAAACCTCCCACTCACTCCACGTACTTAGGGCCCAATTCTAATTCCATAATCAATCTTGCATATTCATCTGCTTGCTTCTGAATATTTGACAGCTTGTTCGCGGAGGCACTTATTGTAATAACCTACAATTAATTATATTATGAATTATGATGATCGAGAGTCAGTGTATAAACATTAATAAATCTCACTTCTCACACTAAAACTGTACTGTAAGAAATGCATACACCAATAGGAGAAATCCAATCACCCATTTTTTTTTATTCTCCAAGGAGATCTGTTCGGTCAAATATATAAGTAGATTAATAGGGCACCAAACTCTGATCTGCATAGGACAATCCTAAATCACTCTTCCCAGTTTCGCTATCTACGACCATTGATTTCACCATGTGCGGCGCGGCACGATTTATCAAATGCTCACACTCTGCCTTGGACTATCAACAAAAGATCGAGCAGTCAAACGAAAATCTATATCACGTCAAAGGAGCAATAATGTAAACTGCAATTAGATTCAAGAAATTTTCCATAAAACACATGCATCGCTCTAAAGCAATGATAATCTAGGATTACAGAAATAATGAATTAAAAATGATTTAAAATGAAATTCAAATAACATAAACACATTGAAATTAAACAATGGGGCATTTAAACTAAAATGTTTGCATGCCTGTCCCCGTGTGTGATCCTTAATTCCTTATATTAGTATTAATTATAAGCCTCTGCTACAAATATAAATTATAAATCTTTTACATCAAAAGTAATTAAACACTATGTTGAGTACTAATGAGTAATTATGTCTCATGAAATTGGATATTTTGTTAAAAGCTCAAGAAAATAAATTTAGATGTAATTTATTTAAATTTCGTATAATCAACATTGATGAGGATTTAACATGTAGATGTAATCAACTATTTTCACTAATATCAGTACATCCAAATCTCCAACTCTATATTGTATACAACATCTCCAATCCTAACATCTTCTCTAAAATGTTGCTGTAACTTGAACCTCATGTGATTCAATCAAAATTCAATTAGAGTTAAAATCAATCAAATAACTTGAACTCGCTCAAAATCCTATTCGCAATTCTAGCTCCTAAGCAAACTAATTAAAACGAATATATAAAAAAACTCACCAAAAAATTGTGGTAGATGAAAGCTCTAGGCTCCCACGATACACCTCCGTCCTCTGTTCTCCTCTTTCCCCCAATCCTTCACCTCCATTGCTACTACCACCACAAAATCAAATGGAAAATGCGCATCACCAACACATCGAACTAAACCGCGAATAAAATTAAATAAAAGAAGAAATTACTCGTCTAAAATCATGCGATTGATACGGATATATCCACAAATATCCAATATCTCTATTATTTAGTTTAGTAGTATTATTTAGCATATCTTTCCATATATTCTTAGTATCTTTATTTCTAGTTCCCTAAGTCAGAATAGTCTTATAAATATGAGATATTGTAACTTTCTATGACATTCAAGAGAATCAAATTATCTTATTTTCCGTTTATCGTATTTTAATTTCTTTGTTTGGTTTGATCGACGGGCAAAGCTCCCGCGACTACCGTTTATCCCTAAATTTGATGCCGGATTGATCGACGGGCAAAAGCTCCCGCGACGTTCGACGCGAATTATCCGAGTTAAGGAACTTCATCCTTAACAGCGATTCAGTCTTATCGGCGATGAATCCTCTTTCGAGCCAGCAGGAACAGGTAATCCAAGTTCAAGCAGCATTAATAGCAACACCGCAGCCAAAGGATTACAAATATTAGAGAACAATATGCAACATTATGCCACTAACTATACCACTCATGCACTAACTATGGAAACTAAATAATTGGCTCTAAATCAAAACACGTTCTCTTCAACATTCATGTTTATATATAAATAATAATATCTATTTTAAAAAGGCATTATTCTAAATACCCAAAACTCTCCTTATTTCCCGAAATACCCTCAAAACTCCCCTTTTATATATTGTATAGATTATATCTCACAACAATATAAATATTATTTTTTTCTTTCTACCTAACACACAAAATAAACCTCCTAAAATTTCGTGCAGTCCCCCAAGTGTTACATTTTTTACGGGACAGAGAGAGTAATTCTTTTCATAATATGCAAAAAAATCGAAATGTACTTAATTAAGTTGTAAGAAATAATATAATAGTAGTTCAACTAAAGCATAACAGAATTATAAAATATTATACTATTATAGTATAAACTTCCAAACAAAAGGGCGGAAAATAATTTATACACCTACCCAAATACAATAGAATAACTCAATAGCCCATTCAAAATTAATATGCATAGCCCAAACTTTCTAAAAAGTGAAAAGGCCGAACACATAAGCCCAATTCAAAATAAAATTCGAAATTGGTCACTATAAATCTATAATCATATTGCAGCTAATTAAACTAATTAGACTAAGTTTACCAAAATTAATACACTTAGTAATTTTAAAGTATAATTTATACCGCGTATAAAAACAAAAATCCTCATTTCTCCCGATTGCTGGCCCATCTAATTGACAACTTAATGGGGCGTTCAATTAATAAGAATTGGGCTGCAGTTTTGACCCAATTTTTTTGGCCATTTATTTTTGCTGTTTTTTTCGGGATAAAGCTATTGCTTTGCAGTTAACACCATTTCAGCAAAATGAGAGTTTGAAGGACACAAGAGACTTTTGGCACTCAATTTTGGACACGGTCTACGATGTTGCTCCAGTTAGCACCATCTTGTCAATAAATGCAAATTGGGTTATTATGGGTGCAACCGTGCAGGCCGAACTTCTATTGTAGGGCCTGGCATAGTTGAATGATGCATAATGAACATCAGTTTTTGGTAAGAAATAGAGCCTACTCACTATCTCATGTATAGAAGAATAGCTGAAATCTAGAGAAAATTTTGAATGCGTGATGGTAAAAAAGATAGAAAGAGAATGGACTATAAGCTACAAATGCATATATTTATAGTAAAAAAAAATTAAGTCCCTCTTCTAGAAATTTATATTTATAATCTAGAAAATATTTTATTCATAAATTTTGAAAATACATCGATTGTTTTCTATAGTATTGAAAAACTAATGTGCATGCGCACCAATAAAGTGGAAATATTCATAAATTAATATTTTCGAAATATATAGTACTACTTTAATTGGGTTTTCAATTGTCAATTACGTCTCAAAACATAATGCTGTAATATCTTCATTTCCGAATCTTCTACTTAAACAAATTCGTATATTAACTGTTGGACAATTGTGACTTGAGAGTGTAACAATGTATTTTTCCAATAATAAAATTATTTAAATATTTTGCAAGTGAATTAAATTGATGTCAATGAATAGTTTTATGCAAACGGCCTCTCAATTGATCACTCGCCATTATAAAAGGTGGCATATTATAAATTACGTATGGCCTCAATTGATATCTTAATACTCCTTCAAAGAGATATCTTAGAAGGATTTAATCATTAAGCTAGTGAGTGAGTTTGATCATAGATAGGATACAATGAATAGCTAGTTTTTGGTGTATGTTTGTAGAGCTTTGTGTTCGAGTTGGATGCTCTGTTATAACTGGTTTATAATTGCGATCAATAAAGCTCTCTCATTCTCTCGTGGACATAGGTTCCAAGTAATCGAACCACGTATATGCAGCGGCGGAGCCAGAATTTTAACAGTGGAGGGTCCAAATTACCATTAAAATATATTAAGTGTGTTTAGTGCTAACAACATGGAAACAATTCGAACGTGAAAAATATAAAAAACCGTAGATGAGAAATGGATGATGAGAAAACTAATTAGCGAATAGATTTTTTAGAAAAACTATTTTATCACATAATTTGATAGTATTTATAATTAGATCAAAGAATTATTATCTACTAGTATAATATTTTGTTTAATAAAGAGCATCACATTAAAATTGATTTTATTAATATTATAATATTTAACAATATTTATGAAATCAAAGAATTATTTTATCTTCTTAAATTATAAAAACCATTCTTTATGATTAAAATGATTTATGTACAAAATTACTAGTGAAACAATCAATAAAAGTTACTAAAGTGAAAAAACCCATAAGACATAAACAAAGAGGAAAAAATTAACAAAATTTACTGATATGAAAAATAAAAAGTTACAATGAATCAGTAACTCTAGATTGGAGTCGAACTTGGTACTAAGAGGCTGAATATCAATCCAATTACGCTACCACTTCATATTTAAAACAATAATTATATATAAAATATATAGTAAATATTGAAATGGGTGAGGGGCCCAAGGGCCCCCCTGGCCCATCGTGCCTCCACCACTGCGTATATGTCCGGTGTATTTTCACTCTTTGTATTTTCACTCTTTGCATTTTGGATGCTCTGTTGTGACTGGTTTATAATTGCGATCAATAAAACATTTTTCTCATAAGTATGTAAATATGTGAAGTTAAAATTTCAATTTTTTAAAAATTATTTCAAAATAATTAATATGTAAGGATAATTTGTTTCAAATCAATTAATATTTATAAACTGATGTTCACTATAAAATATAAATTTATCACTAACTGATTGATTATTTGAATGGATACTTATACCATCTCCAATAGTACTGGAAAACCTAAAATGCAGTAGAAAAACACCTCCAATAATACTGCAAAACCAATCCTATTATAGGTTTTTGAAGAAAAAATACCTATATCTAGGTTTGCACTAAAAGTATACCAAAAACACTTTTTGTAGTTTGAGTGATTGCATTCAAGTCCAAATCAATTTATATTTATCGAAATAGAAGAAGAGAAGGTAGAAAAATTAAAATACTGAGATTGAAAAACTTACACAGACATTTCAGCGGCGTGATGAAGAAGTTTGAAGTAATAACCTAATCCAATTTTATTCATATTTGATTAGTTATAAAAATAGTGGGCTGGCCTATATTATTATTATTATTATATTATTCAACATATTTAAAAAAAATCTATTATTTTAAGAGCCGTTACTTTTCAATACAGAATCAAAATGTGAGTTTAGATGGATTAAAAACTTATCGGTGCACATAAATATTTTTATATAGTATTTTATTTGTAATTAAATTTTTGAATATTATAATTTATTATTTAACAAATAATAGATTTCATATTTAGTTATATTAATTAATAAATCTTACTATATTATACTTATTTAATTTAAGATATCGACAAAGTGTCATGGGTTAGTGTGTAATTTTAGATAAAATATATAGGTAAGATTGAAAAGTATAAAAAGTTAGTGGGTAATGAATATTCTTTTAGGTTTGAGTTTAGTGTAAATGGTTGGAGTAAAATCAATGTTTTGTGTGACATTTACACTAAAATAGGTTTGAGTTTAGTGTAATGGTTGGAGATGCTCTTAGTCACATTGCTTTTTGCGAAGACGTTGGAAAATGTCAACCATCATTTGTTGATGAACGTAATAAAATAATAAATTATGTTTATTTCATGTCATCTGAACATAAAATTTAATGGTCGAAATTTTTTTGATCTTTGGTAATTTTATTAACTTTATTATAATTTTTACAATTTGTGGAGTAATATTTATCTCAACTTTTAGTAATTGTGTCAATTATATCTTAAATATTTAATTTATTAATCCGATTTCAATCTTTTCAACTTATTTCAATTTGATTATTAATGATTTTATCAATTTTATTATAATTTTTACGATTTGTCAATTGTATCTCAAACAAAGAAACTGATATCATAAACCTCAAGTTGGACATGGATTTGAAAAGTGATTTTGAAGAATGATTGAAATAAATTAAAACTATAGTACTACTATGGTTCACTCATCTACATCTTTTAATACAAAATTAGTAAAATTAAATATCATTATAGAAAATAAACTATTATAAATATTGTTAGTGAAGTATAGTAGTACACTATATGAATGTATGTTTGAGAAGGGACTAAGAATGATTTCGACACACGTACATTAGTAATATAATTAGCATTTCATATGGAGTACTATATATTGAAAGAAACATGATATGCTATAATATTGCCAAAAAGGCAAAATCTATTTCATATATATTCGTACAATTTTCACAAGAAATTACCTTATAAATACGAGAACAATGTGGGTAGAATAAACATTAGGTCACCATGTCTATTTCTAACAACTATAATCGTTTCATTAATAGGAGTATTTTCTTATTTGTTTTGGTCGTCTCAATCGACTTAGGACTTTGCATAGATTCCATAGTGAATGTGAACGCGACACTCAGTAAAGCTCGTTTCTTACCGGCGGTGGCAACATGGTACGGCAGCCCCACCGGATCAGGAAGTGGTAATAGTAGTACTATAACCTAATTTAAATTATTTTAATCGAATGTGAATATGTGAAATTGTGAATTTATTTTGTGATTTTGTAGGTGGAGCTTGTGGTTTGGAAAATGATGTGATAAATGCCCCTTATTACGGCATGATTTCTGCCGGTAATGCCAATTTATTCCGTTCTGGTGTCGATTGTGGGACTTGTTATATGGTACTATTCAAATTTATTTTTGAGAGATTGAAAAATATTTATTTTTATAGTATTATTTTTTTTAATATTATTTTTAGGTGCGATGCAGAGATCATCCAGCTTGTTCAGGATCTCCAATTCATGTGACAATTACAGACGAATGCCCTGGCCTTTGTAATAATGAACCTTTTCACTTTGACTTAAGTGGTAAAGCTGTTGGTTATTTAGCAAAACCTGGTCATGAAGAAGAGTTAAGAAAAGCAGGAAGGATCAACATTCAATATACAAGGCAACTCTCTCTCTCTCTCTCTCAACTTGATTCCTATAATTATTAGGGTTAGAGTTTTATCCAAAACAAATAGTATAATCATGACTTGGTAAACAATTTATTGTGTTTATCTTGCTATATTAGTGATGACTTGCAAGTTTATATTTCCTTACTTCTTGAATTGAATATGGTTATGCAGCGTGAGATGCCACTACAAGGCTCATTTAGCAGTGAAGATCGACGCGGGATCAAACCCTTACTATCTATCCATGGTTGTGGAGAATGTGAATGGAGATGGTGAAATAGATCGAATTGAGATCATGGGACAAGGTTTGCAATCATGGGGATGGAGGGATATGCAACGTGATTGGGGTGAGACTTAGAAATTTAATGTGCCTAGTGGAACCACCGGACCCTTTTCAATTAGGTTTACAGATCGCAGCTCAAGATCAGTTGTGGCTTATAGGATCATACCAGCAAATTGGGCTCCTGGAAAGACATATTATTCGGGAACTAATTTCCTTTGATTTTGGATCGTTGGAGTTTTAAATGTATGAAGTTTATAGTTTTTGATCATGATGTAATCATATTTTATACATAGATCTTATAAAGTCACATGGAAGTTGGTTTGAATAATTCAGAAAAAGGTCTTGTTGTCTAACGATCATTAAATCAGAAACACTGTATCATTATAGCATACAATGCCATTCCTTATAATTGGAAAATTGGAAGACAATAATATATTTTTTCAATATATGTTTTGATTATACTATTATCACAAGTTTAGATTATTAGTCACTTAATTAGTTAATTACATTGCTGTCTGTTTGGAAATGCCGGCGTTGGAAAATGTCAACCCTCTTTGTTGTTGAACGTGATAAATTAATAAATCATGTTTATATTTAGTTATTTACTACTATTAAACTATCACACCATTGGGGCAGGCCCATAAACTCACAGATTTAGTTGTTTTATCTTTTAATAATTTTAATAACTCTAACAAATAAAAAATAGAGATATTGGTCCCTAAATTTAGGGACTTTGGCATAATAATGGTAACTATTTTCACGAATTTTAAAATCTGTCTAAAATGTTACTACACATTTTACATTCCATGTGTTAATTCCAACAACGGGCCATCATTATATTCGACTAATGCACGTAACTTTTTTCATATAATACTTGACACAATGAAATCAATGTACATTGCTACGTAATTTTTTGTTCCACTTGTCATGAACTTAAATAGTGGTCTAAAATATCATAAACATTTCACGGTTGTACGTAAAATAAGTTTTCTCAGAAATATCTTATTTGGATTAGATTGAGAAATAACATTTTGTAATATTTTAAAACAATTTAAAAGGTTTTAGAAAATACCAGAATTATGCCAAAATTCAAGGTTTTTAGTACCAATATTCCTAAAAATTAGTACATCGCTTATGTTTTTTTTATATATATATGTAGCTATCTATAAAACTTAGCTTATCTTTATTTTTTAATAAGTTTCTTTCGGTGTAATTAAGTCTAATTTTTCACTAACAATACCTATTAAGTAGTGGGTTTTTTTCTGTTTATCTTAGGAGTATATTTTATTAAACTTTGCACTTGTTTCATTCATTATACCGAGTCAAGACCATTGTTAGTGGACGAAGGTACAATATGAATGTAGAAATTATATGGAGTAATTTAAATTTATTGCAATTATAATCACTTTTCAAATCCACGTCCAACTTCAGGCTTAGCAACTTTCTTTGTTTTTTCAATTACTTTAATTGATAAAGCATATGAGTGAAATTTGTAAGTATAATCAACAAAAAAGAAAAAGCCAAATCAATAGTACATTTGTAAGAAGTGACTAATTAGGTATTGAAATACTATATAAAATGGATTTACTGAAAACTGAATAATGCTATACCATCCTAGATTTGAGAAGGTATTGAAGAACGTATACAATAAATTATAATTATATAACTTGCATTTCATATACTATATATGGAAAACAAATATGACATACTATTGCCAAAAACCCTTTCCGATATATTCATACAATGTTGATAAGAAATTACCGTATAAATACGATTACTAGGTAGGTAAAACAAACATTAGGGTCACCATGTCTATTTCTATCAAATATAATCGTTTCATTAATATTTTATTATTGATTTTGGCCGTTTCAAACGACTTATGCCTTTGCATGCATTCCACAGTGAATGTGAATGCGACACTCAATAGAGTTGGTTTCTTACCGGCGGTGGCGACTTGGTACGGCAACCCCACCGGAGCAGGAAGTGGTAATAATATAATTTTAAATTTATTTTCATTGAAGAGTCACACTTTGACTGGGCACGGGTTTTAAGAAATGTAAAGAAAAGTTGGTTGAAAAAGTTAGTGGAATGTGGAACCCACTTTTTTATATTGGTTTTATAATAAAATGTGAGTGAAATGAGTTAGTGGAATGTGGAACCTATTACCATTTATGGTAAAAATGAAGTGTTACTCTTAATTGGGGACGGACTGGAAAAGTGTGACCCTTAATCGGAGACGGAGGGAGTAATATATATGAAAATGTGAATTTGCTTTTGTGATTTTGTAGGTGGAGCTTGTGGTTTGGAAAATGATGTGATAAATGCTCCTTACCACGGCATGATTTCGGCCGGAAATGGCAATTTATTCCGCTCCGGTGCCGGCTGTGGGACATGTTATATGGTATTATTACAAATATATTTTTCAGAGATTGAAAAAAGAATTAATTAATTTTTTTGATACTATTATTGTTATTACGATTACTCCATTTATAGGTGAGATGCAGAGATAATCCAGCTTGTTCGGGATATCCAATTCATGTGACAATCACAGACGAATGCCCTGGCCTATGTAACAATGAACCTTTTCACTTTGACTTAAGTGGAAAAGCTTTTGGTTCTTTAGCAAAACCTGGCCATGAAGATCAGTTGAGAAATGCAGGAAGGATCAACATTCAATATGTGAGGTAATCTTTTTTCTTTAATCTCTTTTTCTCTATCACTCTCATGTTGAATATGGAGCCGGAAAGAAAGTGAATTAGTCCGGGTAAACAATTTATTTGTTTGTATGTTACATATGCGATGACTTGTATGTTTATTTCCAACACCTTGAACTGAATATGGTTATGCAGAGTGAGATGCCACTACAGGGCTCATATAGCAGTGAAGATCGACTCGGGGTCAAACCCTTACTATCTAGCCATGGCTGTGGAGAATGTGAATGGAGATGGTGAAATCGATCGAATTGAGATATTAGGTCAAGGTTCGAAATCATGGGAGGCTATGCAACGTAACTGGGGTGAGACTTGGAAATTTAATGTGCCTAGTGGAACTATTGGACCATTTTCAATTAGGTTCACAGATCGCAGCTCAAGAACAGTTGTAGCTAATAGACTCGTGCCGAGAGATTGGACTCCCGGAAAAACATATTACTCAAGAATTAATTTCCGTTAATTATCGAATGCAATGTTTGTTGTTTAACATCCTTGTCTTGGACTAGTACTTTTTTGATGAATGCTAGCATTATAAAATAAATGCAAGTTAGGATACAAAAATGTGTGTTAATAATTAATATATTAGGGTGAGACTTATTAATCATTTTAATTAATTATAAATTAAAGAAATTGGATTTTGTTTACAAGTAAATGTGATGAAATGGTGTGGAAATTGGACTAATGATTCAGAGAAATCGGTGTTTTGATTGAAGATAAATGAAAATTCATAAGTATATAGAAGATGGATTTAAGTTGGAAGCAATAAAAAAGAACCCTATTACTTTGTAGTGAATATTGATTTATTACAATTTTGTCGTAACATTTTTATATCCAAATACGTCTACTCATTTTTGAAGAATTATTAATACATTGAACTAAACCAACTACTCCAATTCATATTTGTTTAAGCTTCCACTTCTTATTTCAAAATATACTACTACTAATCTACTATAAACGTCTCTCTATTACCCTCTCTTGTCTTAACAAATAGTCCATTTTTTAGAAAACATTTATAAAACATCTAACAGTGGAGTAATTCCTTATTTTATACCACCCATCTATCTTTATTTCGAAAATGGAAATGAAAGATTTGTTTATTAGAACGAGTAAAATCAAAGTGTCTCAATTTACAAGCCATTCAACTTGAAAGGTCAAGAGCTCAAGGCAGGCTGTATAATGCGTTCTTAATACTTCAGTTTCAATAAAAATAAGAACATTTTCTATTTTGAGATGTTCTATAAAAATATCTCATTGTATTTTTAAGAAATTCATTCCCTTAAATAAAGTATTCTGTTATTTTATTAATTGTGCGTTAATTTTCATGTTCCATATATATATGATTGAATGAATATGATATGATAAAATATAATTAAATCAATTGGATTTTCGACAACTATTAAATTTGGATTAATTGATTGTGATTCTGTGAATCTGTAATGTAGAATGAGGTGATTTAATTTTGGAAAAAATACCCCTAAAACATCCAATTATACCATTTACCTTTTTATTACAATGAAAATCCTAGAAGTATTTTCCAAAATCTTGACCGGCAAGTGGGCCCCACACGCAATTGCATCTTAACGAAACGCCTAAACACACAATTAACAACTCTAATCAAAACTAATTAAAAACTTCCTGTCTGAAAGCAACCTCCATCTTGCCTTCCCCACTTCATCACTCTCTCCACCGACACCTCTCCCCTTCAAAACCCTTTTTAAATTCAGCAATTGACCTCTGCGTCCCAATCCCAGATCCCCATTTTCCTCCATCGAAAATCCCAGATTCCGATCTCCACTTCTCACCGAAGAGAATCACCAACTCCCCAGCTCGAAGAGGGCCCGAATCGCGATGCTGGATCGGGTTCTCGGCCCGCTCAACGCGCGCCGCCTCCAACGCGCTTTCCGCAAGGCGAAGCTGACGGTGCTCTGCCTCTTCCTCACGCTCATCGTGCTGCGCGCCAACATCGGCGCCGGGAAGTTCGGCACGCCGGAGAAGGACCTCGACGACATCCGCGAGACCTTCTCTCACATCCGCAAGCGGGCCGAGCCGCGCCGCGTCTTGGAGGAGGTCTCCGAGCTCCAATCGACCGGGAATGCCGACTCCGGTAGCAAAAACTACGCCGATTTCGATATCAAGAAGATCTTGAAGGATGCAGACGACGGCTTCCCCGAATTCAAGCGAGATCCATTGCAGCCTTACTCCCTCGGCCCAAAAATATCGGATTGGGATGAGCAGAGATCGGAGTGGCTGAAGAACAATCCGGATTACCCCAATTTCGTCGCTGAGAATAAGCCTAGGGTTTTGCTGGTGACGGGTTCGTCGCCGACGCCGTGTGAGAATCCGGTGGGGGATCATTACTTGCTGAAATCGATCAAGAATAAGATTGATTACACTAGGGTTCATGGGATTGAGATCTTCTATAATATGGCATTGCTTGATGCTGAAATGGCTGGTTTTTGGGCGAAATTGCCGTTGATTAGGAAGCTGCTGCTGTCTCACCCTGAGGTGGAGTTTCTATGGTGGATGGATAGTGATGCTATGTTTACTGATATGGCTTATGAGGTGCCGTGGGAGAGGTATAAAGATCACAACTTTGTGATGCACGGTTGGGATGAGATGATTTATGATGAGAAGAATTGGATTGGATTGAACACCGGGAGTTTCTTGTTGAGGAACTGTCAGTGGTCGTTGGACATTCTTGATACGTGGGCGCCAATGGGGCCGAAGGGGAAGGTTAGGGAGGATGCGGGGAAGATTCTGACGAGGGAGCTGACGGGCAGGCCGGTGTTTGAGGCGGATGATCAGTCTGCAATGGTGTATATCTTGGCAACGGAGAAGGAGAAGTGGGGCGACAAGGTTTATCTCGAGAATCATTATTATCTGCACGGTTATTGGGGGATTTTGGTGGATAAATATGAGCAGATGATTGAGAGCTACCATCCCGGGTTTGGTGATCACAGGTGGCCTCTTGTGACTCACTTTGTGGGTTGCAAGCCTTGTGGGAAATTTGGGGATTATCCCGTTGAGAGGTGCTTGAAGCAGATGGACCGTGCGTTCAACTTTGGGGATAATCAGATACTGCAGATGTATGGCTTCACGCATAAGTCGCTTTCTAGTAGGAAGGTGGTGAGGATTAGGAACGAGACGAGCAAGCCTCTTGAAGTGAGGGATGAGCTCGGCTTGCTTCACCCCTCGTTTAAGGCTGTGAAGACTGTTTCTTGATCTTGAGTGGACATAGAAAAAAAGGGGGTTTTGAACTGGGGTTTGTATTTTTAAGTTATAATACATGTCATTTTTACTTATATCACGTGATCTTAGAGTTATTGTTGATGTATTCCTTTATTTATGGCGATTTCTGCTGTGACATAGTGTAATTTTACGTTTGTGGTGATTGTTCTTCGCCACATTGCCTTAAAAGGACAGGAACCAGATCATATTCTTTACCAGCCATTGAAGTTTACCTTGAGCTTTATTTATGCCATGCTGTCTAGTTTACCACATATGCTAGGATTTGAACATTTGATTGCTATGAACTGCTCTAGTTTGGATCTTTGGTTATGCCTTTTCTATTGTAATATCATTTGCTGATGTTGGCTTTCAGTTTTCGGAAGCTTGCAGCTTGCTTCTGGAGTCATTTTGCACACTGCAGGTAAACATAGAAAATCTTTGCCTATCATTAGTTGTTAATCTATGATACTTAGCTTCTCTTATCTTGTTTTGTTTGGATATGGTTCTGATGTGATTATTAGGTAGTTGATTGATTTGAAAAGGCAACATAGGTGAGGTTTAGTTTAGCACTGTAGTGTGATGATTGCTTGTCTTAGGATTTTCAGTTCACCCATATTTGAGCTTGGGTTCCTAATTTGTGTTTGGTTAAAATTTTGGTTCATTGTTTATGGGCTTGCACTTTTTTGGTATGAAACTAAATTTTGAAAGACATTATTGTCCTCCATTTGAATTACTATTTGTTACAAAAATGTCCTTTGTTAATTCTGCCAATATATTTAGCAGCCTATTTCCCCCAATATGTTTAGTTCTTCATGTTGAATTACTCTCTGTCTCTATCTTGTTACTCGGTGTGCTAGGCAACGTATTTCTCGGGCTCCTTGTTCTTGTCATAGATCGGAGGGCCATCAACTTGTTCATCGCCATTCTTGGACTTCAAGCAGGTCTCGACGTGTCAACGAGAGCGTTTTGTCGTAGCTAAATGAATACGTTCAACGTTTTGAAGTGTTTAATTAAGACAAAGTTTTGTTATCCATAGTAATACTAATAATCGCTATTTAGCTTGAATATTTAAGCATGTCTGACTAATTTAAGTTAATTTTAATCCTTAACTAATACTTTTTCTGTCCCGTCATAAGCGAGACACTTCTTCCGAGCACCAGATATAGAAAAATGATTAATATTTAAAATAGAGATAGATAGAGTACAGAGAATAATATAGAAAAGAAATTCGCTTCTTATTGAACAGAGGGAATGGTTTTATTAATCAAGCTTAAGTTTTAACTCATACAGAAAGCAAAATGTACAATGTATGCATGGAACATGCTAGTACAAATATTTAAAAAAAAAATTTAATCAATGTATCAAACACTATATTTAATTTAGTACCTAGGGATGTCAATCGGGCTAATCCATTCGGGTTCGGGCCAGTCCACTCGGGTCGTCGGACTATTTAGGTGCGGGCCATTTGGGTTATGGATTTTTCGGGTCATAAATTTTCAACCCTAACCCTAACTCGTCCGGTTTTGAGCTAACCTATCGGGCTATTCGGGCCTAAAAGCTTTCAAAAATAATCTCTTGTATCAAAATTTTCTTCTATAAAATGATTTTAAATTTTAGATACTTTTTTTTTCTTTTCAGTTTGGAATTATATAAAATTTTTAAATTTTTATAGTTTTCTTCAAGAATACTTGAAAAGAAGCCTTTCATTTCGATCAACTACAACATAAATTAAAGCTTGTGTTCGTGTCATTATTCTGACATTGTTTGTAACTAATTCTTTATGAAAATAAAAAAATCATATCTTACAAGAATCATTATTAAAATGATAAATATATTGAGATTTTGATGGGTTGGTTCTTAATTTTGTCTTGATTGGCTTTGGTGTTGGTAAGACACTATTGGTAGATGATGGGACAGTGCAATAATGAGTTGAGGTGGAACTTGAAAGCTGATATTGCGGGATCAAGTGGAAAAGTAGAAAATGAAAATTGAATAAGACTAATAACTGTGTAGAATAAAGATTTAGGATTCAAAAATATAAAAAAAAACTCTTAAAACTTAATATTTTTTAATTAAAACTCGCAACCCATCGGATCAACCCGCAACCCGTTTGGGCCAACCCGTTTAACCCGTCAACCCATTCGGGCCAACCCGTTTAGCCTGTTTTGTATTCGGGTAATTAAATTACAGCCCTAACCCGCTCATTTTATCGGACTGTTCGGGCTGGCTCATGAGTTTCGGGTTGAATTGACATCCCTAATCCCACCATATCTTAATTTCAACATATATTACTTGATACTCCATACGTCCTACAAATTTGCAGCACGTGTCCTCATTTGACTCGCGAGTTTAAAATGTAAAATAGTTAGATAGAAAAAATTAATGCAATATTAAAACTCACGGGCTCAAATTATTTGGTAAATGGGCCGTTGCAGATGGAGCCCAGTCGTTGGAAAATCGACCCGCCCGGCCCGGCCCAGTAAGATTAGATCCATTCGATTAAATTAAAGCTCAGTCACAGATTCACATTTCAGAATTCAAAATCTCAAAAATTTCCATCCCAAATTCTCTCTCTAGGGCATTTCCATCGAAGATTTAACTCCCAAATAATGGTAAATCACTCGATCATTCTCTCTCGATTTTCATCTCGAGTCGTTGATCCTGCGTCTGGATTCTCGTTTTTGTTTGTTTTTTCTCCGTTCAGCTCCCGCATTTTTATTTCACCGGTTGTTTTGGATGTGATGTATGTGGAATCGCTCGATTGTATGATCAAATTGCTATCGCATTGTACTTTTCCGAATCCGATTTGATTATATGATGCGACTGTTGTTGACATTTCATATTGAATTTTTCGCGGTTGCAATTTGAATAATCGAATGTTTAAGGCCTGTTTTTGTGATTGTGGAGCCACGTATAATGCATAGGTGAGATGACTATTCATATTGTTGGAGGATAAGGATGCATCACAAATTATGTTGCTATTCTTATTTTGCAGCCAATAGTTCGTATATATTCCTAATCTGTACTGTTAGGATTTATTTGTTGTATGATATCTAACACATCTGTGCGATATTATATGAGTTGTCTAAGCTTCCTCTTCTTCAGTGAGTTAGTTATTATGAAAGCCACGAATCATGTTATGCGATATTGATGAAATTGTTTCACACGGCTGTGTTATCGAACTTCTTGTATTCTGATCAAGGGTTACAATGTTTCTTTCAGATGATAGTGTTATGAATACTAAAATATAGTGCTCTTGTTTGTAAATATAGTATTTCACATTTACAATTAAAGCCCTTTTGTGGATGTTTTGGTATCCAGTTGATAGGTTCTTGTTCAAAACCTCTCTTCTGTTCAACATACAGCGTTGTTTTTAATAGTTCTACCACGTGAACTTTTCTTTTACTTACTGTTTATGATGGGGTATTACTTACAATATTTATACTTCAATTGCAGGATGGTCAAGATGACGCCAAACAAAGCACGGCTGACATGACTGCATTTGTAAGTTCTCTTGTATGAACTAAAATTTATGGTTGATTTGTCAGTTATTTTCATTCACTCAAGATGTTAATCAGCCAGGTTTTGAATTCTGTTATTGGTTTCTGATTAGTTGGCAGTATGAATCTCATTGTTATCTTTGCATCTTTACTTCTATTATCTTTCCTTTATGCTAATGGAGAGTGGGTATTTGCTTGTTTCTCTTACATGGAGCATGTGACTAGATTAATGGCTATTTTCCACTGTTAGTTGTGCTAATTTCTCTCTTTTACTACATAGGTGCAAAATCTTCTTCAGCAAATGGTGAGTAGCTATTGTTAATATGAATCTAAGTTTCCATTCATGTATTTTTGCTCTTTGGTTCTTCCTAATTTATTTCCTTTCTCATTGTGCAGCAATCGAGGTTTCAGACAATGTCAGGATCTATCATCTCTAAAAATATCCTTCAGTAGTCGGCATAATTGTGTTGTTTTAGGGATGCTACCTGTTTTTCTTTATGAACAAAAGAGTAAATCATCAATTAAACTTGGAGATGGGTTACCATGGCATTTATATGACTCTTGATAACTGAATACTTCTTTGTTTTTCCGTTCATATTCAATTGATACATATTGCTTGAGTTCCTTAACAAGACTGCACTTGATGAGATGGGCAACCGGATTGATGAGTTGGAGCAGAGCATCAACGATCTTAGGACCGAGATGGGTCAAGAAGGCTCTGCATCGCCTTCAAATCCAGCAAAGACTGGAGAAGAACCAAAGTCCGGTGGAGATAGTTAAAGAAATGAGTGTACATTTATATCCGGAGTATTGCTGATGCTATTTCTTGCTTGCTTATGATTGTTATTTGTATCAATTCACAGTGTCTCAATTACTGTTGAGGAGACATTATACAAGAATCACTAGCTCTAGGAGCACAAACTTGTGATTGATATTCGACTGTGTTTTCTAATCAGAGATCCGTTTGCAGTTATGCTAATTATTAGTACTACTTGTAGTTTTTATGTAAAACATGTTATATAGGCAAAGAAATTATATAGATCTATCGTTTAGGTAAAACTATACAATGATGGAGTATGTTTTAAAGAAATTCCATCATGTTGTTAATTACTCTAATCTTAATGAAAAATATTAACTGGATTACATTGTTTATATTCCATCCCCTATTTAAGTATAATTCGTGTAAATAATTGTGGTTGGTTCATAAAGGCACAATATATTTTGTTTTATACATTTAATTGATTTCAATAATTTAAATTAGAAAATGAACAAATTTAGTATAAATTTTTTGTGTGATTTGTAAAAATTAATAATCCCTCCGTCCACCAAAATTTGTCTCATTTTTTCATTTCCGTTCGTCCCCCAAAATTTGTTTCATTTCACTTTTACCAATTTGGTAGTGGACCTCATATTTCACTAACTCATTCCTACTCACATTTTATTATAAAACTAATATATAAAAGTAGGACCCACAATCCACTAACTTTTTCAACTCATTTTTCATTACATTTCTTAAAACCCGTGCCCGGTCAAATCGGGACGAATTTTCGTGGACGGAGGGAGTAACATTTATCAGACGGTAGAAATAAAAATTATAGATAGTAGAAGTAAGTGGGACTCATATAAAATTAATCCTATAATAACTGGATTTAATTGTGAATACAAATTATTGTGGGCTCAATTCAATGGCTAGATCCAGGCCCATATAATCAGCCCAAATACAGTAAATATATTGGGCAGGATTCAAGAAACTAGGGTTTCACTCGTCGTTCAGCTTCCGTCGTCTGCTCTTCTTCGCCAGCTTAGAATTATTCAGGTATGGATCTCGCCCTTGAATTTTAGCTAGTGAGATACGGTGATTGTTGAACGTATTTTTGATGGTTTTTGTCGTCGATTCCTTTTCTTTCAGAAATCTATCCATTATTACTGCCCTTGCTTCGTATCCATATGGAAGTTGAGCATAAAATAGCTACTAGAATTTTAGGTCAATTGATGTTGATTAATCGTAGATGTATTTAGAAATCGTGACTACTGTATTCCTACGTATTTATCTTCGAATTTTGTTTGTTTTTACAGTCGACCTAGTGTTCAAAGAGACCTGCCAAAATGCAGAATGAGGAAGGGCAAAACATGGATCTTTACATCCCGCGGAAATGGTATGATGCACATTGATAGTATTTTACAGTTTAGATTCAGATTTTTTTGAGATGCACTGAAATTATTCTGATCTGCTCCAAAATCTGATGATGTAGTAGTGAATTTGTTTGATGTGCCCATTGTATTATGAATTGAAGCTGATAGTTGTCTGTTATGTTTA
This sequence comes from Salvia hispanica, assembly GCF_029641045.1. NCBI lineage: Eukaryota > Viridiplantae > Streptophyta > Magnoliopsida > Lamiales > Lamiaceae > Salvia > Salvia hispanica. The sequence goes on along the minus strand of NC_142692.1, from coordinate 3,115,595 downwards.
GCTCCGCTACCAACCGTCTGATTACATCCAAGGATCATGCTTCGGTGCAGCTTAACATCGGGCATTTGGATGAGAGAGGCGTTTACACTGGCCAATTCTCTACTTTTGCCCTATGTGGTTTCATCCGTGCCCAGGTACTTTGTTAGTTGAATCATGTCATGCAAATGCCGTTTATTTGTCGCCTGACTTGTTTGTTGTTGCTACAAATTGAGTAAAATGGTTGTAAGAGTAGCTGTTTCGTAGCAATTGCAGTAAACTCCTGGTTACGTTGCCAAGGATACTGCTCTGTTTTTTTTTTTTTTTTGTATTTAGTTATCTTGGAACTTGGAAGTCCTTTCACCTGTTAAGATTAGTATCAATTAGCTTAGTTAGATCTTCTGTTCAAGTGAGATGTTATGTGTGCTTTATGGATGTGGACGATTGCATCGACCTACTTTTTATCTTGATTTCAATGTTTCGACTGAACCTCTCTCTCCTATATATGTATATCAAAACTAAGTCAAAAACTCAGTTCCTGCAACAATTTTGTGTCATATGCTCTTGCTTTCACGTTACTCTCATTTTTGGTTTTGGGAACGGGATGTCTTTCTCTTTCGAGCTATGTGACCAACATCAGAGTTTCAGAACTTTTGGAACTAAAACATGTTCTTGATTTCTGACTCCAGGGTGATGCGGACAGTGCTTTGGATCGCCTCTGGCAGAAGAAGAAAGTTGAGGCCCGACAACAGTAGGCCATTTTGTTCTCGTCCTTCGGTCTTTAATGTAGCACTGGGTTCAACAACTTGCTCATTCTTGGATGTTTCTCTTTTTGCAAATTGTGTGTTAGTGACTTTGATGTGGATGCAATTTTGTGCCATTACTCATTGAGCTATTCTAATATTACAATCATTTTGGGCCCAAGTTATATTTCAGTTTTTGGCATCTACAATGCATACAATAATTAGCAAAAATATTACCTTCTGTCGATTCATCATGTTAGAGATGTTGGCTGTGTTGTAATGCCAATTAACATATTCATGATTGATTTTAATTCTTTACTTGCATTTTACCTTTTTATATAGCGTTTGGCAATTAATCATGGATGATTGACAAAGAATATAATTACATTCTATTATTAACACTGTTCATTGGTCATTGCCATATTTACATAAATAATGTCAAATGAATTTGTAATAATTGTTTGTCCCCAAGAGGACAGTCAACACGTACATATTTCATCACTTTGGGGTTCAAATGTCAGTTTAAAAATTTAAAATCTTTTGTAAATATTTCGATGGTGCGTCCTAACCTAAATATTTCTTTTGTAAATATTACAAATAAATTATAGTAGTACTAATTTTATTTAATTTATGACAAGTATCTTTAAGAACTAACGTGCAAAGTGGAGAGTCATTTTTTTTGTAGTATAAGAACAAAAACTGAATTATTATGCTAGGCTTCGATTAAATCAAACAAGAAAGAATTGTCTTCTACTGTACCAATAAATTATTCACTCCACTTGCGCACACACAAACGTCATTACATTAAATTATTAAATGAATATACAGCACTTCCGAAATCAAATCAACGGTAATGATCGTCTCAGTTTATAATGGTTAATTAAAGCGCAATAAGAAATTAAAGCTGACTTTTTTATTTTGATACCAAAATCAAGACTTGATTTTTATGGATTTGTATAACTATATAAGGCATTGTGTGTGTTTAATTTAATGAATGCAGATCAACTCGACAAAAGGAGAGAGGTCAAGGTAGAGAGAGAAAGGAAAAAGAGTGGAGGGAAGAGCATCTGAGAATGGGGGAATTTATCTGAAGAGGGGAGAAGAAAGAGGGAAGAAAAGAAAAGTCTTTTGCGAACAAAAAAGGGGGAATTTTTTTCCTTAGGGATTCAGCTAATTTCCACAAAAGACTGATTCTTGATACCTAGTTGGTACCGGTTTTGCCATTGGTGAATCATAGCACATTTTGACCTCTTTCTAGCTACAAACACCACCCTTCAATTTTCCTCTATATTTAGCGCGCTCCCTCCTCTCCATCCACCTCTCTCTCCCTCCCCTTTCTCTCTCTTCTTGTGCTGTGCTAATACTTCCAAAAAAGATTTGCCTTTGTGCTTTATTGCACCTCGCTAACAGTGTGTGTGTCTGTGTTTGGGCCCAATCACAGTTTCACATATTCATCAACCGCGTCCTTTCACGTTTGTTGTGTGTGTGAGAGAGAGAGAGAGAGAGAGCAGAGTTGGCATTCTGAGGTCTGAAGGTTTGTGGGTGGATTCTTGGTTTGCATATACAGTCAAGAAGGTGAGTTGTGTGCTACATAAGATTTGATCTACTTTTTGTTGTCTGGAGTGATGGGATTGTGTTTCTTGATTTAATTTTATGTTTTTTGTATTGAATTTGCACTTTTGATCTTCTGCTTCAGGGAGTAGTTTGGATTGTGTGAATTGTCATTTGATTGGTATTGACTTCTATAGAGAGTTTTTATGTCATCAAAGATGTAGTATTAGTATATACATATAACTAAACATCCTGTTTCAGTTGCTATATCTGAAAAAAAATTGAATCTTGTTTCTTCTTGAGAATCAATTTTGAGAAAATATGAGCACATACCTGAAAATTCATGTTTATTGATGGTATGTTCCAATCTAGCAAGTAAGATAATGGTAATCTATGCTCTTCAGATTCCCAAATATACAGTGATTAAGCTATTATTGTTTCAATAAATGTGAGAAAATCACATTCCAGAAAGTTCATGTTTCTTGATTGTATGGTGATCCATGCTCTGCAAATTCCCAAATGCGGTGATTAACTTGTTATTGTCGACACTTTTTGCATTTTGATAGAGCTCATGTACATAATCCTGTTATAGGGCAGACTATTTAGAGATGTAGCCTGATTTGATCTCTCTGTAGTTTACTTCATTAGTGTCATTTCGGGCTGCTGGTATTTCAATAGCATTTTTTTTTTGTCTGTAAAACTGATCATGGAAAAGTGGATGTTGCTTCTGTATTGTGCAAGCAGTCATTAAAAAGTGGTTACGGCTTCTCTGTTAAATCTATTTAGCATAAATTCCACAATGATTCTGTATTTGCTGTGACCTATTGTATAGCTGTAGTATTTAATTGCACTTGTATGTTAAGTTTCAATCAACTGGATGAAGATCTTCTTGTTTGTGCTTCTCAGCTATGATGATGCATGGTGAAACCATAAGCAATTCCGAAGGGGAGATTAAAGTCAGTTTTGGCTATCATTGCAACGGTGAGAACGATAGTTCTTGGGATAGGCCTAATTATATTGATATCCCGTCTTCTGGTGGGCTCAGAAGAGCCAATAGTTCTTTCTCTTGCCTCTCCGGTGCTGCATTGAGTGCTAATGCTACGTTAGCTAACACAAATATTTGCAATGGGCTGATTGCCTCTGAGATACTCCCGACTCTGGACTCTCCCAATTCATTCAGGAGGATTCCATCTCTAACAAATATGGACCTGCTCTCGTCTTCTCTCCAAAGCAACATGTCGATCCTGAGCTTAAGCCCGTCCTCACCAAGTGAGACGCTTGATTATGAGTCCTTTTCGCTCAAGTCCATGAGCGCTCCTTCGAGAAGTGAAAGCTTTCTCAATGCAATGGAATTGCAAATTGCTGGAGGTGCAGCTGGCGAGGATAGAGTTCAAGCTGTTTGCTCTGAAGAGAACGGTTGGCTTTTTTGTGGTATCTATGACGGCTTTAATGGAAGGGATGCAGCTGATTTTCTGGCAGGAACGTTGTATGAGACAATCACTGCTCACCTCAACTTGCTAGAATGGGATCTGGATCAGGGTTTGTCGAAAGGCGCTGATGAATGTTTCAAGCAGAGCGTGCTTAGCAGCCTTCAACGCGCGCTCAATCAAGCGGAAAGTGAGTTTCTTTACATGGTTGAACAGGAAATGGATGACCGTCCCGATCTAGTATCTATAGGATCTTGTGTGTTGCTTGCTCTACTTCACGGGAAAAACTTGTACTTGCTCAATCTTGGTGATAGTCGAGCGGTGTTGGCTACCTATAATAAGGGGAATGAGGCGAGGGACAGTGAGGGGCTCCGAGCTGTCCAGCTCACCGATAGTCATACTGTCGACAACGAGGATGAAAGAATCCGAGTTCTGAATGAGCATCCCAATGACCCTTCTACACTTGTGGCTGGAAAAGTAAAAGGAAAACTAAAGGTTACAAGGGCTTTTGGGGTTGGTTACTTGAAAAAGGTACGACTTTGCACAATCTAATTCGTTTAATGGCTTATACTATGTAGAGTCGACTTACCCTCTTCGCTCATTCAACTCGTGTTTCCTGCAGAAAGACATGAATGATGCTTTGATGGGTATTCTTAGAGTCCGTGATCTCATAAGTCCTCCTTATGTATCTGTTGAACCTTCTGTCGTCGCACACGAAGTATCAGACTCTGATCACTTCGTTGTGCTCGGGAGTGATGGCTTGTTCGACTTCTTCAGCAATAATGAAGTCGTGAATCTTGTGCATTTCTACATGCTAAGGAACCCTTCTGGTGATCCAGCAAAGTTCCTAGTCGAGCAGCTCGTTTCAAGAGCTGCAGATTCAGCAGGTATGCCACCACACTTCTCTTTCGTTTCGTATCTTGTTTGCGGTTAATGACACTTGCTTGGTTATTTTTATACTCCATATTTCATCAAAAATATATTAACTACTTGATTCGCTTATGTCACCTTGACTATTGAATAGTTGTTTCTTCTGCATACTTCCTTTTTCGAGTATTGACGAAATTATATTGTAATGATCTACGACATCAGCATTATATGGTAGGCCAGATTAAATAATCATAATTGCAACTTGCAAAACTTCTTATGCTTCAAACAGTAATCAAACTAAGCAAAAGTCTTGAATTAAGTCTTTTTCAGTTACGCGATTTTTGCTGAAAATATTGCATTATATTATTATTATCTACAGGCTTTAGCATGGAAGAGCTGATGAGCATCCCTGCTGGCAGAAGGAGAAAATATCACGACGACATCACAGTGATTGTTATCGTCTTGGGGACGAACAAACGCACCTCCAAGGCATCAACGTTGTGTCTGTGAAACATTCACAGGCCAACCTTTTGCAGCTTCTTAGCTTTAGATTCCCTCATTAGGTATGTGATAGCATACATAAATCTTTTATAACGTGTTGTTCGTTGCGAAAATCACCTGCTTTGTATGTAGAATGAATGTCTTCATCTGCAAGGCGCAATGCCTTTGCCATTCTTTGTTGCTTCTTCCTTTCTTTCATCAAGAAGATTATTGAATTTGTGGAATACTACTTTTTTGTGGATGAAAATAGAATTTGCAGAAATGGTGTTATATCAACAATCTCAAGAAAATGTTTCTCCAGAAAATATATCAGAATATATTCATGGTTTTCAAGAAAAGTTTTTAGCCCTTTGCTAGATGTTGAATTTATATTATTCTGCCATTGGTCAAAATTAATAACTATTCCAATTTATTAGTGCTACAAATTTGATTGAGAACTTGAATAACAGTGACGAGATGAAGAGCACATATATATTTTCAAGAACAGAGATGAATTTTGGGAAATTTGATCAAGAATAAAAAAATTCGAAAGAGATTTGGTTGAAAAAATGTTTCTCTCACAATCATAAAAATCAAATTTGAACAAAAACAGTGTGCCCATAGATTCTTAATTGCAATGAAAATAAGGGTAGAGAGATATGTTAATTGCAATGAGAGAGAGACGTTTAAGGAGAAGGGTAGTAAAAGAATTTTTGCGTTTTCTTACTTCAACAGTGTATTTTCCTACCAAAATCCGGCACGGCCTAATAGATTCTTGTCGGTCCGGATCACCTAATACTTTTCCTACGACATTTCCTATTCCACCTCTCACAAACATGAGTAATGGACCCACCATCATATTTTATGTTTGTGAGGGGTCGTAGGAAAAGTATTAGGTGATCCGGACTGGATTCCTGGGCCTTGGAGATTTTCACGGGCTTTTGTAGAAAATATAAAATCGTATCAAACCATGAATCTCTCAACAACGCCGTCCATCCTCCAAGCACTCCAGTTTCACGCCTCCACACCAGAAGAAGGTAAAACTCTATTTAAAAATTGTTATCATGTCTCTTGGTTTTGATTTGTGAATTTTAAAAAGCATGGAATCAAATTAATACTATTAGATAGTGTTAGGTTTGCAAGATAAAATAATACCAAGATATCATTTAGTATTGAGTTGTGAGATTATTATTTTAGTTATAAGGGATTAGCTATGACTAATTATTCCATCTAGGGTTGAGTTGTTGAAGGGTTGAATTTCATGAATCAAACACACTATGAACACTACGAATTTAATCCCGGATGCAATCCTGCAAACCGAACGCCCCTTAGTAAACATGCTCATGTACATTGTTTAAGGATTTAAGTGGTATTAGTGAAGTGATTGAGGAATTGAAAACGGGTGTCATCTTGTCGTTGTATCAGCCACAGCTGGATCACCACCTCGGGGTCAAGCCCATGGGTGGGATTTTATTGCACGGGCCGCCGGGTTGTGGGAAGACGAAGTTGGCTCACGGCATCGCCAATGAGACGAGAGTGTCATTTTACAAAATTGGTGCCACTGAACTGTTGTCTTGTCTGGTATGAAATCATGTTTACATATGTTAAACTTTCATTTTGTTTGCTATAGTGATGCATTGTTGCTATATTTAGATGAATTGGAAGGGAGCATAAGGGAGTTGTTCCGAAAAGCATACAGGACAGCACCATCTATAGTCTTCATTGATGAAATTGATGCAATTGCTTCAAAAAGGGATAACTTACAGAGGGAAATGGATAAACGCATCGTGACACAGTTGATGACTAGCATGGATGAATCACACGTGCATGTAGAACCTGCTGGCATTGATTTGACTTCTGCAAGCTCTAATAGCAGACCAGGCTATGTACTTGTGATTGGAGCAATGAATAGACCAGAAGCCGTGGAACCTGCATTGAGGAGGCCTGGGCGATTTGGTCTGAAAGTTGGGTTAGGTGTTCCTAATGAAGCTGCCCGGATTGAAATTCTCACCACCTCGGGGTTGTGGGAAGACGAAGTTGGCTCATGCCATCGCCAATAAGACGGGAGTGCCATTTTACAAAATTGGTGCCACTGAATTGTTGTCCGGAGTTGCTGGTATGAAATCATGTTTTTACTTATGTTAAACTTTCAATTTTGTTTTTTACAGGGATGCATTGTTGCTATATTTAGGTTATTGTATTTGTATCGATTTTTCGTGTTTTAGTCTCTCATCTGGTTATGGACTAATTCACTTAAGTTTAGAAATTCTGTTTTGTAGTATTATACTTCTTTATAGTCTAGAATTAGTTCACTTTTCTTAAGTATCTGTTATGCAAAATCTTATTGTTTTTGACATGAATCTTTCTAGGTGAATCGGAAGGGATTTGGTTGAAAAAATGTTTCTCTCACAAGCATAAAAATCAAATTCGAACAAAAACAGTGTGCCCATAGATTCTTAATTGCAATGAAAACAAGGGTAGAGAGATATGTTAATTGCAATGAGAGAGAGACGTTTAAGGAGAAGGGTAGTAAAAGAATTTTTGCGTTTTCTTACTTCAACAGTGTATTTTCCTACCAAAATCCGGCACGGCCTAATAGATTCTTGTCGGTCCGGATCACCTAATACTTTTCCTACGACATTTCCTATTCCACCTCTCACAAACATGAGTAATGGACCCACCATCATATTTTATGTTTGTGAGGGGTCGTAGGAAAAGTATTAGGTGATCCGGACTGGATTCCTGGGCCTTGGAGATTTTCACGGGCTTTTGTAGAAAATATAAAATCGTATCAAACCATGAATCTCTCAACAACGCCGTCCATCCTCCAAGCACTCCAGTTTCACGCCTCCACACCAGAAGAAGGTAAAACTCTATTTAAAAATTGTTATCATGTCTCTTGGTTTTGATTTGTGAATTTTAAAAAGCATGGAATCAAATTAATACTATTAGATAGTGTTAGGTTTGCAAGATAAAATAATACCAAGATATCATTTAGTATTGAGTTGTGAGATTATTATTTTAGTTATAAGGGATTAGCTATGACTAATTATTCCATCTAGGGTTGAGTTGTTGAAGGGTTGAATTTCATGAATCAAACACACTATGAACACTACGAATTTAATCCCGGATGCAATCCTGCAAACCGAACGCCCCTTAGTAAACATGCTCATGTACATTGTTCAAATCTAATTCCCTAATTCTAATTTATCCCTTTTGCTCCAGCAGCCACCGATATGGGAAGGCGACGCGGCGGTTGCAGCTCTGGGAAACCGCATTCGAACAATGACCGAATTCTCCGCCGCCACATTGAATCCGCGGGGAAAAGCTACTCGACCGTCGACGAGCTGGTGGACCACCCCGCTCCTCCTACCCGCAATACTCCCGCTACAAGCTCCGTCCGTTCACGAAGCAGGTGGAAAGAGTGATTGCGGACATGGACCACTCAAACGACGACGGCGATACTCCAATCGTGATCAAACGAAGGAAGATAGACGATAAAGAGCAAATTGAAGCGGAACACACGATCGACGGCTGCTCATTGTCCTCGCTCGCGTCGTCTTACTCTTCTGGAGGCTTCGGTTCTTCTAATGAAGAGGCGTCGAAGGTTGAGTCGGAGTTTGATTTGATGAAGTCGATGTTGAGGGAGGGTTCGCGTCGGAAATCGAAGAAACTTGGGGTGGGAAGAGCTGTTAATAAGGAGTCTATTGAGCTAGAAGTGGTGCATAAAAGGGTATGAAGGAGGTGAATTTGATGAATGAGCAATCTAAATTAGGTCATGGTGTCAATAAGGATGATAGCAAAAATGTGAATAAGTATGAAGGAGGTGAATTTGATGAATGAACAATGTACATGCTCATGTACATTGTTTTTGACATGAATCTTTCTAGGTGAATCGGAAGGGATTTGGTTGAAAAAATGTTTCTCTCACAAGCATAAAAATCAAATTCGAACAAAAACAGTGTGCCCATAGATTCTTAATTGCAATGAAAACAAGGGTAGAGAGATATGTTAATTGCAATGAGAGAGAGACGTTTAAGGAGAAGGGTAGTAAAAGAATTTTTGCGTTTTCTTACTTCAACAGTGTATTTTCCTACCAAAATCCGGCACGGCCTAATAGATTCTTGTCGGTCCGGATCACCTAATACTTTTCCTACGACATTTCCTATTCCACCTCTCACAAACATGAGTAATGGACCCACCATCATATTTTATGTTTGTGAGGGGTCGTAGGAAAAGTATTAGGTGATCCGGACTGGATTCCTGGGCCTTGGAGATTTTCACGGGCTTTTGTAGAAAATATAAAATCGTATCAAACCATGAATCTCTCAACAACGCCGTCCATCCTCCAAGCACTCCAGTTTCACGCCTCCACACCAGAAGAAGGTAAAACTCTATTTAAAAATTGTTATCATGTCTCTTGGTTTTGATTTGTGAATTTTAAAAAGCATGGAATCAAATTAATACTATTAGATAGTGTTAGGTTTGCAAGATAAAATAATACCAAGATATCATTTAGTATTGAGTTGTGAGATTATTATTTTAGTTATAAGGGATTAGCTATGACTAATTATTCCATCTAGGGTTGAGTTGTTGAAGGGTTGAATTTCATGAATCAAACACACTATGAACACTACGAATTTAATCCCGGATGCAATCCTGCAAACCGAACGCCCCTTAGTAAACATGCTCATGTACATTGTTCAAATCTAATTCCCTAATTCTAATTTATCCCCTTTGCTCCAGCAGCCACCGATATGGGAAGGCGACGCGGCGGTTGCAGCTCTGGGAAACCGCATTCGAACAATGACCGAATTCTCCGCCGCCACATTGAATCCGCGGGGAAAAGCTACTCGACCGTCGACGAGCTGGTGGACCACCCCGCTCCTCCTACCCGCAATACTCCCGCTACAAGCTCCGTCCGTTCACGAAGCAGGTGGAAAGAGTGATTGCGGACATGGACCACTCAAACGACGACGGCGATACTCCAATCGTGATCAAACGAAGGAAGATAGACGATAAAGAGCAAATTGAAGCGGAACACACGATCGACGGCTGCTCATTGTCCTCGCTCGCGTCGTCTTACTCTTCTGGAGGCTTCGGTTCTTCTAATGAAGAGGCGTCGAAGGTTGAGTCGGAGTTTGATTTGATGAAGTCGATGTTGAGGGAGGGTTCGCGTCGGAAATCGAAGAAACTTGGGGTGGGAAGAGCTGTTAATAAGGAGTCTATTGAGCTAGAAGTGGTGCATAAAAGGGTATGAAGGAGGTGAATTTGATGAATGAGCAATCTAAATTAGGTCATGGTGTCAATAAGGATGATAGCAAAAATGTGAATAAGTATGAAGGAGGTGAATTTGATGAATGAACAATGTACATGCTCATGTACATTGTTTTTGACATGAATCTTTCTAGGTGAATCGGAAGGGATTTGGTTGAAAAAATGTTTCTCTCACAAGCATAAAAATCAAATTCGAACAAAAACAGTGTGCCCATAGATTCTTAATTGCAATGAAAACAAGGGTAGAGAGATATGTTAATTGCAATGAGAGAGAGACGTTTAAGGAGAAGGGTAGTAAAAGAATTTTTGCGTTTTCTTACTTCAACAGTGTATTTTCCTACCAAAATCCGGCACGGCCTAATAGATTCTTGTCGGTCCGGATCACCTAATACTTTTCCTACGACATTTCCTATTCCACCTCTCACAAACATGAGTAATGGACCCACCATCATATTTTATGTTTGTGAGGGGTCGTAGGAAAAGTATTAGGTGATCCGGACTGGATTCCTGGGCCTTGGAGATTTTCACGGGCTTTTGTAGAAAATATAAAATCGTATCAAACCATGAATCTCTCAACAACGCCGTCCATCCTCCAAGCACTCCAGTTTCACGCCTCCACACCAGAAGAAGGTAAAACTCTATTTAAAAATTGTTATCATGTCTCTTGGTTTTGATTTGTGAATTTTAAAAAGCATGGAATCAAATTAATACTATTAGATAGTGTTAGGTTTGCAAGATAAAATAATACCAAGATATCATTTAGTATTGAGTTGTGAGATTATTATTTTAGTTATAAGGGATTAGCTATGACTAATTATTCCATCTAGGGTTGAGTTGTTGAAGGGTTGAATTTCATGAATCAAACACACTATGAACACTACGAATTTAATCCCGGATGCAATCCTGCAAACCGAACGCCCCTTAGTAAACATGCTCATGTACATTGTTCAAATCTAATTCCCTAATTCTAATTTATCCCCTTTGCTCCAGCAGCCACCGATATGGGAAGGCGACGCGGCGGTTGCAGCTCTGGGAAACCGCATTCGAACAATGACCGAATTCTCCGCCGCCACATTGAATCCGCGGGGAAAAGCTACTCGACCGTCGACGAGCTGGTGGACCACCCCGCTCCTCCTACCCGCAATACTCCCGCTACAAGCTCCGTCCGTTCACGAAGCAGGTGGAAAGAGTGATTGCGGACATGGACCACTCAAACGACGACGGCGATACTCCAATCGTGATCAAACGAAGGAAGATAGACGATAAAGAGCAAATTGAAGCGGAACACACGATCGACGGCTGCTCATTGTCCTCGCTCGCGTCGTCTTACTCTTCTGGAGGCTTCGGTTCTTCTAATGAAGAGGCGTCGAAGGTTGAGTCGGAGTTTGATTTGATGAAGTCGATGTTGAGGGAGGGTTCGCGTCGGAAATCTAAGAAACTTGGGGTGGGAAGAGCTGTTAATAAGGAGTCTATTGAGCTAGAAGTGGTGCATAAAAGGGTATGAAGGAGGTGAATTTGATGAATGAGCAATCTAAATTAGGTCATGGTGTCAATAAGGATGATAGCAAAAATGTGAATAAGTATGAAGGAGGTGAATTTGATGAATGAACAATGTACATGCTCATGTACATTGTTTTTGACATGAATCTTTCTAGGTGAATCGGAAGGGATTTGGTTGAAAAAATGTTTCTCTCACAAGCATAAAAATCAAATTCGAACAAAAACAGTGTGCCCATAGATTCTTAATTGCAATGAAAACAAGGGTAGAGAGATATGTTAATTGCAATGAGAGAGAGACGTTTAAGGAGAAGGGTAGTAAAAGAATTTTTGCGTTTTCTTACTTCAACAGTGTATTTTCCTACCAAAATCCGGCACGGCCTAATAGATTCTTGTCGGTCCGGATCACCTAATACTTTTCCTACGACATTTCCTATTCCACCTCTCACAAACATGAGTAATGGACCCACCATCATATTTTATGTTTGTGAGGGGTCGTAGGAAAAGTATTAGGTGATCCGGACTGGATTCCTGGGCCTTGGAGATTTTCACGGGCTTTTGTAGAAAATATAAAATCGTATCAAACCATGAATCTCTCAACAACGCCGTCCATCCTCCAAGCACTCCAGTTTCACGCCTCCACACCAGAAGAAGGTAAAACTCTATTTAAAAATTGTTATCATGTCTCTTGGTTTTGATTTGTGAATTTTAAAAAGCATGGAATCAAATTAATACTATTAGATAGTGTTAGGTTTGCAAGATAAAATAATACCAAGATATCATTTAGTATTGAGTTGTGAGATTATTATTTTAGTTATAAGGGATTAGCTATGACTAATTATTCCATCTAGGGTTGAGTTGTTGAAGGGTTGAATTTCATGAATCAAACACACTATGAACACTACGAATTTAATCCCGGATGCAATCCTGCAAACCGAACGCCCCTTAGTAAACATGCTCATGTACATTGTTCAAATCTAATTCCCTAATTCTAATTTATCCCCTTTGCTCCAGCAGCCACCGATATGGGAAGGCGACGCGGCGGTTGCAGCTCTGGGAAACCGCATTCGAACAATGACCGAATTCTCCGCCGCCACATTGAATCCGCGGGGAAAAGCTACTCGACCGTCGACGAGCTGGTGGACCACCCCGCTCCTCCTACCCGCAATACTCCCGCTACAAGCTCCGTCCGTTCACGAAGCAGGTGGAAAGAGTGATTGCGGACATGGACCACTCAAACGACGACGGCGATACTCCAATCGTGATCAAACGAAGGAAGATAGACGATAAAGAGCAAATTGAAGCGGAACACACGATCGACGGCTGCTCATTGTCCTCGCTCGCGTCGTCTTACTCTTCTGGAGGCTTCGGTTCTTCTAATGAAGAGGCGTCGAAGGTTGAGTCGGAGTTTGATTTGATGAAGTCGATGTTGAGGGAGGGTTCGCGTCGGAAATCGAAGAAACTTGGGGTGGGAAGAGCTGTTAATAAGGAGTCTATTGAGCTAGAAGTGGTGCATAAAAGGGTATGAAGGAGGTGAATTTGATGAATGAGCAATCTAAATTAGGTCATGGTGTCAATAAGGATGATAGCAAAAATGTGAATAAGTATGAAGGAGGTGAATTTGATGAATGAACAATGTACATGCTCATGTACATTGTTTTTGACATGAATCTTTCTAGGTGAATCGGAAGGGATTTGGTTGAAAAAATGTTTCTCTCACAAGCATAAAAATCAAATTCGAACAAAAACAGTGTGCCCATAGATTCTTAATTGCAATGAAAACAAGGGTAGAGAGATATGTTAATTGCAATGAGAGAGAGACGTTTAAGGAGAAGGGTAGTAAAAGAATTTTTGCGTTTTCTTACTTCAACAGTGTATTTTCCTACCAAAATCCGGCACGGCCTAATAGATTCTTGTCGGTCCGGATCACCTAATACTTTTCCTACGACATTTCCTATTCCACCTCTCACAAACATGAGTAATGGACCCACCATCATATTTTATGTTTGTGAGGGGTCGTAGGAAAAGTATTAGGTGATCCGGACTGGATTCCTGGGCCTTGGAGATTTTCACGGGCTTTTGTAGAAAATATAAAATCGTATCAAACCATGAATCTCTCAACAACGCCGTCCATCCTCCAAGCACTCCAGTTTCACGCCTCCACACCAGAAGAAGGTAAAACTCTATTTAAAAATTGTTATCATGTCTCTTGGTTTTGATTTGTGAATTTTAAAAAGCATGGAATCAAATTAATACTATTAGATAGTGTTAGGTTTGCAAGATAAAATAATACCAAGATATCATTTAGTATTGAGTTGTGAGATTATTATTTTAGTTATAAGGGATTAGCTATGACTAATTATTCCATCTAGGGTTTAGTTGTTGAAGGGTTGAATTTCATGAATCAAACACACTATGAACACTACGAATTTAATCCCGGATGCAATCCTGCAAACCGAACGCCCCTTAGTAAACATGCTCATGTACATTGTTCAAATCTAATTCCCTAATTCTAATTTATCCCCTTTGCTCCAGCAGCCACCGATATGGGAAGGCGACGCGGCGGTTGCAGCTCTGGGAAACCGCATTCGAACAATGACCGAATTCTCCGCCGCCACATTGAATCCGCGGGGAAAAGCTACTCGACCGTCGACGAGCTGGTGGACCACCCCGCTCCTCCTACCCGCAATACTCCCGCTACAAGCTCCGTCCGTTCACGAAGCAGGTGGAAAGAGTGATTGCGGACATGGACCACTCAAACGACGACGGCGATACTCCAATCGTGATCAAACGAAGGAAGATAGACGATAAAGAGCAAATTGAAGCGGAACACACGATCGACGGCTGCTCATTGTCCTCGCTCGCGTCGTCTTACTCTTCTGGAGGCTTCGGTTCTTCTAATGAAGAGGCGTCGAAGGTTGAGTCGGAGTTTGATTTGATGAAGTCGATGTTGAGGGAGGGTTCGCGTCGGAAATCGAAGAAACTTGGGGTGGGAAGAGCTGTTAATAAGGAGTCTATTGAGCTAGAAGTGGTGCATAAAAGGGTATGAAGGAGGTGAATTTGATGAATGAGCAATCTAAATTAGGTCATGGTGTCAATAAGGATGATAGCAAAAATGTGAATAAGTATGAAGGAGGTGAATTTGATGAATGAACAATGTACATGCTCATGTACATTGTTTTTGACATGAATCTTTCTAGGTGAATCGGAAGGGATTTGGTTGAAAAAATGTTTCTCTCACAAGCATAAAAATCAAATTCGAACAAAAACAGTGTGCCCATAGATTCTTAATTGCAATGAAAACAAGGGTAGAGAGATATGTTAATTGCAATGAGAGAGAGACGTTTAAGGAGAAGGGTAGTAAAAGAATTTTTGCGTTTTCTTACTTCAACAGTGTATTTTCCTACCAAAATCCGGCACGGCCTAATAGATTCTTGTCGGTCCGGATCACCTAATACTTTTCCTACGACATTTCCTATTCCACCTCTCACAAACATGAGTAATGGACCCACCATCATATTTTATGTTTGTGAGGGGTCGTAGGAAAAGTATTAGGTGATCCGGACTGGATTCCTGGGCCTTGGAGATTTTCACGGGCTTTTGTAGAAAATATAAAATCGTATCAAACCATGAATCTCTCAACAACGCCGTCCATCCTCCAAGCACTCCAGTTTCACGCCTCCACACCAGAAGAAGGTAAAACTCTATTTAAAAATTGTTATCATGTCTCTTGGTTTTGATTTGTGAATTTTAAAAAGCATGGAATCAAATTAA